>NC_136665.1:19913702-20404784 GCF_903797595.1 Erithacus rubecula
CACCTGCATGCCCCCAGTGCCACTGCCCCAGTGCCACTGCCCCACTGCCACTGCCCCAGTGCCACTGCCCAGTGCCACTGCCCCAGGGCCACTGCCCCAGTGCCACTGCCCCAGTGCCACTGCCCCACGTGCCACTGCCCCCAGTGCCACTGCCCCCAGTGCCACTGCCCCAGTGCCACTGCCCCAGTGCCACTGCCCCACTGCCACTGCCCCCAGTGCCACTGCCCCAGTGCCATGCCCAGTGCCACTGCCCCAGTGCCACTGCCCCCAGTGCCACTGCCCCAGTGCCACTGCCCCCAGTGCCACTGCCCCACTGCCACTGCCCCAGTGCCACTGCCCCAGTGCCACTGCCCCCAGTGCCACTGCCCCCAGTGCCACTGCCCCAGTGCCACTGCCCCACTGCCACTGCCCCAGTGCCACTGCCCCCAGTGCCACTGCCCCCAGTGCCACTGCCCCAGTGCCACTGCCCCAGGGCCACTGCCCCAGTGCCACTGCCCCACTGCCACTGCCCCAGTGCCACTGCCCCAGTGGCACTGCCCCAGTGCCACTGCCCCACTGCCACTGCCCCCAGTGCCACTGCCCCAGTGCCACTGCCCCAGGGCCACTGCCCCCACTGCCACTGCCCCAGTGCCACTGCCCCAGTGCCACTGCCCCCAGTGCCACTGCCCCCAGTGCCACTGCCCCAGTGCCACTGCCCCACTGCCACTGCCCCCAGTGCCACTGCCCCAGTGCCACTGCCCCACTGCCACTGCCCCCAACACACCAGGGAGTGACACAGCACTGCCACTGCCCCCAATGCACCCAGCACACCTGGTGCTGCCCAGGGAGCTGCTGGAGCCCCCATCTCTGGGGGGGGTACAAGAAATGACTGGATGTGTCCAGGTGACAAGGTGGTGTCACCTTCTGTTGGCTCTTGTGTCTTTAGTAGAGTTTGTCAAAACTAACACAAAGTGCCACCAAGTTAAATGTCCCACTCCCTAATACACAGTGAGCTTTAGCTCCTCTGCTGCACCACAGGGATGGTGGCAGGTGACCAGCACCAGGCACAGTAGAAATGTATGAAACTTGTAGAAAATCAGTTCAAGTCTGTTACTGATCCTGGTTTGTTAAACCCAGACCTGAATGTTGGGTTAGAATTCCAGCAGCAAAGGGAACTGGAAGGTCTGGGTTAACCTTGGGATTTCATCCAGCCAGCACATTATGATGGAACCATGAGTCCTTACTCAAATTTTCCAGAAGGAATTTGGATAGAATTTACCTAGAATTCCATTCTGCTGAACATGCTTCTATGATCTACAGCTCAACAAACCTTCATCAATGTTAGTATCTGCACTGGAAAAATTTTCTTTTGACGTTTTTTACTGAGGGTTACAATACTGAGTCAGCACAAGAAAATGAACTACCTGGTGAAACTGCCTGTTTTGAGTGGTAAGACTAAATCAAACAGTTCAATGTGCAGGAGGCTGCTGGGCTGGTGAAGGTGTGCCAGCCAGGAGCCTGCAGAGCTCACCAGTACTCCTCCCCTCCAGTCATGCACTTCTCGTAGACAGGCCCCTCCAGCTCCCTGGGGCTGGGGAAGATGCCCTCGTGGTGGATGATGATGGTTTTGATGAGCTCGTTGACGTGGGCCTGGCAGGACACGGGGTCCTGCCCGTCAGGAATGTGCATCAGCGTGGGCCCAAAGCAGATGGCCAGGTTGTAGGGATCCATCATGTTCTCATCACTGTACTGGGACAGGCTGCAAGCACACGAGTCAGGGAGCTCTGCTGGGCTGCTGCTGGCCTGGACAGCCCCAGGACCACAGCCCATGGCCACAGCCCCCAGCCCCATGGCCACAGCCCATGGCCACAGCCCCCAGGCTGCAGGGACAGGGCAGCCCTGGCAGAGGGACAGTGAGGGGGAACCTGGTGAAGCAGGAAACACTCACTGGTTAAGGAAAGCAAAGAGGTATCTCATGACCACGATGACAGCCCGAGGCAGGGTGACAATGATCTGCTGGATCTGGTGCACTCTCTCTGCAGGGTTCTCCGTTTCTGGAACACGTGGACACAAAGAACATCCTTAAAAACCTTTGCAGGACCAGACACTCAGCACAACAGGGACCTGCTCCAGATCTAGTGGCCCAGTAAAGGAGGAAGACAAAAGCCTGTCTCCAGAGGGCATCTGTGAGTTTGGTACTAAGGACAAAGCAGAAAGAGAATGGGGGACACTGCTGCTCCAGTGGGGAACTCCTATGCCCACATGCAGCATGAGCAGCAAATAAAGACGTTTCTTTATTCATTTTTAAAATAAATGTTTATGCATTATTCATGTCATTCCTCAACAACTCCTCTGTTCCTCAAAAGCCTGAGTCAATGTGACACTGAAAGCAGAGCACTGCTTGGTTTTCTAGGGCAGACTTTTAAATGAGGTTCTTTTTCAGGTTACACTTCTGGGTCATGCATTGGATCATTCTGAGCCCTTCTGCCTCTGTCTCCTACTGCTCTGAATAGGAATTTCTAATAGAAATAGAAAACAGATGAGCTGAAGCAGTGCTGAGTCAGTCCTTCCAGGGTCACTGCTCTCCACTGCCCAGGGCTGCCCTCAGACACCTGCTCCCTCCCAGGGCAGGGGGTGACCCAGGGCTGTCCTGCCCTAAGCCCCCCTGGACTCTGCACAGAGATAATCCTGTGGCTGCTGCTTCAGAGGAAAGCACCACAGCTTTTCTGGAGCAGGCAGAAGTGCTTGTTCAGGCTCAAAAGATGCCATTTGCTAATCACAATAAAATTCACTGGCAACATGGAGCTAGGCTGCCATTTCATCAAAATTCTGAGCAAAATCTGGCCTCAAGACCAAGATGGATAGCTTCATAGTATTTCACATGGGGAATTTTTCCATTTGATTTATGCCATTATTGCCTGCTGGGTTCTCTACTTCAGTTTGATTTTACATAAGAGGGTATTTGTTAAAAAAACTCAACTAAATACAAACTGGATGACACCCAGGGGAACAAACTCTCAAAGCACTTGTCCTTCTCACTGAGCAAAATGCTTAGACTGGGCATAACTCAGGAATTACCAGGGCACACACGAGGACAGCCCCATGTGGACTCTGCCAAGGGCATTTTGACCTCTCTATGGCCCCTGTGCCTTTGAGGAGCTTCCACATAAACCCCCAGCCCTCCAAAAACAAAAGCAAAGGTTCTTCACCACACAAGTGTGCAGCCTGTGTTTCTGTGTGCTTGTGGGGCACAGTCAGCTGCACTTCAGGCCAGATTTTTAACAGGAACAAGGCACTTTAATTTATGCAAAACCATTCCTTAATCAAAAGGTTGCAAGAGCCACAGGAAGAGAAAGATGAGGAAAGATTCTTGTTAAAATGGGAAAAATAGAGACAGGTAAGAGAATAACACCCAGAAAATTAACAGATGATGTTTGCAAAAGAATTCCCAAAAGCTTAATAAATGGTGCCAATTTGCATTAATTAGGGATGGTGTCAAACACAAGCCTCTGCAAGCACACAGGCAGCCACTCCCCAAGCCCACTGTGCACTGGAGGGGACCCCTCCCCTTCCCCAGGCTGTGCCCTCAGCCCTGCAGCCCCTGTGGGGCAGCCAGAGAAAGCACAAGGCAAACTGCAAGTCCCTGTCCAGGGCATGAACTGGTGCAGAACCAGGACATGTGTCTGTCTCACATGTGCTGTGCTGCTTTACACATCAAAGCTGAACAGCAACAGCCAATTTCCTAAAGCTGCTACATGAAACAACTGTTCTTGAGGGATCAGACACATTGCTCTGCTCTGCAACAAGCCCCTCCTGTGCCAGTGCCCTGCAGGAATCTCCTGGCTCTCAGCATCACAGGATCCCCAGCAGCCAGGAACATGCACATCCAGGAGGGGGAGAAGCCTGGGCAGGCATTGCCCACTGGTGCCCTACAGCTGGGACACCCCAACATCTGCACCCTGCAGCCCAAATGGGCAGCACTTCATCACCCCTGAGCCTTCAGGCTCACTTTGCCTCCTTCACTCCCCCAGAGAAGCAATTTCCCCTCTCCCTCCCCCAGTGCACACTCCTGTCCTTTCCCAACAGCTCCCACTGCCCACCTGGGTTACCTGTGCCACCCTCACCCCACCCAAGAGCTGTCTCTCTCACCAAGAGCTGCCACATGTACTTACTTATAGTAGATATCAAATCTTGAAACCTTTCCTTAGGAAAGAGGGGGTTTTCCAGTCCTCGGAAATACAGCTTCAAGACTCCAGCCACTGAGTTGATGTCTCGTTCATTCTGATCATCAGCCAGGGGATCCTCACCTGCCCACAGAAAAGCTTTTCCATCCAGCACCACCACTGAGCTGCACTACCACAGGTGGCTTTCCTCATTTAGTGGAACACCCAAATGTCCCAGGGTTCAGAAACCCTCCTTATGTGCAATGGCAATGCTGATTTTTCCTGAAAATCAATTCTACTGGAGGATTTTAAACCTTGCCTGAGGACAAGGGTGATATTGGTTGTTTCTCCTTCACTGTTTCCAGCTCAGTGCATTTTCTGCATTTATAGCACAAACCCTTTCCAAAGGAAAGCTGAGGAGGTCTGAAGGGCAGTGAGTGAGAGCCTGGCAGGACAGGCTTGGCTGGAGGATGCAATGACAGCTCTGGAATGGACCCAGGGCTTCTGCACAGCTTTGAACTGACTAAAATCTGTGAAAGGCTTTTGGTGCCCCCGAGATTTGGATACTAATTCATCTTAAATTGGATGTGCAAATCCTCCAGCCTTTGACAATCCCAACACTGCCTTAGCCATTGGCCCATCCACCTCCATCCTGATCCTCCCAGTGCTGCTGAGGGATTAAGGGTCACTGTTCCCAGCAGGACTGTTCCTGTCACAGCTCCCCTCCACTCAGGACAGCTTTCCCTTTCTCACTGGCCTGGCACCCTGTGATTTCTCTGCAGATTCACTGCTGCCTCCACAGCCAGCCCTGGCAGCAGGGACAAGGAGGGTGCTGCACCTCCCTTGGCAAACTGCTGCAGGAAGGATGAACCAGGACCCCCAGCAAACTCTGCTATGGCTCTTGGCCTTTCAATGACTGGAAAAGAGCTCTGCACAGACCCCTGCTCCTCACACTCCTTCCCTGGGTGACTCTTTACCACTGCCAGACAGCACTGAGAAACCCAAAAGGGATGAAATCTGCTCATGTCTCCCAGCAGGAAGGGCTTCATTCAACACAGGCTTCACACCATGGCTGGTGCACCCAGCACACACCACCTGCCCCCAGGATCCCTGCTCACCCAGCTACACACCTCTCTCAAACGAGTTCTTGATGTCATTGACTTCCACCTGGGAGCCAGGGACCCTGAAGAT
The DNA here is from genome assembly GCF_903797595.1 of Erithacus rubecula. Lineage (NCBI taxonomy): Eukaryota > Metazoa > Chordata > Aves > Passeriformes > Muscicapidae > Erithacus > Erithacus rubecula. The sequence continues at coordinate 19,919,036 of NC_136665.1, forward strand.
GCCCTGCTGCTGGAGGCCTGCAAGAGAATGATGCTTTAGGAGAGAATTCTGCAACTGCTGGGCAGTGCTGCAGGTAAAAACAGCAGAACCCAGGAGCTGATGCACCAGACAGGAGCAAGAGGGGACAGCAAGGGACAAGCAGGGACAGCCTGCTGCACCTCACTTCTGCTCCTGTTCCCCAGCCAGGGCCCCAGATCAAGGTGCTGAAAGGGCTCATGGCCTGAGTGAACAATTTAACCTGGGCACATGCAAATAAATGAACAATTTAACCTGGGCACATGCACATAAATGAACAATTTAACCTGGGCAGGTGCCAGTAAAGGCTCACTATTCCCAGCCATGCAGTGCTGCAGCTCTGCAACCCCAGCCCATGGAGAAGGGGCTGCAGGCAGCCTGGGGTCTCTGCTGACTCCCTCTCACCCAGCTTGGCTCCTTGGCTGCCCTGAGCCAACTCACCATACAGGTTGATGTAGCGGATGCAGCTTTCTACAACAAGAGGAATGGCCTGTCCTGAATCCTGCAGGAAAGGAAAAAGAGCAAAAATTACTGCCTTACTGCTAAGAAAGCATGGGAAATGCACTGAAGATTGCAAAAGCAGAGATTTGAAAACGAGTGCAGTGGGGTTTAGTAAGAGGACAGGCAGAGAAAGGTGTTACAAACAGGGAGGCACCAAAGAGTGCTGAGGACACTGTGCAGCCAGAAGGGCACAAGGAAGCTGCAGCCAAGGAGAGTGAGAGATTGCTGCTCCCTGTCTGGCTCAGACAGGAGACTGCCACGAGGGATCACAGCTCTCCCACCCAGAGCTGGAATGCTGAGCTGAAATAAAACTTGTGCTATACCCAGCTGATGGAATAAGCATCCCATAACACAGCTTACAATATTTCCACCAAAGGAAAGAGCCACTGCCAGCAGGTGCTGAAAAACCCAACAAACACCTCTGTGTATGGAATGAAGAGTCTGAAGCAGTGCTGAGTTCTGGCCTCTCCCCAGCCCCTTGTGGCAGAAGCTCAAGGGGACCATGGGCCATGCCTGACAGCCCAAGTGCACACAATTCTCTCTGGGATTGTGGCTGTTGTCCCAGCAGAGCACAGTGGCACCTCTGGGCAGTTCCCTGTGTCACAGATGGGCTGCAGTCAGTACCTGATTCCTCGCTCGAGCATTCCTCCTTCCTCTGAGCACACAGAAAAGCAGCAGGGTGGGAAAAAGAGAACAGATTAAGCAGGGATAAGTTGAGTTAGAGGTAAGCATGTCCTTGGGAGGCCATGAATGCTCCAGTGCAATGGCAGCTTAGCAAAGGCCAACACAGGCCTGTGGGACACCCACCCTCCCTGCAGCCCAGCCTCAGCAGGGACAGACCTGCAGAGTAACTCCCTGTCTGAACCTGTGGCTTCCCAGGAGCTGGGGACAGGGACACAGCTGGCCTGGGGACAGCTGGGCAGCCAGCACTGGCCTGGGTGCCCTGAGGGTGAGCAGCAGTCCCAAAGGGTCTCTGCTGGCACAGGACACTTCTGCTCAGATGGATTACTAGAGCAGGCAATTCCTCCTTCTCAGTGCTGAACAGGCTGGGATTTAATGAGCATTACTTTTTAAAAACCAGTTTAAGTCAGGAGTAATCACAAATCCTAACAGGATTACAGGCTTTGCCAGCAGGGCCAGTGCTCTCTGTGCTGGTGCTGTGCACAGACACTGCCTCGGGCTCGGGGCTGAGCTGGGGGAATAAACCCAGCCAGAGGATGCCTATTAGACACCTAATCCAACAGTTTGTCTTTACTGCTTCCTGAAGGGTTTCACTGAAGCTTTCTCCAGAGCAGGACTGCAGACAGCAGCTGCCAGCAGCTGGTACTGATGTATTTGTGTGTGAAGCTGAGGATCACCTGAGCATCACAGGATTTCTACAGGCTGGCACCCCCTGAAAGTGGCAGACACTTTCTGGGGTCATTTTATCCTCCCTCTCAGCCACAAGGATGGATGAGCACCAAAACCACGTGGAAAAGAGGAAGGGGGCTGTGCCTGCTGCTCCTTTGAGGGCTGGGCTGAGCTTGTGCAACCTTCCTTCTCAGGGTGGGAAGCAGCAGCACAGTGGGGACACTGAGCCAGGGCTGCTCCCACTGCTCTGCAGCCACAGCTGGGGACAGGACACCAGAGTGCACAAGGGGAGCAATCAGAGGCCAGGCTGGGTGCAGAGGGACCCCTGAGGATGGCACAGAGCCAGGACAGGACAGGACAGCCACCATTGCACTGCCAGCACCCACAGACACTCCTGCAGCAGCAAGTACCTTAATGAAGGTTTCCATATTCCCGTTAAAGAGTTTATGGTTATACACTGACAGAGGCCTAGGTCTCCTCATTTTCTGTGGCTTAGGGGGAAGACATGGGGGCCTGGGAGAAAATGGAACAAAATAAATCAACAAAACACCAACATAAATGCAATGACAGGGTGAGACCTCACTGAGAATAAAAAAAAAAAATCAAACAGAATAACTGAGAATAAAAAAATCAAACATAAAAGTCCCTCTGTGAGGATTTGATGTGTAGCTCCACAAACCCTGCAGGCACTCACTGGTGTGTCCCACACAGACACCACTCCAGCAGGAAACCAAGGGAGTGAGGAGGTACATCCAAAATAAACCACAGTTACCCCAGAAAACACTGGGCTATTCCTGCTTGCTCCCAAACAGATTCCATTCTGCTCACAGAACAGACAATGGAACACCCCCACCTTCCTGTGCCCAGCTTCTGTTTGGAAAGCCAGGGCTGGGGGTGACCCTGCCACCAGCCAGGAAGCCTGTGACAGTCTCAGTGCAGTATGGGGATGCTGGGCTGCTTTCATCAGTGCTACTCCCAGTCCAATTCCCTGGATAATGAAGGACATTTGTGTCTAGACCCAGAAAAAGGAGAAAAACACCACAAAATCCCAAACAGATTTCTGCCCTGCCCCGTGGCCCAGCTGCACTGATGTGTGCAGGGGGAGAACAAGACTGCAAACACCCCAGAGCTGGGGGAGCTGCTCTCTGGAGGTCCCTCTGTGCTGGCAGCCCCTCAGTGCCTGCTGGGTGCCCAGCCCTGATGCCACAGGCACAAGGAGGCTCCTTCCTGCCTGGCAAGGCAGCCAGGATCACCATCTGCTCCACCTCTCCTAACAGGGTGCAGCTCCTTCTGCTGGTACTGTAAATTGCATTAAACACAAACAGGGCTGAACAAGCTCCCACACAGAGCTGTGCACGTTCCAGGGAGCTGCTGGGGGCTGTGCTGCCTGTGCCTCTGTCAGAGCACTCCTGGCAGGCCACTGCAGCCCTGTGGAGAAGCCTCACAGCCTGGCATGGATCACAGCCCCTCTCTGCCACTTTTACCCTGTCTCCTGCAGCAGAGGGTGAGGTGTGTGATACAGGCACGCTCTGCACTCACAGCTAAAGCTGACAGAGCTGGGACAGGATTTCAGGGACAGTTAAAGTCCTCAAAGGAAGAGGGATGGCAGGGGGTGCATGGACACCTTTGTGTCACCCTGTGGAACCCCACCCCACCCCAGCTATGCTGCAGGGCACTGCACACTGAGCAAGCACATCCAGGCACATCAGAGCCAGCCAGAAACCACTGTGCAGCAGAACCAGGGCTGCCTGCCATCCCCCTGACCCAGCACTCCAGGCCATGCAGCAGCCTGTGGGGCACAGGGGTAACTGAACCCCATCAAGCTGCACCAGCAGCAAAGCAAACCCCCCTCCTGCCAGCACCAGCCCACCCCAGGTGAAAGGAAGGGGAAGAAAGTGCTCACCTGGTAGTTCCACACTCAGCTCTTTCACCTGCAAGAAACACAAGTTGTCATCATCCCTCCACATCAGCCACCATCCAAGCACTGCACAGCTGTGCTCACCCCTCACTGCTGGCTCCCACACCCCAACCAATGGTTTCTGGCAGAGGAAAGCTGCATTTGGGGAGGAGAGATACCCACCTGATGCTCCCACCATTAAAAGACAGATCAGAAATCTGGGGAGGAAGATTAGAATCTTCTGGGGGAGAAGAAGGAGAGGAGAGAAAGAGGCAGAGAGTGGAATCTCTGCTGCTGGAGAAGCAACCCAGCACTGCAGCACACAGTGTCAGATTCCAAGAGATCTCTCTATGTGCCCTCCCAAAGAAAAGTGGGAGGAGTAATGCAAGGAAATTGTGATTTTGCACGTCACAGGTTAGCTGAGCAGCAGCAGGCAGGCACAGAAGCATCAGAACACACACAGAGGGGCTGGCAGGTGACACATAGTTTAAACCCTCCCAGGGGAGTGGAACACCCTCCCTGCACCTGCCCCAACTCACCTTCTCCCAGAGTCTGCTTCAGCAGGTCGTGCTTAGCCTGCAGCTTGGTGATGAGGTTACTGCCATTCAGATACTCCTTAAATTTCTGGAATCAAAGAACAAACAGGGGGGTTAAGCACCACAGCCCCAGTGGGCACTCCCTGCTGCCTGGGGAGCTCAGAGGCTGCCCCAGCAGGGAGTGATCACTTGTCCCTGCTCCAGCACTGCCTGATGGTCTCATCATCCCTGGAGCTGCCCCTCCTGCCCAGGAACGCAGGGAGGCACAAAGAGTTCAAAGCTGCCTTTCTTTTGTCCCTCCTGGGAACAGCCCAGGAAATCAAAGCAGCTTTCCCTGCCCTGCCAAGGCTTCTCTGTGCAGAGCAAGAACTCCCAGGGGCTGAGCCCTGCAGGCAGGGACTGCCAGGTGCTCCTGGTGACTGCAGGTGACACTGTGCACAACTGCCCGTGTCACAGGGGGATGAGGACACCCAGGAACACTCCAGAGCAAGGCATGGCACACCTCAGAGGAGATAGGGAGACAGACTTGGAAAAGAGAGAATGGGAAAGATCAAATCTCTGCAAAAAACACTGAAGCAATCCCAAGCACAATTCCAAATTAAAATTGGATTCTCCCCCCAGTTTACAATAATATTAAGAGAAAGTAGAAGCCCTTCTGTGCATATGTAATACATCACAAGATGCTGTTAACTGTAGGCAATGACCCACACAGAAATGAGGGACACTGCTGGTGAGCTCATGGCTGGTGCCTGTATTTCAGGTACCAGAACAGAGACCTGAGCTCTGCATGGGAGTGCAGCATGAGAGTACAGGGCACAGAGCATGAGAGTACAGGGCACACCCAGCACAGCCCAGCATGAGAGTACAGGGCACAGCCAGCACAGCTTTTGTGCCTTCCTTGGCCTGTGAGCAGCTTCAGCTCATGTATGGGCCAAGGGCAGATTTAAGCTGTATAGGCCAGAGAGGAGCACTTGGCTCCCAGTCCTGAAGAGACCCAGGAGGGTGGCCCACGGTGAGGCCATCTGGAGCCTGAGCCCTGCTCTGAGCCTCTCCTACTCCACTCAATAAATTTTCAATCTCATCTGGCTGCTCCAGTTGCTCCTTCAAAGAGAAAAACAAGGCAGGCACTGGATTGTCAGTCCCTATGTAGTGCCCTGCCACTGAAATGCATTCCAGACCCAGATCTGACAGAAGAAAGTACTTAAAGAGACTGAATTGGTTCTTGCTCTTCACTAATGAGCACTTAACTGGCCTCAGCCCTGGCAATTAATGCTCAGTGTCCTGTATGGCCTGAGCTGAGACTCACAGTGAAGTAGAACATCTCAGTCTCCTGCTGGTTGGCTCTCCTCTTAGCAATGTTGATTTTGCTCATGTAGGTCTCTGAGGCAGCTGATTTGACCGACTCAGTGGAGCGGCTGTGCTGGAAGGCATCTGAAACATCAAAATCTTCCACTGTCAGCATGTCCTGCAAGGTCTGCATGGTGGCATCCAGCGTTTTCCGTACCTGTGACGAACAGCACAGCCTGGGTTTGGGCACTGGGAAAGGGCAGGTCCTGAGCCAAACAGCCACTGGGCAGGCACTGGCTGCAGCCTGGGGCACCTGCAGCCCTGAGCACAGCAGGGAGGCTCCGTGGGGAAGGGGCTGCCCACAGAGCCCACCTCTCACCTCCTCATTCTCGATGCGGAGCGTGGCCAGGCGCGACTGCAGCTGGTGGTACCGCATCAACAGCTCGGTCTGCACGGGCTGCTGGGCGCTCACCTGGCACACCTGGGACAGGAGACACTGCAGGGGTCAAGCACGGACCAGACATCCCCACACCACCCCCTGCAGCCCCACAAGCTCCTGGCAGCCTCCAGAGAGGGTCTGCTGCCGTGTGTCCCACCAGCAGTGCCAGCACCGAGGGCTCTGCTCGGCACTCTGCCCTCTCCCAGTTACAGCAGGTTAGCCACAGCTCCCCTGTGCAGACCTGGGGACAGAGGGAGCCAAACCACAGCCTCCCTAACTGGGAGAGGCACGAGCAAGGGGCAGCCTGAAAGGAGGAGCCCCGAGGAGGTGAGAGCCAGGTCAGGAAAGGAAAGAGGAACAGCAGCGTGCGAGGGCAGCGGGAGCGGAAAGGAGCCGGAGCAAAGTCAGTGCGATCCCCAGGAGGGGCAGCCCCAGGGCAGCGCTCACCTCGTCCCCCATGTGTGGCTGGAACTCGAACCTGAGCGGGGGGCAGAAGGCCTGGTTGCACATGTCCATGAGGCTGTGCTTGTCGCTGCGCGCGTCCAGCGCGTCCACCGCCGCCTCCAGCGCGTCCAGCCCCTCGTGCCGAGAGCTCTCCAGGTTGTACTCAGCCGACAGGAACGTGCGCAGCGCCCGCGCCAGGCTGGCGTGGAAACCCAGGTCACAGCACTGGGAACAGAGGGGGGCTGCTCACGCACCCACAGACCCACACACAGCTGGGGTGGTGCAGAGTCTGCTCATCCTGCTCTGTCCCTGCCTGCCCCACCTCGGGGCAGCTCCTCAGGCTGCTCACCCCTCCCATGTCTGTCTCGGGGAAAATGGTGAAACTGGAGTCAACTGCTGACAAAACACTGCACTTGAGACACAAAACTGGTTTTAGACATTGTCCCCGCTATAATTTGGCATGTCAGTGTCATCCAGCACAGGGATTTGCTGCCCTGAAAGCTCCACCAGAGCTGAGCAAGCCCAACTTGTGCCCAGTCCCCACCTTGTCACCCAGCCCAGAGCACTGAATGCCACATCCAGCTATTCCTTGAACGCCTCCAGGCATGGAAACCCCAGCACCTCCCTGGGCAGCCCCTTCCAGTGTCTGACAACCCTCTCCATGAAGAAACACTTCCTGAAATTCATACTGATAAACACGAAGTGAAACCCAAAAACTCAGCTGGGGCCACAAGTGGCTCCAGCCCAGGAGGAGTCTCGTGGTTGGTGCTGATGTGAGGAGACACCACTCAGCTCAGATCACATCACAGCAGGGCTGTGCTTGCTTCAGCTCTGCTAAAACCAGCAGCAGCAAGGCTACACTGGCCAATCCCAGCCCCACTGCCTCTCCTGGTCCTTAAAAGCTTGAAACCCATGTGCAGTAATGAGGAGTTTTGTAAAAACTATCCAATTGTCACAGCCCTCCATTTATCCTGCTTCCATTTAGCTTTCAATCACATTAATTGAGAGTATGGGCAGTTATGGACTGGTATAGACTTGCCTTAAAAAAAAAAATCAACAAGCAACACAAAAAAGGTAAGGAGTGAATTTCCATTTGCTGCTTGGGGCAAAACCTCATTCTGCACTGCAAATCTCTCCCATGAGAGTTTTAGCACGAACACTCCAGGCTGTAGAGAAATGCCAGAGCTGGAGCAATGCAGCCAAGGGGCTGCCACACAGACAGGCAGGGAGCAGGGCTGGGAGCCCTGTGCCAGCACTGGGGGATGAGCAGCACTCCTGCCATGACCTGGGAACAGACTGTGAGCTCCCCAGCACCTCCCAGCCCCTGAAATCACAGCTACTCTGCTACTAAAAGCAGCACCAGGAGGAAATATCTGCCACTGTTCAAGGGTGAGAATTCCCAAAGCACAGAATGCCACAGAACCCAAGGGCAGGGGCTCAGGGCATTGCCAGCTGCTCTTAGGACAGAATTCCAAATTCCATGTGAAATTGTGAAATGTTTCCCTTTCTTTGCTGCTGGCCTTGCACTGAAGCAGGGGGTGATCTGCAGTGCCCAGAGATCAGCTGCTCCTGCAAACCAGAGCAGCACTTCCCACACATTGCAGCCCTTGAAGTCCCTGGAGATCAGCACCGTGCTGGCTGCTTCACACACGGGTGCCCAGAGAAGAAAAGAAGGAGCATGGACTTCCACACAATTCCCAGAGGAACTCACAGTGGGGAGGGGAAAAGAAAAAGAAGGGAAAAAAAGACTTCAAACCGATGCTCCCAGCCCCAGAACAAATGGCATTTTCTCACCCCTCTCATCCCTTTGATGGCAAATAAATGAGAACCACAAATAAGGATCTCCAGCCCTTGGGCAGAGCCTTTCATCTGCCGGCTCAGAGCTCCCCCAGCTGAATCCACCACTCTGCACACCCTGCAGGGTGGGGTGGGGCAGGGCAGGGCAGGGTGGGGCAGGAGCAGCCCCAGGGCGGGGCAGGGCGGGGCAGGGCGGGGCAGGAGCAGCCCCAGGGCGGGGCAGGAGCAGCCCCAGGGCAGGGCAGGGCGGGGCAGGGCAGGGCAGGAGCAGCCCCAGGGCGGGGCAGGGCGGGGCAGGGCAGGAGCAGGGCAGGGCAGGAGCAGCCCCAGGGCGGGGCAGGGCGGGGCAGGAGCAGCCCCAGGGCAGGGCAGGGCGGGGCAGGAGCAGCCCCAGGGCGGGGCAGGAGCAGCCCCAGGGCAGGGCAGGGCGGGGCAGGGCAGGGGCAGCCCCAGGGCGGGGCAGGAGCAGCCCCAGGGCGGGGCAGGGCGGGGCAGGGCAGGAGCAGGGCAGGGCAGGAGCAGCCCCAGGGTGGGGCAGGAGCAGCCCCAGGGCGGGGTGGGGCGGGGCTGGGCAGGGCAGAAGCAGCCCCAGGGCAGGGCAGGGCAGGGCAGGGCAGAAGCAGCCCCAGGGCAGGGCAGGGCAGGAGCAGCCCCAGGGCAGGGCAGGGCAGGAGCAGCCCCAGGGCGGGGCAGGGCAGGGCAGGAGCAGCCCCAGGGCGGGGCAGGGCGGGGCAGGAGCAGCCCCAGGGCAGGGCAGGGCGGGGCAGGGCAGGGCAGAAGCAGCCCCAGGGCAGGGCAGGGCAGGAGCAGCCCCAGGGCGGGGCAGGGCGGGGCAGGAGCAGCCCCAGGGCAGGGCGGGGCAGGGCAGGGCAGAAGCAGCCCCAGGGCAGGGCAGGGCAGAAGCAGCCCCAGGGCAGGGCAGGGCAGGAGCAGCCCCAGGGCAGGGCAGGGCGGGGCAGGGCAGGGCAGAAGCAGCCCCAGGGCGGGGCAGGGCGGGGCAGGGCAGGGCAGGGTGGGGCAGGAGCAGCCCCAGGGCGGGGCAGGGCGGGGCAGGAGCAGCAGCACTCACGTCGATCAGGTCGGACACGTCGTGGATGTAATACTTGCTGACGGCCGCGTTGGTGGCTGCCAGGTTCAGCAGGTAATCGTTCCTGGCTTTTGTGCACTTGAGCTTGTTCTCAGAGTACTTGGCTTGTCTCTGAAAGAGCAGAATGGACTGTCAGAACACAAACAGGATGGCACTGGCAGTTTCTCCTGCCACACACCCTGCAGCCCGGGTGTGACCAGGGAATTGCTGCAGGTTGGTGTCTGGTATGAAAACAGGGACTGCAGGGGTGAGGAGATCCCATCTGAACACCCCACACTGCCAGCCTGCCAGGATCACTGCTCAGAGGTGCTTGGAACCCTGAGCACAGCTGCTGCTGGGGATTTTGGCATCAGTCACAACCAGAGGGCCAAATTTTCCCCCAGAAATGCTGACATATGTTTGGACTTGCTCCAGATGTGTGCAGCTGTATCAAAGTGGAATCTGGCCCAGAGGCCCAAGCTACACAACTCAGAACAGGACCCAGAATTCAAAACTGTAGGAAAGCAGATGTGCTCCAGATCTGGGACATCTGCTCAGGCAGATCCCTGCTCTGAAGGCTGAATCAAAAGATTAACCCTTCTGAGAAGTTCAATGGTAGAAAAGTCCCAAGGCTGGGAGCACCAGCCAGCAAATGCATCCTGCTGGGGAAGCTATCTCCTTTTCTGCAGAATTAACACAAAAACTTGTGCAGATCCTGAGGCCTGGGGGATCTGCTGAGGCCAGAATGGCACAAAGTGTTTTGCCTAGCAAATCCATCTAAACACTGCACTCTCACTCCCAGACACTCTGCAGAGGAACAACACTGCTACTTTATAGATCCAGCTACTTTTTCACTGCCAGGGGTCACTCTGTCCAAGGCTGCACTGCCTGTCCCTGTCATGCCATCCTGGCTCCGAGTCTGACCTTCTCCAGAAGCTGCTCCTGGCCCCTCTCCCCACTCGGGGTGCACCCAGCAGAACACACACACGGGTCACCAGCCCTCCCAAGCCCTTCCCAGGGACCCAGGAATGCCCCACAGGCAGAGACAAGGCTGGGGCCACCCCTGCTGCCTGCAGGGAGCCCAGCCCAGCCCCCTCCTTCCCTCTCACCCACCTTCTCCTTCATCTTCTCGATCTTCTTGACGGAGCTGCGCCGCTGCGGCCGCTCCTCGTGGCGCAGCAGGTTCACACTCATGTCCCCCGACTTGTTGAACTGCTTCTCCTCCTGCTTCTCTGCCTCCTTCAGCTTGCTTTCAGCACTGATGCTCTCTGCATGGTACATGTGGTAGGTCTTCATCACCTGCAGGCACAGGAGGCATGAGCCACCTTCCCCTGGTGACCCACAGCAGGACACAGCAGCAGGGACTGGGGTACCGGGGCAAGAGGAACAAAGAGGGGAGGGAAGCCTGAGAGATTCATCCCAGCCCTGTTTCTGGAGTCTCCAGGCTGGCCAAGAGCTGTGTGACACTCAGCCCCACTGTGGGGATGTGATCCAGCACACAGCTGCAGTCACTGCACTGCATGTCCTCCAGCAGGGAGACAAGGAATGACCCCAGAGCTCTGCCCTTGGGATGTGGGGCCATGACAAGTGCCTGGGAGGGAGGCCACAGCCACTCTGAACTCCCTTTTGACCTAACCCCTCTGCTCCCACACTTGCTAAGCCCTCAGACAGCCCCTGCTCTGCCACCCAGACAGCAGAACCACCCAGCAGTGCAGGAGCTGCAATTCCTAGGCAGAAATGGGGTTTTTCTGCTGTCACCAGCTCAGCCCCCCTTGCTGCTGCAGTGCCAGGACAGGTGCAGCAGCACCTTGTCCTTCACACTGCACATCCAGGAGAGATGATGCTGATCCTGCAACACTCTACAGGCAAAACTTCCAGCACAACCTTCCCTCTCAGAAACAAGAGCCCAAAGGGCACACTGGATCACTTGAACAGAGCTGGCAGGAGGGACACATCTGCTCCTCTCTCTTTATGCCTTTAGTCACACTGTCCCCTTGTATCATCTCCCTTTGGGATGTGCATGGTTTGCTTCACATTGCCTTGACACAGCCCACAGGGCCTGAGTGCTCCCTGCCACCAGCCTCTGCAGGCTGGGACACTGGGACAGGCTGGGGGGCACTGGGACGGGCTGGGGGACAGGCTGGGGGACACTGGGACGGGCTGGGGGACACACTGGGACAGGCTGGGGGACACTGGGACGGGCTGGGGGCACACTGGGACGGGCTGGGGGACAGGCTGGGGGACACTGGGACAGGCTGGGGGACACACTGGGACGGGCTGGGGGACACGCTGGGGGACACTGGGACGGGCTGGGGGACACACTGGGACGGGCTGGGACAGGCTGCCTGAAGTCCAAGAGTTAAAACAGAAGGAACCCACAAATGGAGGGGATTTTTACACATGGCTTAATGAAGAAAACACAGAGTTTCCTCAGCTGCAGTGTCACAGGAGCCAGGAGTGTTGGACTTGGAGCAGGTCAGGCTGAGCCTCATGATCCCTCCCCCTGCCAAGCACAGCCCCAGTGCTGCAGCCACAACCTGCCACTGCAGGGACAGGCAAGGGGCACTGGGCAAAGGCTCCTGCATTTCCAAACCCTGCAAATCCTCAGCACAGATTCCAAACTGCCTTTTCTGCAGTGAATGCCACAGGACACACATGCACCAGATAATTCCTGGGGTTTTCTTAAAGACAAAGACTAGAGGGTTTCACTGAGCCCTCCTCCTCCTCAGCAGCCACATCTATTTGTGAAACACAGAGGGAAGTGAGAGAGCAAGGGCTGCATGTCAGGGCTTCAGGCACTGAGAGGTTCCTGCAGCCCTGAACAGCATGACAGAGAAGCCCAAGGAGTGACAGGGGACCCAAGGGCAGGTTTTTGTGAAATCTGAAGGCTGTGGGACAGTCACCCAACCAAACCAGGCACCTGGAACAGCTCAGTGTGCCCCTCAGCAGCTGTCCTGCCACACAGCTGGCTCCTGCAAATCCAGAGGGTATTTCTGTTCAATAGCTGCCTGAATTCTGGCCAGGGCCAGGCTGCAGTGCAGCAATCAGCCCTGATCTGCAATTCCCTGGTGCCACCTCAGTGCCTGCAATCAAATCAGGCTGTCCCTGCACTGCTGTGACACAAACTGCCACAGCTGCAGCCCGGGGATCCTTCTGCAAATCAGTTCATTAGCTGCAGCCAAGGAGGAAAAATATGTTCCAATGTTCATTAGTTATTTAACAACACAAGTTGTGTTTTCCATATTAATTACACGTTCTGGATAAAGGCTGTTGCCAAAATACCAGCTGTAAATGGCAGTGCTGGCAGCCTCCAGCTCCAGGGGCTTTGTTCTCCCCAGCAGCACCCCCAGGCCCTGACCCAGCAGAGGAACCCCAGCACAAATGGGGTGACCATGACAGGTACAGCTCAGGCCCCCCATTCTCCTGCCTCCAGCAGCTCCAGCTGGCACCTCTCTGCTGGAATCCATGAGGAGGAACCAAAGAACAAAGATGGTTTTAATTCACAGCTGAACTATTTCTGCACAGAACTGTTCACAAGCATCTCCACTTCAGAATGAAAGTCATCCACTTCTGTTTTGATTAAAATCAGTGTGCCTTTGGTTCTCTGCATACAGAGTCCACAGGGTGACTTGCATTAGAACAGCAGCAAGGCTGAGCTGAAATCAGTGTGGTTGTTTTGGCTTAAGTCTGAGACAGTGAATGCCTGAGAAGCCTGTTAAAAATTGCAGTTTCCACTCAATGTGCAGAATTCCCCTTGGAGAGGCTTGAAAAGCAGCTTGGCAGGGCAGGGCTGAGCTGGCCAGAGGCAGGAGAGGATTGCCAGTGCTGGCAGCACTGTGACATTTCTGCAGAGCCAGCCCCTGTCCTGAGCCTGCTGTGCCCCTGAGCTGCCCAGCAAAGGTGACACCTGCCAGGGCTCTGTGACATGAGTGACCCTGGCTGTCCCCCAGGCTCTCCCTGGTGCTTCTGAGCCCAGGGTGTCCCCTCCCTGCTCCTGCCTGCCTGGATGACACTGTGTTATCTCAGCAGCAAGGCTGAACAGACAGAGCTCCCCCAGCTGCTCCAGTCTCACCACTCAGACCAGTTCAGGCCATTCTGCTCAGCACAGGGAGCCAAGCAGGGGCTGGGAGAAACCTCCTGTGAGGATGAGCAGGATTGCCCTGAGTGCCCCCCAGCCACCCTGATCCCCCAGTGACCCCAGGGTGTCCCCTGGGGATGGCCCTGTCCCCTGGCTGGGCTCAGAGCAGACTGGCCACAGATATCCAGGTCAGCCCAGCCCTTGTTAGTCTTCCCTTGTTTTGCATCTGTCATGCTGCTGCTGTAATTAATCTTAATTAGTCACCACCCCTAACACAGCTTGTGACATTCAACCATCAACAATGCACTCCCAAATCTCACAGAGGCTTTTTAATCTGATCTGCTGTCCACCCACACTGCAGCTCTCACAACAATCAAATCCTTCACCAGCCAATGCAGGAACAAACCTGTTAAGAGGAGATTTATGGCAGAAATTTCAAACACAATCATTCATGCTATGTTGTTTAGGCCTGTTTTTTAAAAAAAAGATGAAATAGAATGATTGTTTAGGAATAAACCTACTGCAGTATTATTTACGTACCAGTTACTGACACAACGAAAAAAAGCAAATATATTATCTCAATTTTCCAACAAAAGGCAGACTTTATATGGTTTTGTTGCTCCTAAGCCACAAATAATTCTTTTTAAGAAAGAACACTTGCTACAGGGCAAGAGGCAGCAGCAACACAAAGACTTTCAGTTCCCTGCTATGAAAACCTGCTTGAAGAGCCATGTCCTGACTAACAGCACATCTCACTGGAGCCCAAGTGCTCCCCAGGGCACAGACAGGGCTGAGCCCCTCTGAGCCACAGGTTTCTGCATTTCCCAGCAGGTCAAGCCCAGCCAGGGGCTCAGAGGGTCCAACAAACAAGCACAGCCAGCTCAGAGCCACTGGTGCTGGAAACGACCAGCCCAGAGTGTGAGCAGGGCCAGAGGTGACAGTGCTGCCAGAGCCAGCAGGGGACAGAGGCACAGGGACCCCCCTGGACCCCCCCAGCCTGCAGGACAGCCAGGGCAGCCTCCCAGGCTGGCTCTGCCCGTGTCCCTGCAGCAGAGGTGGGAGCAGCTCACCGTGTACAGCTCGTTGGTGACCTTCTGCAGCTCCTCGTGCATCTGCAGGCCAATCTCCTTGCTCTGCAGGACAAAACAACAAGAGTCAGACTCTCACACGCAAAACATGCAGCTCTGAATGAAAATACAGAAATGTGAATACACAGTGCAGCAGTCTCATGCAGTGTCACAACTGCTGTGTGCTCATTTGAGGCTGATGTTTGGCCATGGATTGGACAATGAGGAGGAATTTCGCATCATTTAACTTATTTATCCTGCAAAACATGAATCCAAAATTACAGGCAAGACTGCTCTGCCCTTCCACTGGTAAAACTCATTCCCAGCCCACAGCCAACTGCCCTCTTGGGTATAGCACTCACCACTCTCCCCAGTTTGGGGGCTCACTGTGACACTGGCAGGGTGCACATCATCCACAGCCACTGGTGGGTTTGCAGCTCCCTGGACTGGCATTGTCCAGCCCCACAGCATCACCTGCCAGTCTGCCTTGATCTGAAACACTGCTGCTCTGTGACTGAACATCTGCTGCTGGATCTGAGATTTCCAGCCAATGCTGCTGGTTCAGAGCAAGGACCATCAGGGCTCCCCAGGTTTACACTTCCCTTGGCATGACCCACCCCCAGCTTCTCCTCAGCAGCTCATTTTCACTCTTCTGACCCGAGGGAACCAAAGCACCTCTGAAAAAGAACATTACAAAACAGCTATACCACAGTTATATAATAAAGTTTCCAGTTTCACAAGGGCAGCAGCCAAAGTTCAGCAGCTGAGGAGGCACTCACTGCCAGTGAGGAACTCCTGGCATCCTCCTGGCTGCTGAAATCCCACTGTCAGCCTGTTTTCCCTCTCCCTGGCAGGCAGGATGAGGCAGATGCAGTCACAGCCCTGCAGGAGAGGCCAGAGTGTGGGAGCTGCCAGCACTGGAGCCTGGCTGCAGATCAAACCAGCTCCTGGAGGTGCTGGGATGTGCTCACCCTGCTCTCCTGCCTGCAATCACACCACAAATCTCTCCATGGAATCTTCTTGGCGAGGAAATGCTTATTATAGCTTGGAGATGTGTTTAAACTAAGTATAGACACCCCCTCCTCCCTCCCCTAAACCAAACCAAAACACAACTGAGCAGTTTCTTCCAGATTTCCTCAAATAACTCCAGGAAGTTTTGTGCACGTGGGCAGGGAAAACAACATTCCACCAGGCTGAGTGATGAGAGGAGCCCTTGACATGGAAAGATCCTCTAACTCCAGTCAATGGGACAGCCTACATACCCTGAAACCACAATCTAGATTATTACAGGTTAGACCCAAAGCAGAGCCTGAAGCAAGGAGTCTAAAGGATGGTGCCCACACCCAGAACCCAAAGGGTCCAAAAGGCAGAGCCCACAGTGAGGATGCTGGAGCCTCTTCCAGGCACAGGCAAGTGAGCAGCTGAAGGACTTTCCTCCAAGAAATTACATTTGTGTGCTTACAGGAGACAGCACCAAAACATCATTCCAGCTCCCTGGCACCAGCCACAAAACCCAAACTACAATTTAGCTGCTTCCTTTGTGCCTCACATTCCTCCTAAAACCGACAGTTGTTCACTGAGACAGCAATGGATTCAGGTTAGCAATTTATTAAAAACCCTGCCACTGCTGACAAAGTGTGGGAAGCAGCAGCATGGATGACTGGCAACAGAGAACACTCGTACTAAAGACAAGAGCTCCCATGCAGACACTGCTTCATCCAGCCTCCAGCCAGGACAAAGCAGCAGGGCTGGAACTGAACCCTGTCACAGCACAGAATTACATCCCACACTGGGATCCCAGCACCCTGATTTTGGACATAGCAATGCTCTGTCTCAAATGTGTAATTTCCTGTATCCACACCTGGAAGAAGCATCAAACTCCCTTCCCTCTGCCACAGCAGGAGGTGAGGGTGGAGCAAACTCCTGCCTGGCAGTGGGTCCCTCACCTGGGTTACACTGTGAGGCTTTATGGTGACAGCAGAGTGGGGCAGAACCCTGCAGGGACACACCCAGCACCTCCAGGGACACACCCAGCAGGGACACACCCAGCACCTCCAGGGACACACCCAGCAGGGACACACCCAGCACCTCCAGGGACACACCCAGCAGGGACACACCCCAACACCTCCAGGGACACACCCAGCAGGAACACACCGTGCAGGGACACACCCAACACCTTCAGACCCCAGCAGGGACACACCCAGCAGGGACACACCCAACACCTCCAGGGACACACCCTGCAGGGACACACCCAGCAGGGACACACCCAACACCTTCAGACCCCAGCAGGGACACACCCAGCAGGGACACACCCCAGCACCTCCAGGGACACACCCTGCAGGGACACACCCAGCACCTCCATTTCCCATCAGCAGCACCACCACACTCATCTCCTCCTGCATGGGGAACGTGACTGGCACTGGGAGCTCCAGGGGAATTTGCACTGTGGAGTTTTCTGCTGCTTTCCTCACAGAATCACAGAAGGGTTTGGTTGGAAGGGTTCCCAGGCAGACACAGAGGAGGGGCTGGAGCTGCTGCTGGCTGGGAGGAACAAGCCCCTGGCTCAGTGCTGGGGACCCCAGCAGTGCCAGGCTCAGCCAGGGAATCCCAGCTCAGCACCCCAAATCTCCCCAGGCACATCACCCCGTGCCCCTCAGTCCTGCTCCTGCTGCACCCCTGAGCCCTCCCTGCAGGGATTGTTTACATTTACATAATGAACACAGCCAACAAAACCTCCTGCTTCCTCCTGTCCCCACAGCGTGTCACAGGCCATTAATAAACCCTGCATGGGAAGAATTAAAAGTGACATTTCTGGAAAAAACCGTTCCCCTAATTTACCATCAAAGAGCAATCTCCAGCACAGGCAGCAGCTGAACCACGAGTGGGGCTGCTTTAACCCTTGTGAGCTGGGTTATCTGCCAGGCCCTGCAGGAGGCTTGGGGCTCTTCACCCACCACACTCAAAGCCAGACTGGACACCACAGTGAAAGGTCCCTCCTCTGAGCACGGGCTGAGAAAAATAAACAACCTGAATATGCCCAAAAGTGGCAGCCCCCCTGTCCACATGAGGGGCAAATGCTGGCACACAGCAAGAGTTTCCCTGATTTAACTGAACATTATTCCCAGGGACAGGTAAGTCCAAGGAGCAAACACAAACAGTGAAATCACAGATTTCACACAGATTTTCACAACTGTAAAGATTCCTCTGGATGCAAAGCAGGTGCTGGCTCTGGCAGCTGCAGACAGAGCCACACCAGCTCTCCTGGCACGGGATGGGGCACAGACAAACAAGGAGCAACCAGTTCTAGCAAACCTAAATGTTGAGCCTTAGAAGGTGAAATCTAAGTTCAAAAATGAGGGGAGATGGAAGAACACCAAACACAAAGAAGTAATTCTGCTGAGTGATGAAATACTTCACCATCCTGTCCTGGCTGAGGATTGACATACAACAGAATACACTGAATATGTGTCCTTGTTTGCAATTCCTGAATTCTTCCTGTGTTTCCAAACAAGACACCATCCACAGACAGGGAAAGCAGAAGGATAGTTGAAATATAAATCTCAAAAAATGGTTCAGAGCAAAATGCAAATAGGAGGAACATTTTGAGACAGAACTGGACTAATGATCATATACCAAAAATCTCCATTTCTGGAGGGCAGGAGAACAGCAAAAGGGATGATATCCCATATCAAATCAACCACCATAAACCCGACCTTGCAGTTCAATTTCTAGGTCAGATCTATAAACTGGAGGAAACTGGCCATAAAAATATCACATGAAATGTATTCTCCAGTCAGGCTGAAATTGCAAGCCAAGCCCTGACCATGAAGGTTCTCCTGCTGCAGAGGCAGGTGCCCTGTGGCTCACCTGCCCCCAGAGAGAACAAGGCCACAGAGCCTCTGCTGGGGCTCTGAGCACACTCCTCACCCTCAGGGAACAGTCCTGGGCCACCTGACTCTGCTTCTCACAAGTCTCTGATGCTCTCTTTTAATTTGGTCATCATTAATAATTCTGTATCATCAGCAGGTTTTGTCATGTTACTATTCAGGCTTTTTCCAAATAATTTATTAGGAACTGCATTGGAACTCTCCTTCCCTTTTTTCCTGTCTTTTAACTAACCATTAATCCAGAAAACAACTCCCCTCTTTAGCAGCTCTTCAAGAATTTCAGCTAAGGCCCTTTTCCAGTGAAGCTAATGACATGATTCATGCCATGCCATGACATTCCCTGCAGCAGCTAATGGCATGACTCTGGCTCCTGGAAATGCCTCCCCTGAATTTCTGAGGCATGACTCTTCCCTTCAGGAGGCCCCACTGCTCCCTGTACCTGCCCCAGAGCTGCCACCCTGCTCCTGAGCAGGGCTCACCCAGCTCCTGCTCTGATCTGCTCTCTGAAACCCTCCACCAGCCTTCTAAAACAGTCATCACACTTCCACCCCCCTGGCAGTGACACTCTGAGCACCAGGTCACACCTCACACTCCACACTTGACAGGTCGAGATCTCAGTTTTTTAAAACTCTAGGATAAACTCTACCTGGAAAGACTCAGAGATAGTCCCTGGCAAGATCTGCTCTGCAACATTCATGACAGTTCTATTGCAATGCCCACGAAGCAAGGCTGCCCAGGTTACCTTCTTGAAGAGCCTGATGACATCCTCACTGATCTGGGCCAGCCTGACAATGACATTGTTCATGAAGATGTCGTTGAGCGTGGCGTGGTCGCGGCTCTCGCGGCGCGTCTGCGTCAGCACCAGGTACCAGCAGTTCACAGGGGACAGCAGGTGCTGGTCCTTCCTACACAATTGTGCAAATGGAGCCAAAAGGGTCAGGTGAGCATGTCCCAAAGGCACACATGTTCAAATGAGGGCTGTCAGCACATCACCCCCCTCCCAGTCACGGGGATTCAGGGTGTGACCTCTGCTCGCAGCTGTACCTGCCACAACAGGGACACCCAGAGCACACAGGGACACCCAGGGCACCCAGGGATCACAGGGACACCCAGAGACCTGCACCTCACCCAGCCCCTTTTCCCTACTCTGGGGAATGGCACAAGAGAAGAGACATCCCTGGACAGGGAAGAGTTTTGCTCATTCTTTCCACTCACACTGTGAATGCAGCTGTCACCCCACTGCAGAAGGGCCCTTTGCCACCCAATAATGCACCCAGAAATGCTCATGAAAGGGCTCTGCACCCAGCATGAGATTGCCAGAGCCAGGGCTGGGCACAGCCCACTGCCCATGGCTACACAGGGACAAAGGAGCTGGAGGGGCTGTAAATCCTGGGAGTGTCACAGCCTCATCAGAATAATGACACATGTGAGCAGCTGGGGAAGGGGTGCAGATGAGCCTGCTGAGGGCAGGTACAGAGTCTGGAAGAGAAAAATGCATTAAGGGAATCTCTGGATGTGGAATGGGCAGTGGGGCTCAGCAGGAGTGAGCACTGGAATCAATCTGACCCAGTTAACATCACCAACAGCAGCACCTGTGCCCAGATCCTCTGGAACAGGAGAGAGCCCCTTGTCACCTGGGGACACTGCACAGCAGCAGCTCCCAGAAATGCAGGAAAGCCCTAACACTGCTGTGGGTGAGCCAGACACCCCTGGACCTTTGTGGGCTCCATCTCTGAACCAGGGCTCCTCACTGGCCAATTCCTCCAGCTCCTCAGTGCACACTGCAGCATCCAGCAGCACACAACAGGAACATGCCAAAAGGACAGAGAGGATCTGAACTCAGCAGCAGGGCTTGGCATAAGGCAGCAGTAAAGCCTCACACTGGAGACACCGAGTAAACAGATTAAATGGGATTTAGTAATATGGAATAAATAGGATTTAGTAATGTAGCAACAAAAATCACTGCTCTTGCAGCTGAAACAGAAAAAAACCATCAGGGGTTAGAGAAGAAACAGAGAGCCTGGGGCTGGTGAGGAGCAGGGCAGCAAGCAGGCAAAGGCCAGCTCTGTGAAAGGCACTGGGCAGCTGCCAACAGCCAGCACCAGCAGCAAGAGCCACCCCAGAGCCCAGGCAGACACCCCTGGCCTGGCACACACACGTGGAGCAGGACCAGCCCCCAGCTGCAATGGCCAGTGGCCTCCAGGGACCCTGGGGTCACTGCCAGCAGGGTGGCACCAACCAGCATCCTCTCCACAGAGCACTCAGCTCCAAACTGAAATTCTGAGCTAAGTTTGTTTTTCTGTTTTGTTTAGATATTTTCTGTTGTAGCCAAGCTCACCAGTGTGGTTAGACTGAAAGGAAGCCACTTTTGACAACACATATTTACATATTCATGAATTTCACAACTGCATCACTGGTTTGATTCTCACACAATCCCAGGACTGAGTTCATATTTCCTACTTCAAAGCTTTGTTTCACAATATTTCCACTAAGGATCTGCCTCCCTCCAACACCACATAGCTAAGCACAGAAGAAACACATACTGTATTGCAAATGAAGTGCAGTAAACTCCATTTCCAGAAACTGCTTCCAAGGCTGGGCCTGCCAGGGAGCCAGAATGAAACACACAGCTGAGGACTGGGCTGCACACAGAAACCAGGCCATGGAGCAGCCCCACTACTGTGCACAAATTGTGCCTCAATTCAAGGCCCTTCAAAAAAATCAAGGAGTTTGGCTCCTTCCTAGTCCTCAATTCCTATTTCCATTGTATTGCTCAAGGGATGTGCAGAAAGTGCAATTCACTCAGCACAGGTCAGGGATGCTGTGGTGGAAACCCTGGAGAGAGAAGGTCCAGTTCCTGCTGTGAGCCCCACTCTGGGATGGGGCAGATGGAAACCCTGGAAAGGGACAATGCAGCTCCTGCTGTGAGCTCAGGGAGGGGACAGACACAGAGGTCACTGCTGCCACCACGGCATGGACCTGGCTGCATGTCAGGATGTGCACCCTGCACTGCTGCTCACTGCACTGCTGCTCACTGCATTGCACCCTGCACTGCTCACTGCACAATGCACTGCTCCACTGCACTGCTGCTCACTGCATTGCACCCTGCACTGCTCACTGCACCCTGCACCGCTCCACTGCACCCTGCACCGCTCCACTGCACCCTGCACCGCTCACTGCACTGCTCCACTGCACCCTGCACTGCTCTACTGCACCCTGCACTGCTCCTCACTGCACTGCTCCACTGCACTGCTCCACTGCACCCTGCACTGCTCACTGCACAATGCACTGCTCACTGCACTGCTGCTCACTGCATTGCACCCTGCACTGCTCACTGCACCCTGCACTGCTCCACTGCACCCTCTGCCCCCCAGTTCCCCCCAGCCTGCCCAGGAGCTGCCCTTACTTGAGCTGGTGCTCGCGGGAGCTGCGGATCTTGGAGGAGAAGCGCTCGGCCAGTTTCTCCAGGCTGCGGGAATACTCCAGCTCGATCTCGGCCTTCCTGCGGAAGAACTCCTGCAGGTCCTGCAGCAGCTGCAGCCGCCACTCCGACTGCTGCTCCAGGCACTTCAGCTGCTCCACCAGCTGCAACCGGATCTCTGCGGGACAGAGAGAGAGCAGCTCGTCAGCAGGGCAGGGACACACAGACAGGGACAGACAGACGGACAGCAGCTCGTCAGCAGGGCAGGGACACACAGACAGGGACAGACAGACAGACAGCACGGGCAGGGACAGACAGCAGCACACCAGCACAGACACAGCCCAGCAGGGTCCCTCCCTGCCCAGAGCCCCCAGCACAGCCCTGCTGCAGCTCCCTCCAAGCCCTGCTGCCAGCTCAGGGCTCAGTGAGGCCAAAGGATCCGCACCCCAGGAGAGGGCAGAGCACTGCCACTGGCCAGCCTCACATTAAACATTATTATTTGTCAAAACAAACAGTCCTACAACATGGAGAGCAACCTCAGAGCTTTCAACTGCCTTCTGAAAGCAGAAATCATACTTCTATGTGGCACTACTTGAAATCACACACTATTTTCACATAAACATATTGCTTCTTGATAAATGTCCATGTGAGCCGTGGGCACTGGGGGAGCCCCAATCCCTGGGCACTGGGGGAGCTGCATTGCTGCTGCCCCAATCCCTGGGCACTGGGGGAGCTGCATTGCTGCTGCCCCAATCCCTGGGCACTGGGGGAGCTGCATTGCTGCTGCCCCAATCCCTGGGCACTGGGGAAGCTGCATTGCTGCTGCCCCAATCCCTGGGCACTGGGGGAGCTGCATTGCTGCTGCCCCAATCCCTGGGCACTGGGGGAGCTGCATTGCTGCTGCCCCAGGCACAGCCCCTGGCAGCCCTGCCCAGCCCTCCCCAGCAGCTGCAGAGTAGACCCAGGCCCTGCCAGCCCCCTCCCCCAGGACAGGGGGGCTTTGGCACAGCTCCCCCAGCCCGCCAGGCACAGCCAGGCTCTGGCAGCTCACACAGCACAGACAAGAGCAGAGTTTCTGGGGTGGCTGGGGTGAGAGCTGCCAGAGGCAGCAGGACAGAGCCCCGAGCTCGGGGGGCAGCCCTGCACCCCCAGCTGGGCAGGGGGCTGCCCCGGATGCTGAATGATCCCAGTTATCCCAGTCATCCATCCAGGAGAGCAGTGCTGTCACAATCCCACCGGGCAGCCCCACACAGCCACTCCTCCAGCATATGCTTCACCCCACTGATTTGTGACAAGTGAGAAAATGTGCTTGGCAACAAAAGCCATTCTTCTCTCACAACTGGGATTAGACCCAATAGTTCATTGCAAATATAGCACAGCAAGCTGGACTCAGGGAGGATCCAATTCTTACACAAGCACAGAATACACTAACGAGGCCATTTGAGTCTCAATTGTTTTTATGCCCCTTTTTCTGCTGCCTTCCCTAAAAGCCCTGCTCACAACAGACATACCTCAGATGTATTTTCCAGTGCTCTGTCATCCCATGTTTCACCAGCACACACTGTTTCCCTTGGGAGAGCTCTGTCACACACAGATAATGCACCTCCAGCCTGGATCCCTTCTGATATGGATGTTCCATGCCAGCCATCCCACCAGGAAAACCCCAGCTATGGGCAGGTGTGGCCAGCACAGCTCCAGCAGTGTGGGAGCTTCTGTGTGACCCCAAGGAGCCAGGCTCAGTCCCTGCAGCAGGGGACGGTGGCAGGGCAGTTTGGGGAGCACACATGTGTCTGTGGGATGGTGGCAGGGCAGTTTTGGGAGCCCACACGTGTCTCTGGGATGCTGGCAGGGCAGTTTGGGGGCCCACACGTGTTTGTGGGATGCTGGCAGGGCAGTCTGGGGAGCCAACACGTGTCTGTGGGATGGTGGCAGGGCAGTTTTGGGGGTCCACACGTGTCTGTGGGATGCTGGCAGGGCAGTCTGGGGAGCCAACACGTGTCTGTGGGATGGTGGCAGGGCAGTTTTGGGGGTCCACACGTGTCTGTGGGATGGTGGCAGGGCAGTTTTGGGGATCCACACGTGTCTCTGGGATGCTGGCAGGGCAGTCTGGGGAGCCCACACGTGTCTGTGGGATGGTGGCAGGGCAGTTTGGGGGGTCCACACGTGTCTGTGGGATGGTGGCAGGGCAGTTTTGGGGGTCCACACGTGTCTCTGGGATGCTGGCAGGGCAGTCTGGGGAGCCCACACGTGTCTGTGGGATGGTGGCAGGGCAGTTTGGGGGTCCACACGTGTCTGTGGGATGGTGGCAGGGCAGTTTGGGGAGCCCACACGTGTCTCTGGGATGCTGGCAGGGCAGTTTTGGGAACCCACACGTGTCTGTGGGATGCTGGCAGGGCAGTTTTGGGAACCCACACGTGTCTGTGGGATGCTGGCAGGGCAGTCTGGGGGCCCATGGCACTGCTCTCCCTGCACAGCCACTGCCAGCAGCAGCACAGGGCTGGGAGCAGCAGCAGGGGGATCCAGGATGGGCTCCAGAGGCACATCCACCTTCCTGTGAGCACGCAGCCAGGAGAGGCTTTGGCAGGGCCAGCAGTGACTGCCAAGGAGCTGCAGCATCCAGACAGCAATGCCAGGGCTGCAGCCACCCTGCACAGCTCCCTGTGCAGCAGGGGGACCTGCGGGGAAAGCAAACAGCCCAGAGCAAGCCAGAGCTCCCCCTCCTTCCTGCCGGGTGATCAGTAACATCACTGCCCACACAAAGACAAGAGATACGGCTCCGGGCAAAACAAAGAACAAGACAAGCCTTTTATCTGAAACGAGATGTTCCCGCTTTAAATAAAAACAAAAAACCCCAAAAACAGGAAGGAAAGCACTTCTCTCCAGTATAAAAACCCCTCCCGTGGCACTGGCGTTTCCAGGCTTTTTCCATGTGTCTGTGATCCCCAGCCCGTGCCCCAGCAGCAGCAGCTCACACGCACAGCCCCAGATTCCCCTGCACCCACAGCAAACCCAGACTGTGCCTTGCTGGGCTGGCAGGAACATTTCATCTGCAACCACTCCGGAGGGAACTGCAAGTGTAAGAAACTGTATGGTGAACCCAGCGAGTTCCTCTCTCCTGGAAACCCCTGCCCTGGAGCAGCCTCTGGTTTAATGTTAAGAGCAAAGAACACGAGAACAGTTCCTCACTGTCCAAGAACAAATATCACAGCTGACATGCTGACAAGGAAGCCTTGAAAAGATTAACAATAAGCTCAGCAAGCACAAGAACAAGGTGGCAAAGCTCTGCCAGCAACAGGCAGAGCAGCAGATCCCAATGCTGCTCTCACAGTTCCCTCCTTCCCTGCACAGGACGGTGGCATTTGTCATGTACTCTGATATTCCAAACCCACAGCAGTTACTGCAGTGGATTTCCTATTCAAAGTGTCTGAATGCAGATCTGAAAGCCAGCCTGGCTGGGGAGGAGGCAGCAGGAACAAGTGCTCAGGGTGAAGCAGAGCATCCATCCCTGGCACAGGCAGCACTGCCTGCCTGGCAGCCCCTGCAAGGAACCAGAAAACCAACCAAAGGAATCAAACTGCGTTTCTTGCTAACTTCAGCCGAGCCTCAAACTCCCCACAGATCAAGAGTGAGAACTGATACAATGGTGTGCTGCAATTACGTGCAGTTTAAGAACAGAAACAGCACTTCAAACCACACATCCTGTGTGCCAGATGGGACGAGAGCTGGCCAGAGCACCCAGACAAGCAAAGCCAGTCACAACCTCCCTGGCTCTGGGGTCCTGCTCCTCTCCAGGTGGAACCCAGTGCTGCCCAGGGCTGCCACGGTCCCTCCTCTCTGAGACTGAGGAGGAGACAGAGGAAATCCCCTCTCAGCATGGGAGCTGCTGCTCCTCTCTGCCCTGCTCAAGGAATGAGCCAGCCTGACCCAGTGGTCTCTCCCCTGCCCTCTCTGAGCAGAGGCAGGCAGAGCTCAGCCTGGCACAGGGTCTGGCCCACGTCTGACAGATGCTGGAGGATGCTGATCCTCCCTTGTGGGGTTTACCAGAGCAGCCACCACTGGGACTGGACAAGCTTCAGGGGCTAACTTTAGGCAGCAGAAGTGCTTCTTTTCCTGTTTTGTCCTTCCTGGCCCAGAGGTGCACCCAGGGATGGCCCTGCTGGCAGTGCCCACCCTGGATCTCCCCATGGCACAGGTAGAGCCAGGGGAAGGTGCAGGGCACAGCACAGCCCAGGCTGTGCCCGCTCCAGGGAGGGATGGGAACTCCAGAGCCACCCCAGCTCTGCCCTCACTCTGTCCTTGCCTGCCTCAGATAAAGGTTTGTGCCAGCTGAGGGGTCTGTGCTTGGCAGGGCTGGCAGGGACAGGGGGCACAGGGACAGGGGGACACAGGGACAGGGGGACAGGGGGACACACGGCACGGGGGGCAGCGTGCAGCCCCCGGCGAGCTGCATCCTCCTCCTGCTGCTGCTGCTCCCTTTCCCCACAGCCCCCGCTCCCCCCGTTCCCTGGGAACACGGACTTGGCCACTCGTAATTCCCAGCCCGAGCCCCTCGCATCTGCTGCCGCTTTTGTGTGAGCAGCACCGGGCAGTAAATCCCACTCACTGTCCCGGCTGTGTGGCCCCGCTCTGGTCATGGCATCAATGGCAAGGAGAATTTACGGGACTGAAAGAGGAGCAGGAGTCCAGAAATGCTCCTTAAAAAAAGACTTTGAGGAGGCTGGGGCTGGTTTTGTTGTTTGGACTTGGGTTTGTTTGTTTGTTTTGAGGTTTCTGGTGTTATATTAAAGAAGCCAAACTTTGAAGAGGTCCAAACCCCCATCATTCCAGATGCCTGGCAATGCCCTGCTTGCTGCCTGTGCATTTTGGGGAACCCCTGGTGCCCCACAGCCGCTTCTGCCCAGCTCTGTCCCCAGGGCAGGACAAGGGGAGGCAGAACAGCCTTTGCTGAGCTTGTGCCTCTGTTTCTGCCTGTCAGGAATACAAGGGGTGCAAAAAAGCACTAAAAAGAAAGAGCTGAACAGATCTCTTGTGTTTGTTCATGATTTAAGAAGAGCAAAGGAAGCCTCACAAAAACAGATGGTGGCTTTTTCCCCAGAGAAAGGAGCAGCTCTGGCTGGTGCTGCCTGTCCCGAGCCCCAGCGCCTCCCTGCCCCGCCAAGGGAGGCACCCAAATGCTGCAGGAGCCTTTGAGGAGCTGACAGCCCGGAATGGTGAAACCCGAGCTCTCGGACCGCGGCTATTAGGATGCAAAGGAGAATGTATTCAAACACGGAAAGAAAGAGCTGAACAGGAATGTGAATCCTGCCCAGCGCCGCCGCGATGGAATAAAGGAGAAGATCATTAAAGCTCAGTTCAGCACACATTCCTTAATCCAGGCATGGAAAGATTTCACAGATCATTAAGAGAGCAGGGCTTTCCAGAACCAGCCCCGAGTATCTGTGCAACTCCCCAACCTCTGCACAGCCCGGCAGCACCAACATTGCACAAAAACCAGAGCAGGTAAAACAGCACCAAACACACAAACCAGAGCAGGTAAAACAGCACCAAACACACACACACAAACCAGAGCAGGTAAAACAGCACCAAACACACAAACCAGAGCAGGTAAAACAGCACCAAACACACAAACCAGAGCAGGTAAAACAGCACCAAACACACACACACAAACCAGAGCAGGTAAAACAGCACCAAACACACACACACAAACCAGAGCAGGTAAAACAGCACCAAACACACAAACCAGAGCAGGTAAAACAGCACCAAACACACAAACCAGAGCAGGTAAAACAGCACCAAACACACACACACAAACCAGAGCAGGTAAAACAGCACCAAACACACACACACAAACCAGAGCAGGTAAAACAGCACCAAACACACAAACCAGAGCAGGTAAAACAGCACCAAACACACACACACAAACCAGAGCAGGTAAAACAGCACCAACATTGCACAAAAACCAGAGCAGGTAAAACAGCACCAAACACACACACAAACCAGAGCAGGTAAAACAGCACCAAACACACAAACCAGAGCAGGTAAAACAGCACCAAACACACACACAAACCAGAGCAGGTAAAACAGCACCAAACACACAAACCAGAGCAGGTAAAACAGCACCAAACACACACACACAAACCAGAGCAGGTAAAACAGCACCAAACACACACACACAAACCAGAGCAGGTAAAACAGCACCAAACACACACACAAACCAGAGCAGGTAAAACAGCACCAAACACACACACACAAACCAGAGCAGGTAAAACAGCACCAACATTGCACAAAAACCAGAGCAGGTAAAACAGCACCAAACACACACACAAACCAGAGCAGGTAAAACAGCACCAAACACACACACAAACCAGAGCAGGTAAAACAGCACCAAACACACAAACCAGAGCAGGTAAAACAGCACCAAACACACACACAAACCAGAGCAGGTAAAACAGCACCAAACACACAAACCAGAGCAGGTAAAACAGCACCAAACACACAAACCAGAGCAGGTAAAACAGCACCAAACACACACACCAGAGCAGGTAAAACAGCACCAAACACACAAACCAGAGCAGGTAAAACAGCACCAAACACACAAACCAGAGCAGGTAAAACAGCACCAAACACACAAACCAGAGCAGGTAAAACAGCACCAAACACACAAACCAGAGCAGCCCGAAAAACCCATTTAGTCTGGACCCACTGAACCAACTCTCCTCCAGAGCAATACCTCACATGCATTAAAAATATCAGATAATTCCTTATAAGAACTTTTCATCTCACATCTGAAAGCATCCTATAAGCCTCAACATCTTCAAGAAAAAGGGATGGATTACAACCCAATTTGACAGACAGGATAAAACAAGTATTTCCTTCCATCTCTGTCACTTCCTTGTGTCTTTCTGCAGTGGAGATGGGCCTGAACTTTGTTTCAAGGCCAAACTGCTCCCAGTCCAGAGACACAGAAAACAACAAGAAAAACTAATTCCAAAGCAGTAGGCTCCAATTGAAGAGTCTGTAGCAATCAGCAAGTCCAACAGCAGCAGCTGCCCAGTTTCTTTTATTTGATTTAATGCTCCTAAAGTTATCATGGGCAGCTGTACCTGGCACAGCCCTTGCACCCTGTGCCTCTGACCAAAACCTGTGCACCTCCAGCGTGTGGCCCAGCTCCCAGCTGTGCCTGAAAAGCCCCTGAGCATTCCTGACCATGCCTCATCCCCCAGAAATGCTGCTCTTCAGGGCTTCCTATCTCCACCGTGCTTTTGGAATTTCTGCAGGAAGGACAGGCTGCTGCCCCATCAGCACTGACCAGGACAGGGGAATCAGCAGTGCTGCTTCCTTCAGAGCCTCAGAGAGCAGCAAACAAAACACCCCCAGGCTGACACTGCTGCCCACTGCCCCCTGTCCCAGGAAAAGCACAGCCCTGGAGAGCTGTGCCATGGCAGTGAGAGCACATCACTGCATCCAGCCAGCCTGGAGCATCAGACAGGACACACAGACACAGGGAGGAACTGCACCTTCCCCAGAAGCAGCACTACAGTGCTGCACACAGCCTCAGGCAGCACCAGCAGGCCTGGGGTGTCCCAGGTGAATAAAGACTGCAGAACCTCCCAGTGCAGTGCAGAAGGAGCACAGGATATTCAGAATGAGCATGCCATGGAGAGTCCAGCAGCTGTGGGGACACTGTCCCCAAAGGGCTTTCCACACCAGACAGGATCCAGCCCAACACCTCACAACCTCCCATGAATTCATTTACTACAGACCTGGAGCGAGTTCCAGCTGCAGACAGCTTAGCTGGAGGCTAATAATGTGTTCTGCACTGGGATCACTGGGTGTGCAGCTGCCACCCACAAAGCAGATTATCACCCTCCCCTGCTTGTCTTCAGCCCACAGTGATTGTGTTCCTGCCTTCTAAAGGAGGGAAAACCAGCATAAAGCATATTGTCTGCTCTCACCACCCTCCCCAGCATCCCATTTATTAGTGGGTGCAGAACCAGATGGTTACAGATAAACAATGCCCAAGAAAACAGAAACAGCCTAGTGTAGTACAGGAGTGTAGAATTCCCAGCCAGAAACAAGAAAGGGCATTAGAGGTACTTGGGCAGCTCCAGGGGAAGGGAGCCAGCAGACAAATCCATGTGCACAGCTTTTCCTGAGGCACCATCAGGACAAGAGGAGCTCCTGCAGCTACAGCTCTGGCTAAGATCAGCTGTCACTGCAGGTGTCCATCACTCCCAGAAAATAATCCCTCAGATATTTCACTTGATTCCCCGGTATGCAGGGCAGAGCACTGCTCCTGCAGGACTCTCCTGCCATGCTTGCCTTGTGCCACACAAGATATAGATGCAAACATTCCAGCATTCCTCTTGCCAAGCACCCATTTTTTTAAAAAAATCCCCTCTTTCTCTTCTGCTCCTACTCTGATGTGCAGAGCTCTCAAATTCCCTGAATTCACATCCCTGCACACAAGGCAGAAGTGCAGGGCTTGCAGATGGGCTGAGACACCAGCCAGGCTAAAAACAGCTACTTAAAAAGTGAAATAACACCCTGTCCTGGCAGGGTGAGCACATGAAAATGGCATTTATTTGTGTGAACAATTACAGAGGGGCAGAGCATTATTCCTGCAGGGGTGATTGCCCACATAGGCCACGCTGATGCACAGCCCATGGCAGAGCCCAGCCCAGCTCAGCCCAGCCCAGCAGAGCCCAGCCCAGCCCAGCCCTCTGCTGCCACAGAGCTGGGTCTGCCTCCTCCCCAGCTCCTTCCTGAGCAGATTGCTAATTGCTCCTGATTCCTCTCTTCTAAAATAAGCTCAGACTGCAATCTGCATAAATGCTGCAGAGAGAGTGATGAGCTGCCTGCCCACCTGAAACCCAGACTTGAGCAAAACACAGAGACAGAAGGATGGGATGAGCCCCCAGCAGCCCTGAGCACCCCACTGGCACCATCTGAGAGGGGAGCAGGGGCACTGCTCCAAGTAAAGCCATGGACTTCTCAACTAAGGACTGAAAACAAAGCCTAAATGGAAGCACAAGAAGCCTGGCATCATTCAGGCAAGGGAGGACAGCAGAGGGAAGCATGTCATGGGCACAGACCTGCGGGACTGCAAGAGTAGAGAGGAATTAAAAATTAAACCTGCCAGCCCCTGGTTTCTACCATTCATTACAAAATACATGGCTGCAGATGTCCAAGGTGCAAAAGGAAACAATTACACACACAACCCGCCCACAAATAAACATCCCATGATTTTAACACTAGATAATCTTCAACAGCACAAGCACATCAGACCATTATTTTGCCCTCAACCTCTCTGAACCATCAGCTGTGAGCACAGCACTGCCATGCACACCCCAACCTGCAGCACTGCTCCCTCCTGCAGCTCCCAAAGCTCCACACACAGACAGCACAGCCCTAGAGCCCTGCCAGAGGAAGGGTTTGGTTATGGCTGTGAGTCCCTGCAGGGGCTGGAAGGCAGCAGAGGCTGCCCCAGGGCAGGTGAGGTGCCCATGCACCTGCACAGCCCCCCTGCCACCCAAACACTGCTCTGAGCTGCTGCATCTAAGGCAGGACCTGAGGCAGTGCACCATCAGCTCTGGACTAAGCACGTGCAGAGGGAGCACCTTGCAATTCCAGTGTGGTTCTGTTCTCTCTGACAGCCCCTCAAGACACACCTGGAACAGCCCAGAGCCTCTCCCTTCTCCCTGTGCCCCCAGCTGGAGCTGCTGCATCAGCTCTGTGTTTATAGCCCCTCTTTGCTGACTCACTACTGCTCCTGGCTTAGCTAGAGGCTGGTTTAATTGCTTTTGCTTTGGACAGTCTCACTGATCGCTCTCCTGGGTAGTTCTGACACTCTGCCCTTCCCAAACCGATACAGAGCAGACATCTTCTGCCTCCCAGTGCAGATGGGTGGGGATGCCCAGAACTGCTCTGCCTTCCACTTTCTTTCCTTGTCCCGAATTCAGGAGTTCAGAGGAACAGAACCTGGTGAAATCTGACAAACACTGAGCTTGGCAGGAGAGCTGAGACCACAGGGCAGCCAGGTGAGGGTGCCTGCCCTGAGCCACTGCTGCCCACGCTGAGCTCAGGGCAGCTTCTCCCCAGCCCTGTGCCCTGGGCTCCTTCCACCTGCCCCTGGGATGCCCCTCCA
Source organism: Erithacus rubecula (assembly GCF_903797595.1). Taxonomy (NCBI): domain Eukaryota; kingdom Metazoa; phylum Chordata; class Aves; order Passeriformes; family Muscicapidae; genus Erithacus; species Erithacus rubecula. The sequence continues at coordinate 19,950,968 of NC_136665.1, forward strand.
CACCATGCTAACATTGCCAAACTCCAGCTAGCTGGGAAGAGATCAGACAAGCAATTAGCTCAAGGAAGAGGAAAGGTTTGCTACAGGCTGCTATAAATACCAGCAGTGCTTTACACACATCATCTTTTAATGTTATTGTTACCTATGAGTCTGCATTCCATATGGAAGTTTTTTTGGCCCCAGCCCTCTCAAAACCCCCTTTGGAAATGCTGAGTTCCTCTGAGCAGGAATCCTGAACTTCCCTTGGCCCTGAGATCATCCTGAGGGGTCAAAACCTTCAGGTGATTTTAGCACATTTTCAGGACAGGTTTATCCAGCCATGAACTGCTGCTCCCTGTGCACTCTGCAGAGACTGGCAGCCCCCAGCCCAGCACACCTGCATCCCCCGAGAGCTGCTCCCTCCTCTGCTTCACCTGCCTGACCACAAAGGCTGCTTCTGATCTGCTAGCCTAACAGGGAAAAAGAAGAAAAATTACTCCCAAAAGTGTTTCTCTATCACTCCTGCATGTAACAAAGCCCTCGCTGACAGCTTGAGAAAAATCTGGCAAAATGTTTTCTGACTGAATTTCAAACAATTTTCAAGCATGAAGTTGTTACACAAGAACCTCACAGTGATCAAAACAGGCACTGAAATGACCTTAATAACAAGGACAAGTCAAGCTTAGCAAGAGAATTAAATGGTCCTGATATTTGCTTTGTCCAGCTGTGGGCTCAGATGCTGGAACCACCATTCCCCTACACAGCACATGTGCAATGTTCCACACTGGGAGCATTCCAAACACACTGTCCTGCTCCAGCCTCCTCCTTTTGCCACAGCCCAACCCCTTCCAATGGCAGGATGTGCCTGAGAGCTGCCCTGGTCTCACCTCTGCCCTCTGTGCCCCTGCAGTTTTTATCCTGGAGCAGCACACAGAGGGGCTCAGCATCCTGAGACCCCATCAGTGCCTGGGGGAGCTCTCTGAGTGAGCCCTGGCTGCTCCCAGAGCCCTCCCTTCCTCTGCTCCCAGCCTCACCCCCTTTCTCCCCACACATCCAGCTGCCCTTTACTGACTCTGAGCTATGTTTAGCCCCATCTCTCCACTCAGCTGGACCTGACCTGCAGCCTAAAGCTGCCAAATGCCTCCTCCTGTCTCTGGAGCTCCATGAGCCAACAGGTGAGTGGCAGGAAAAGGCACCTGAGAGGAGGCAGGGCTCTGCTCTCCTCATGCACAGGGACAGGACCAGCCTCACCTGGGACAGCCCAGACCCCGGGCACAGCACTGGCTTGGGGACACTGGGGACACATCCCTGCTCCAGAGCCATCCCTGCCCAGCCTGGCACAAGCCAGGCAAACTCACCCACCATCAATGCTCAGCAGCACTCCATGGACTGAACCCCCTGGAGCTGCACTGTGCTGCCAAGGGGCAAGAATGTCACAGCCCAGGGAACTCCTGAGGTCCCAGATCAGGGATCTCACGAGATCAGACCCTAAATGAAAGAAAACATTCACAGTCTTTTTGTTTAAAAGTGTTTTTTGCTATCACACATCCATGCTTATAAAATAATTTATAAATCAAATTATTTATCAAACCACCTCTGATAGAAAATTGTATTTTCCTCTTCTCCTTATGCTGTAAACAGAATCTTTTAGATATAAAATTTCAAACAAATAAGGGTGGCAGCATGCTGTCACTGCTCCTCACACGAATTCCTAATTACATGATTACATCCTGCCATCAGTGTCAGGAATAAACAGAAGTCTGCAATCCTACAATAACTGTGCTCCTCCTTTAACACAATTCTCTGGTGGAACAAGTCCCACTCTGTCACACAGACTGTGTCCCCATTGCAACCTGACAGCACAAAGCTGCAGCAGTGATGGACTCGGGGGCTCACCCATCTGGCTGTAAATGACACAGGGAGTGCAGAACAGGCTATGAATGACGTGCAGCAGAACCCCCAGAGCCACCCCAGCTCCATTTCTCCTGACAACACATCATTCCAGGCTAATACAACTGACACCCACCCCTCCCTGCACCAGAAGTGTGTAACCAGCCCCTGCAAATGCTCCTCAATGGAGATCTGCTCTCAGCTACTGAAATCCTGACAGTGTCAGCAAAACCATGCTGGAGCAGTGTGTGCCCCAGCTCAGCAGTGTTTGTTTAGTGTGCAGAGCCATTCCTTCTGTGAGACACTCCCAGGGAGGGATGCCTTGTGCTCCCAAAGCTGCCAACACTGGCTGGAACACACTGGGCTGTGGAGCTGCTCCTGCAGAGCAGCACAGCTGACCAACACTTGCACCAGTCTGCACAGGAGCAGCTCCCAGCTCCTCTGAAAAACAGGATGGATCTCCCTGAATGGGAAAGCAAGGTTTGAACCACGAAGCATCACAAACACCATCCCATACATGCTCTCTGCTCTCCTCCCACAGGTGTGAGCACTGGACTCCCATTTCCCCCACTGCCCAGCCCCTCCTGAACCCTCTCCTGAACCCCTTCCTGCCCTTCTCTGAGGATTACTCACTCCACATCTGTCTACAGGGCACTCTTATTTCATCACATCACATTTGGCTTCCAGAGCAGCACCTGTACCATCTGTAACCCAGAGCAAAGGCACAGTCAGGATTTTAGGCCATGAGTGCCATGTGACACTCTGATTTTCATCCCTCTGCTCATTCAGTCAGAGCAGCCTGTCCCTGCTCAGTGACAGACACAGCCCTGCTCAGTGTGTGCTCCCCAAATCCCAGCCCCTCTCCCTGCTAAGGGAGCCCTGGCCACAGAGCACACCCAGTGCTGCTCCTGTCCTGAGGGGGGACCAGGACCTGCTCTGTCCCCCAGACTCGTGTGCCCCAGACAACAAAAGCACCTGAGAGTTCAACCCTACCTGTGCAGGGATGGGCAGGGCACGTGGGAAGGTGAAATGACCCATGTGTGGCTTTGTGTTCATGCTGTCCCCCCCAGGATGATGCTGTTCCCTTCTGGAGGGACCCAGAAGTGAGAAAAGAGCCAGACTGGACCTCAGGGGTAGGAGCACATTGTGGCCTTTAACAGGCACCAAACTGGGCTCCAGCAACTGCAGCTGAAGGGAAAGGCTGACAGTGCCTTGACATGGCCACTTACATAAAATGCACCCTGTTTCTTCTGTGCCATATGCCTTTGGTGCATTATCATTCCCACTCTCCTTGATTGCTTCTCAAAAGCCACCTAAATTAATGTGAATTGGTAAAGGGTAATTATTCCTATGAATAATCAGTGTATGCTAATAAATGCAAAAATAGGACAAAATGCTAAGTTTCAGCAGCACTGCCTGTTCTGTGGATCGCAGTCCCTGGTGAGGGCAGCTCCTGCAGCAGCAGAGGCACAGGCAGGAGCTGAGTTCTCCCTGCAGCAGTGCAGTCACTGTGCCCAGCACAGCAGCACAGCTCCTGCCTGCCTGCAGACACCCTGCAAACACTGCCTGCTCTGCCCTCAGCAAAACTCTGCAGGAACCCACATTCATGAAGACACAGGACACTACAGAGAGAGGAAGAAACTACCAAGAAAAAGACAAGATATTGCCAACAGGAGGAGGGAAGCAGAGGGTTGTGTCAGCATTGTCATTGCTCGGGGTGTGCAGCCCCACTGATGGCCAGGCAGAGCCTGGTGCCAGCCCAGCCCCACGGGGACCCCACATCCATCACCCCATTAAACTGCTGAACTGAACAGCTTCACTCATGGCATTAAGCAGCAGACAAGAACAAGGAGAAACGCTTAAACCTGCTCAGCAAAGGCAGGAAACTCCAAGTGAGAACTAGGATCCTGCTTAAAATAAATGGCCATTAAGAATTCCCTGCAAATTGCATTTGCTGCCTCCTCACAGTGACAGCAACACGATGGGAAAGATGTTAGTGAATTACAAGAAACCTTTTCAATCCAGTTAGAGACCAGCCCACCATTATCTTATCAGAGTGCTTTTCAAGAAATGTAACTTGTACCAGTAGAGTGAATATAAAGAGCTATTTCCCATCTTTTGGGGGAAAGGACTTGCAGGGCTGGGCAGCTCCCCGTGTCCCCAGGGCTGCTGAGCAGCCAGGTCAAAGCACACAGCAGCCCTGGCACTCACCTGGGGCACAGCTGCACTGCCAGGAAATGTCATCACTGCTCTGAACAGCCCCCTCCCCAGGGAATCCGGGGCATGCAGGAACTCCTGCACAGGGCAGGATGCAGTTCCAGTCCCGGGAAGAAGTGTCACACCAGCCAGGGAGGGTGCCAGATCTCACAGCACTGCAGGATGTGTCCAGCAGGCGAGATGAGCATCTGCCAGAGCCTCTGCTGTGCCAGGGAGACTGAAGATACACAGGGGAGAGCTAGTGAGGGAAGGTTGTGGCTGAATACCCTTCCCCACAGAGCCTGGGGATGCCACTGCCCTCCTGCCCTCCCAGCACATCCGCAGGGAGAGCCACAGAAATGCCCTGCACACCCCCAAAACCACATTTACAGGAACTCCAGATACTCAGTGCAACACCCACCCAAGGAGCCTCTCCCATCTCCATCACTGCTCTCCTATCACCTGGTGGCCTTGTGCTCACTCCCTGCCCTGGAATAATCAGAGTGTGGCCTCAGGAAGCACAGGGAGAACAGCTGGAGTGAGGGAGGCACAGGCTGCAGCACACTGACTGCAGGCAAGCACAGCACAGAAAACACCCCAGACCCTGAGAACCACTGAGCACTGCCACGTGGGGATTCTGGCATCAAAAAACTGGAGATGCACACTTTCACTGCAAGTTTTTAAATGTAAATGAAGAATAAAATTACAATCACTTCAGTGAAAAGGCAGAAGGCTACATGTTAATATTTCCTTGAAATAATGTCTATATATTATGTGACTGCCTCACTCTAGGGATTGATTCCAAACTCAGCAGAATTACTTCAGTGAAAAAATCTCCCTTTAACTTGGGAGTTTTTCATTCAAATGAATGCTGAAACTGAATTAAATAAAGCAGAGAAGTTGTCCAAGCTAAGGAATGTGTAAAGAACTCACTTAAATTTAGCTAAAGACTTCATTAATAACTATAAGCAAAATAACTTGTTTTAAATTCACAGGGCTTATCCTAACGACTTTTACTGTAAATTTCAATGGATTATTTTATCTCTCCCTCTCCCAAAAAATGTCACAAGATGCCTTTGCCCATAAATTATGTCCAGTAAGTTGCCTCCAGCCAGGACATTTTACTGAGATAAGGAACAGCTGCATTAAGAGAGCTGCAGTTATGTTTCAAGGAGATCATCAGCAGGGAGCCGATTTTCAGTTTGGATTTAGTGAACAAACCCAGTGCCAGGCTCTGGAGCATCCCCACAGATGCTGCACCAGCCCAGTCTGGATGGAGGGACTGGCACAGCCCCTACCTGTCCCTAATGAATTTCAGAAAAACCCACATGAAAAGCCTGTTACAGGAGCAGGCACTGCTGAGAATCAGGGCAGCCGTGGATCATAACACAGACCCAGCTTCAGCAACAGCCACCAAAACAAAAAGCCCATCACCAGAAGCCTGCATCAATGTGGCACTAAAAATCTGAGCTAAGGGCTCAAAGAACATTCAGAGAACTGGAGGTAAAATGGGAATGTCCTCACTCCCACTGCCAGACAGCTCACCCTTATGGAAAATCTTGGGTTACTATGGTGATGGGGGATGGAGAAAACTTAGCTCCATGTAAACACAGCTCTTCATACACAGACTGCATATTCTGCACTGCCAGTTAATCCCAATTTATCAATTTTCAGTTACTCAGCCAACCAGAGAAAGCTCGGTGATTATTCATAAATACAAAAGTTAAAGTTCACTCCTAGATAAACTGCAAACAAAACCAGGTCTGAACTTCTCATATCAATCATTCACAATGACTGATTCAGTCACCTCTAGTTAGTTACCAAAACCCAGACACACTAATCTCAATTACTTATTTTAGGGGGACGACTCTTCCCTGTGCTCCTCATGCTGTGTTTGTATACATGCAATGTAAACAAACATACACACACCTGTGTGCTCCCCCCTCCCTGGGCCACACACAGGAAACAAGAACAGGGGCTGGTGGTGAAGGCTTCAGAAATTCACTATATTCAGCTTTGAACTGCTGGCCCAAGGGTGAAATCAGAACTGACTCATAATGCCTCAGTTCTTTTTTAAGCTGCAACTGAACATTCATAGAAAAATGAAAAAAGTCTGAAACACCTTCAGCTACCAGATGTGATGGTTTTTATCTCCAATGTCCTGACAGCAGCCATTCATTTTCCTCCCTTTTTGAACCTTTTCAAAGTTGAGTTCCAGGAACACACAGAAATCAGTGTCACACCCCAGGCACCTGCCACCTCCTCTGATCAGAGATGGTCACACAGCACTTTAACCCCAAATCCCCTGCCCTGCAGGGAACACCTGAGCAGCAGAACCCAGGAGTGCAGAGACCCGGGGGGTGCAGAGACCCGGGGCGTGCAGAGACCCGGGGGGGGCAGAGACCCGGGGGGGGGCAGAGATGCAGAGACCCGGGGGGGGGCAGAGATGCAGGAGATGCAGAGACCCGGGGGGTGCAGAGACCCGGGGGGGGCAGAGACCCGGGGGGGGGGCAGAGACCCGGGGGGGCAGAGACCCGGGGGGGGGGCAGAGACCCGGGGGGGGGGCAGAGACCCGGGGGATGCAGAGACCCGGGGGTGCAGAGACCCGGGGGATGCAGAGACCCGGGGGGGGCAGAGACCCGGGGGATGCAGAGACCCGGGGATGCAGAGACCCGGGGGTGCAGAGACCCGGGGGATGCAGAGACCCGGGGGATGCAGAGACCCGGGGGATGCAGAGACCCGGGGGTGCAGAGACCCGGGGGGTGCAGAGACCCGGGGGGTGCAGAGACCCGGGGGGTGCAGAGACCCGGGGGTGCAGAGACCCGGGGGTGCAGAGACCCGGGGGGGGGCAGAGACCCGGGGGGGGCAGAGACCCGGGGGATGCAGAGACCCGGGGCATGCAGAGACCCGGGGGTGCAGGCTCAGGAACCCTGCAGGAGCAGCAGCACCAGGGCTCACTCTGCTCTGGAGCACTTGGGGCAGCCCAGAGACAGATGGGTGTGTTTGTAAGGCACAGCAGCTCTGTCAGGCTGTCACTGGCTTTGAACAAGCAATTCCCACGATGACAAACAGCTAAAGAGCAGAGAGCCCCACAGTGCAGCACAGGCAGGCAGCACGTGGGGACAAAGGGAGCAAGGACAGTGACAAGGGCAACAAGAGGAGCAGTGGCAGGGCCACCAGGGCCAAGGGGAGCAGTGGCAGGGCCAAGGGGAGCAGTGGCAGGGCCACCAGGGCCAAGGGGAGCAGTGGCAGGGCCACCAGGGCCATTGGTGACACACAGGTGGCTTCCCCCTGGGCAGCCCTGGCAGGTCACTGCAGATGCCCAGGCTGTTGGGTGCCCACTGCAGCCAAGCTGACACCCTGGCAATTCAGAGCCTGCCAGGAGCAGCTGAGCTCTGTCCTGGCACTCACCTGGATGCAGGTGACAAAGAGCAGGCAGGCTGCTGGGAAACCTGAGACTCCACACAAACACTGGGGACAAGGAGCTCTTCCCAACAAACTCTGGACATGTCCAGCCTGGTGAAGACCCCAAGAAAATGAAAGAAGAGGACACTGAAGATTTTTTCTTTCTTCCAAAGGTGTACTGGCACCATAAATTGCTGCAGTCTCAGTAGTTAGTTTGGTGACCATAAATGTCTTTTTCATTGTCATTGTGATGTGCACCACAGACAAGGACACTGCAGCAAGCTCAGTGACAACGTGACCAGCCTCCAGTGAATCCTTGGCACACCAAAAGGCTCCATGCACCAGAAACCAGCAGGTAACAGGGGTGTACACCCAGCTCACACAGGGAAACCCTGGGGACACAGCCTGTGACTATTCCCACCACCAACCACCATCAAATCCCCCATGAAGGTTCAATTCTGAAGTGGTTCTTGCTTTGTGACCTGTGAAATCACTTCCCTTCCCCCAGAGCCTCCAGGCAGGTGCAGGCTCCTCTGCAGGCACACAGGTGTCTGCCAGCACCTGGGTGGGCACCAGCAGCCACCCAGCAGAGCCCAGGGATGCCCAGGTGCTGTGGGACAGGCAGGGTCTGCAGCTCATCCTCCTCTTCCTCCCACTGCCCCTCAGTCTGCAGCTGACCTCTCCCAGCAGCAATTATTGTCATTCAGCAGCTGCCATCCTGCAGGACAGTGACACTGAGCACTGCAAGGGTTTCACTTCCAGCGCTTTAGAATGTGATATTTTCACTTACAATATGTTTATTTTGTATTTCTTCAGGAATTTTAGCAATAGTAGGTCAAGAGCGCGCAAGCAGGAAAAAACATGCGGGAAAAAATTCTTTTAAAGCCGTGAGTCACTCAGAACACGATCCAGCCAGGATGTTAAAAGAAACAAAAAATGCTTTGAAAGAACCTGCTGAGGGTCTGATTCCCAGCTTACTTGATCTATTCCAAATTAAAACTCTTTTTTGCCACACTTCCTCAGGCTCTTCCTGAGCGATCTGAAAAATCCAATTACAGTGGAGATCCTGATTTCCAGTTCATTTATTACTAGAGTAGAAGTCCCATTCACTTCAGCAGTAAAAAACCTGAGCAATAGGAAATCCCCTACAAAACATTTAATGGAAAATAAAATCAAGAATGATTAAAGGATAAGGTGGCATTTTGCTGCTCTTGCCCCAGCCCCTCCTGCTGCCTCTGGGCAAACACAGCCATCAATACCCTGAGCTGTTCCAAGCTCTTGCACGGGTATTTACAGACACTCCAGGGTAACTTCATCCAGTGGCCTCTCAGAGCAGTTCCTCAATGCTGCAGGTGAAACTCTAACACACCCAGCCAGCTGTGCACCCTGCACAGGGAAATTTGTCTCCTGATCCCCCCAGCAATCACATTCCACCCTGAAGCAAGACACTCCTTGTGCTGGCCTCAGCATGCTTCACTGTACATGATATTGATGGCAAAAGTACTCAGCCTTCTGGAAAACATGCCCACTTTGGAGGAGAAATAGCCATTAGACAAAATAAAACATCAAAAAGCAAAACAAAACACCCACAGCACTCCTGCAGTGGCAGAGTGTGACTGAGCTGCCACCTGAGCAGGGAACAGCCAGGGACAAATGCAGCCTGACAGCCAGCAAGGCTTTCACCACAGGAGGGACATCCCAAAGCAGGGACAGGCTCCAGCTGCTGCAGGACGAATATCAGCACAACTCCTAACACTGCACAATCCCTCGTGTGAGCTGGGATTTTGGTACAGGATCCCAAGGGCATGAAGCACCAGCCCATGGGACACATCCCACCCACTCAAGGGGACTTGCTTAAACCCACAGTGACATGGTTGACAGCAGCTGGGCGTATTTTCAAATTAAACTCTCTCTTTTGGCCAGAGCAGGATGTCCCCAGCGCTTAAGGGTCATTTAGGGTCCTTCCAGAGCAATCAGCACTCTCTCCAATAACAGAGGGGCAAGAACAGGTTTTTTATTAGAAGGCCCAACACATCTTGATCATCTGGGGGCACATCTCCTGCCAGGGAAGTGACTGCTGGTCAGTGGCCCACAGCACCCTTCAGAGACCCCCCTGAACAGCCCCCCCTGAACAGACACCCCCTGAACAGCCCCAGCCCCATCCCCTGCCCCATCCCCACCCCACAGTGACCACGGCCCCTGCTCAGCACCAGCATCAGTCACTGATCAGCCTTCGAGGGCAAGCAGGAGCACTCGAGGGGGACTGGAAGAGAAAGCTAAAAATGCTCTCTGCTGTTGGCAGGAGAATCCTGCCAGCAGCATTTCCTCCATTCCCACCTTGTCCTAAGCCACAGCCCTGTGATCCCACTGATCCCACTGCATTCCCCTCCAGGGCCAATCCCAAACAGGGCTCTGCAGAGGGCTTTGCCTGCTGACCATCACTGGGCACTGCAGCTGCCACCTTGGAGCTCCCTGCAGCTCCAATAATGCAGAATAATGCAGGAGTTCACTCCCCCCAGCTACAAGCCTGCATCTTTAACATTTCCAACTCCAACAAGCTGTCTCCAATGAATCATCATTTAGGCTTTTCCCAAAGATCAATTAACCCATTTTCACACAGAGAAAATCTTCAAATGTCACACACACCCAGGGCACACTCTGGGTACCAGCCTGCACCTAAGCACAGCACAATTCCAGCACCTCGGGCAGGAGAAGCATTTTCAATCCTTACCCACACCCATGTTATTCCCATGAAGCAGCTACTGATTTATCAGCATGTTTGACAGAGAGAAAAACTTCACACACACTGGGCCAGCAACCTAAAATTATCAAACTGATGATCTCGAGCTTAGATCTGTTGTTGAGATGATCTCCTGCTAAAGTTCCAAAGGCACAACATCCCCTTGGGCTCTCACCGTGCCTGGAGACCACAAACAACTCCTCAAACAAACAGAGCAGCAAGACCACAAACTGCTCAAACAAACAGCAACACTGCAGCAGCAAGAGGGAGACAGGTCTCCTTCACCATGACAGAGCCCAAGTGCAGGTATTTCCTGCACTCCTGTGTGTGCAACGTTCCACAAGGTGGGACTTTTTTGGGACATTTTCCCAAACTGCAGTTTCCAGAGTAAAACCTGAAGCACTGCACAGAGAACCTCCCTGAACATCAGTGGAGCTTCAGAGCCAGGAAAGCCCCTTTGGAAAGTGAACAGACACTGTGGGAGGCAGCGAGTCCAGGGCAGCTCAACAGCTCAAGATGTGTGAGCAATAAATAGACTCTGACAGCAGCTGCTTTCTCCCAGTGTGCAGGATTGCTCCCAATCCCTCCCAGGCCAGAGGTTCCCAAACTGGGGAACCCCCAGGACAGACAGACAGACAGACACCCCAGTGCACAGCCAGAGGCACTGCTGCTGCTCCCCTCTGATAATGCTGGGGTTATGCTGCCACACCTTTTTCACATGTCTCTGTTGGTGAAACAAAGGGCAGTATTTAAATGAAGGAGGATTTTAAAGCTGTCCTTGCCTGCCATGGCCACCCTGGCAGCTCTGCTCGTGCTGCAGGAAAGCACAGGCTGGGCACAGGGCAGGGCTGGGTGTCCCTGGGCTGGGGCACTGCCACCATCTCTGTGAGCCCCAGAGCCAAGCTGGAAGCACAGACACCAGCACTCCCCCAGCCCCTGCTAGGAACACAGCCCACCACCCTGCCCGGGTCCAGCCCAGGGAACACACCATCAGCTCACTCATTTTATTTTGGTATTCCACTTCCTCTCTGAAAATTGCACGTTGCAATACACTGCTCAGTGGCTGCCTCTGCCCAAACCACTGCAACTGCCCTACACAGAGAACAGGGAGGCCAAAATAACTTCTCTCAGGCCAGTTTGTCAGGGAAAGGTCACAGAGCAGGCTCTTGAAGATGTGAATAGTGCAAAGTGCTTTCAGTAACCACAGGGCAGGGGCTGGCAGCCCTAACCAGGCAGGAGAAAATCCGAGAGCCCAAGGAGGAGGGTTCCCCTTCCCCAGGCCAGCAATAGGCAGAGCAAACCCTGCTCCTGGCAGGGGCTGGAACTGCACACAGCATTCCAACAGTGCACCTTACAGACACAAACACCTGCTGAGCACCTGAAGGGCATCCAGGGCTGCACTCTGACAGCCCTCAGAACCCTTCACCCCGAGCCAGGACTAGCTGCAGCCTCCAGTAAGTGCTGCAAGAGGCTCTACTGTTATCAGGAGAGGCAGGCTGACAAATAATGCCAGCTGCACACTCAGGCACCTGCCAGCTGCCAGGGAAGAGCACAGCCAGGCCCAGAGCACCAAAATACCCTTCTCTGGCACCTGAAGCACCTCAGAGCACGGCAGGACCCCAGCTATGCCACCAGCCCCCTGCCCTGGGACAAGCCAGGACACACTGCTGAGCAGTTCTGAGCTCTGGCCATGCAGACAGGCAGGATGGACACCCCAGCAGCTGCACAGAGCTGTGGTCACACACCAGGAGCTGCTGGGGAGGGATGGACACCCCAGCAGCTGCACAGAGCTGTGGTCACACACCAGGAGCTGCTGGGGAGGGATGGACACCCCAGCAGCTGCACAGAGCTGTGGTCACTACACCAGGAGCTGCTGGGGAGGGATGGACACCCCAGCAGCTGCACAGAGCTGTGGTCACTCACACCAGGAGCTGCTGGGGATGGATGGACACCCCAGCAGCTGCACAGAGCTGTGGTGGTCACTCACACCAGGAGCTGCTGACCCAGCTGAACCATCCCAGCCTCTGCTGAAGCACTCAGCAGGAATAGCTCTGATAAATTCAAATTGCTTCCATTAGAGACTGACAGCTCACCTCTATCAGGGATGACACCTCAGCTCCCCATCACCCCAGCTGCCAGGCCTGGGGCACACACTGCAGGGAAGGGGAGGTAAGAACCAGGAGCAGTGAGGAGCAGCTCCCCAGGCCCCAGCAGAAAGCAGAGCAGATTCCCCAGCTGGATTCACTGTGATCAGCTCCACCAAGGCCAGCTGAGCTCACTGGGTGCCCCTGGCTCACACCTCCCCACTAGCATCGTGTTAAGCACAACTAAGCCAGGACAGTCTCTGTGATTAACCCTGAGCAGTTTCCCCCCAGCCCCACACTGGGGTGCACCTTTCTCTCTTGCTCTCTCTTTCAGAGCATCTCTCTGAATAGGCTGCCAGGTTCAAGCTGGGTGACTCTGCTCCCTGGGAAGCAGAGCTCCTCCCTGAGCAAACCAGCATCCTAGGAAACCTTTTGGCATGAGAATTTTCCCAACATTTTCTGAGCAAAGTGGAAAGAGAGCAAGAGGGAGGAAAACAAAATAGAAACAAAAGAACGGATGCAGCTATTGCAACAGAGTAAGTCAAAGGAAACTAACGAGCAGTGAAATTAACCTAAACTTTATGGAAATGGAAAATAGTACATTCATTTTACTTGGCCTAAGTCTGCAAATCTTTGTAGTGTTTTTGTATGCTAAAAGCATCAAAACTCTAGCTTTATTATCAATTTACACAGCAACTAAGAGTCCCAGAAGTCAAGGAATCATCCCTCTGGCAGTCTGCACCACTGGGAGAGCCCCACCTCCAGGACCACACAGGACCATGTCACCTGCCAGTCACAGGACACAGGATGCTACTGCCCCACAGGGACCTGGGCTTTGACAGGGTAAGGCAAAACTGCAGGAAGCAATATAAAATCAAATTGCCAATCAACACAATGTGCAAATTTCTGCAAGATTGCCAGTGCTGGACCATAGGCAGTTGCATCTGCATAATTAAAACTGGTTTGTTTTGCTGCCACAAATCAGGCATGTCACCACAATGAATGAAAGACATTTATTTAGATTTCTGGCCAGACAGGGCAATGGAAACTGCACATCTGAAAACAGGCACGTTGAACTGTGCATCCAAGGACCTGCCCTGTGCTGAGGCAGCTCCCATGTGCAGTTGTGAATCTGCAGCCATATCCCCACGGGTGTTTATTTTTAACACCACCCTCCCATCTGCAAGGCTAAGGCAAATAACAAAACCTGGCTCCTGAAAGTATTCTGAAGTATTTTCTTGCTAGTGCCATCCAGCAACCATCTCCTGGCAGGGCTGGGGGCAGCTCTCCCCTCTCCTGGCAGCTGGAGGGTGCAAAGCAGCAGAGAAGGAAGGACAGAGCCTCGGCAGAGCCTGCCAGGGCTGTGTGTGAGCAGGAGAGCTGAGACAGCCCTGCAGGGCAGGGACAGGCAGCAAACACCCTGCAGGGACAGGCAGCAAACACCCTGCAGGGCAGGGCAGGCAGCAAACACCCTGCAGGGCAGAGACAGGCAGCAAACACCCTGCAGGGACAGGCAGCAAACACCCTGCAGGGCAGGGCAGGCAGCAAACACCCTGCAGGGCAGGGACAGGCAGCAAACACCCTGCAGGGCAGGGCAGGCAGCAAACACCCTGCAGGGCAGGGCAGGCAGCAAACACCCTGCAGGGACAGGCAGCAAACACCCTGCAGGGCAGGGACAGGCAGCAAACACCCTGCAGGGCAGGGCAGGCAGCAAACACCCTGCAGGGCAGGGCAGGCAGCAAACACCCTGCAGGGACAGGCAGCAAACACCCTGCAGGGCAGGGACAGGCAGCAAACACCCTGCAGGGCAGGGCAGGCAGCAAACACCCTGCAGGGCAGGGACAGGCAGCAAACACCCTGCAGGGCAGGGACAGGCAGCAAACACCCTGCAGGGCAGGGACAGGCAGCAAACACCCTGCAGGGCAGGGACAGGCAGCAAACACCCTGCAGGGCAGGGACAGGCAGCAAACACCCTGCAGGGACAGGCAGCAAACACCCTGCAGGGACAGGGACAGGCAGCAAACACCCTGCAGGGCAGGGACAGGCAGCAAACACCCTGCAGGGCAGGGACAGGCAGCAAACACCCTGCAGGGACAGGCAGCAAACACCCTGCAGGGACAGGCAGCAGCAACAGCCCTGCAGGGACAGGCAGCAAACACCCTGCAGGGCAGAGACAGGCAGCAAACACCCTGCAGGGCAGGGCAGGCAGCAAACACCCTGCAGGGACAGGCAGCAAACACCCTGCAGGGCAGGGACAGGCAGCAAACACCCTGCAGGGCAGGGACAGGCAGCAAACACCCTGCAGGGCTGCAGGGGCAGTGCCTGCAGCAGCACTCACAGCAGCAGTCACGTTCTGCCACTGCCAGCAGCAGAGTGACACAGGCCAGAGCCTCACACTCCCTGCAGCAGCCAGCCCCAGCCCCCAGTCCTCTGTGAGACCCCCAGAGCAGCCCCCAGTCCTCTGTGAGACCCCCAGAGCAGCCCCCAGCAGGGCCCCCCTGCACCCCCACACCCCCAGGATCTTTCCCTGTTTTCAGGACAGCCCCATCCCCCTGAGAGGAGCAGACAGTTCTGCAGGGAAGGGAGGGAGGCACAGGGCAATGAGTGGCCCTGAGCAGGAAGATAACTCCCAGCTGAACCCTGCTCCTCCCAGTCTCACCCAGGCTGCACCCACAGGGCTCAGCCCCAGCCTGCAGCACCCCAACCCACCCAGCCCTGCTCTGGCTGCAACACCAGAGGTTCAGCAAATCACTCTGCACTCACTCAGCAGCTTCTCCCCTCCACATCACACCAGGTGTCCTCAGCTCCCTCCCTGCACTGCTGGGCAGTGCCTCCCCCAGCCCTCTATGACCTCTCCAAATGCATCTCCAGTGCAGCTTCACTGGGTTACTTCTCTCCCATCTTTGCTGACATTTGCCTTGGAGCTCACACTCAGGATTTTCACCTTTCTCCCTCCCATGTTCCTGTCCATGCCATGGGGATTCCAGGCCCATCCTCTCAGTATGAGATCACTGCTTCAAATTTTCATCTATTATCATCTTCATATTTCAGCAGTTCTGTATCAACACTGGTTGTTAGTCCCCCTTGCCACCACTTCACCTCTTCTTTATCCCTATTTCTCTTCCATTTCAGTCTCTCTGGAGATTGGAGCATCTGTCTCCACGAGGGTAGCAAGGGATTAGATATGAATAGAGTAATGACTCGATCCTTGAAGAAAATCAACAGAGTATCTGGAATAATGAGGTAGCCTACATCCAATCCAGAAGACCAGGCTCTGCACAGGTGGAGGTGGGTGCTCATGGTCACTGTCACAGCCTCAGAGAAGTTTCCATGATCACAAACCCTGGCCCAGGCCAGGCTGGCACACTCCACAGAAAATCCCTGCTCAGAGCATCCTCAGCCACCAGCCCTCCTTGTGTCCTCACAGATCAGTGACCAGCTGCTGTCCTGCCTGCTCTGTTTTCACTGCTCCTGCCCAGTGAGGGAGCACAGGCTGCAGCAGGGCTCTGCACCAACCCCTCCAAACTCGGGGGGCTGTCCCCCTCCCCCAGCTCAGCAGGGTGGGAGGGTCAGAGCCCCCCTGGCCCCCACAGAGAGGTGACAGCAAGGGATGGTGCAGTCACAGCTTGAGCACTGGAGCACCTCACCCTGCTCATCACCCCGAGACCTCGCTGCTCCTGCAGCAGACCCGGTGTGCAGGGATGGAGCTGGCAGCTCCTCAGAGGCACACACAGCGTCTGACCCTGCCCACCCCTCCCAGAAACAGCCACACCCTGTCAAAGGTGGTAAGAATGGCCTTTATTCAGGTGAAAACACAAAGCAAGCCTACACCGGGAACCAGGCGTTCCTGGAGGTGCGATAATGCCCAGAACAACATCACAGAAATGGTCAGTGGCCCATCAGCGAGCCGTCTGCATTACAGCTGCACAGAACGTGATACTGCTGCAATGGAACACCCTCTCACACTCCAGCATCAGCTGCCTGCATATGGAAACCATGAGGCTACAGAAGCCAGGCCAAGAATGATCATGGCCCCGGAGCACTCAGTCACAAACAACAACCAGAGAAAAACACTGGAGACATCCACAGCAAAGCCTTTGGAACAGCTCACCCCAATCCTGCCCCCAGTGACCCCTCTGCACCCCAAGAACCCGAGCAGCAGCAATCACCCGGGCCAGGACAGCTCGAGAGTAAGGTGAATCCAGGGGACAGTCCCTGGGAACAAACGCAAATCCCCTCCCAAGAAACGAACAAATCCCCTCCCATGAAACCAACAATACCACAGACTAAAAGAATATTTCATCTGCCTAACTGCTGGGTGCAATAACATCAATTTGCCCAAATTACACACAAGCAGGAAGGTAATTGGCACCGAGCAGGGCGTGTTGTGACTGCTCCGTCACTCTCCGAGGCCAGCTACAAAAGACTGAGATTCACGAAAGTAAACAATGGCACGAAACCAACAGCCAGCCCCTTCCCCAGAACCCCTCCCTCTGGCATCACGCTGCCGCAGTTAGGCAGAGACTTTCCCGAGCCGAGCCTGTGCAGACCAGCTATCACCAGCTGAGCTGGGCTCTCGAGAAAAATGGAAGCGCTCGAGTTTGCACAAGTTAATCTGCAGAAAAGCTGTGTTACACTTTTAATTAACCATGTTCTGGACTTGAATATAATGAAGTGGTGAACACATATTCACATAAAACAGCCAAGCAAAGGGAGAGTGGAGCAGGCTTTACATAATAGCGAGGGGACTGAAGAAGGCGATGCAAGGAAAAAGCATGAAGGAACAGCTGAGAGTATCCTCTGAAGGTGGGAAAAGGAGCTGTCATCAGCTAACAGAATTAGCAATTACTGCAATAAGGAGCAGATTTATTAGGTTATCCAGAAATGCCCATTAATGCAGTTTGGTACCAACAGGAAAAGCCCTGGGTGTGCAATACCAGGAGGTTACACTGGCTCATTGCCCTGTGCCTCCAGCCCTTCCCTGGGCTGCAGGACTGCCATGTGTCACAGGGACCAACCTTCCTCCGAAACAACAATTAACCTGGAGCCCGGGATTTGATGCTCAGCGGTGTCAACAGACACAACCTCCGGTTTTATTCCTCTCCAACACCCAGGAACGCCGCGCCTGTCGCACAGCTCCGCACCCGCACCACCACCGGCACTTGCATAATAATGACTGCGGGGCTGGAGGCGAGCGGCCGGAGCACCGGGCGAGCTCCCTTACATAAGGACCGCAGGATGGATGCGCTCCGGACCCGCGCAGCCCCGGGGCTCCGGCCGAGCGAGCCGAGCCCGTCACCGGAGCTCGGGGCCGAACGAGCCGAGCCCACCAGCGGCGCCCCGCACACCGAGCCCCGCAGGCGATGGCAGCGCCCCGCGGCAGGGCAGGGCCGGGCTCCCCCCGGAGCCCCCGCACACCCAGCCCCGCACGGCGATGGGCTCGGCTCGTTCGGGCAGGCCCGGCTCCCCCGGAGCCCCCGGCCCCGCTGCCGCAGCGCGGGAGGGGCGGGGGGCGCGGCGCTGCCCCCGCGGCCGCTCCGGCCGATCCCGCCCCGCCCCGCGCACAAAGGCGGCCCCGCACCGGCCCCGCTCCGCACCTTTGACCTGCGCCTCGTAGTCGGCGATGATCTCTTTGTCCTTCTTGAACTTGCCCGGCGCTGACATGGTGCGGGAGGGAGGGCGCGGGCCCCGCCGCGCTCCGCCGCCGCCTCACCCGGCCGCGGCCCCGCCGCCGACAGCGGCCGCGGGCATTGGCGGCACCGGGGACACGGCGCAGCGCCCGCAGCGGAGCGGAGCCGGGCGGGGCAGAGCCGGGCCGGGCCGAGCCGAGCGCAGCCGCTGCCGCCGCCGGCCGAGGCGGGGCCCTGCGCCGCTCCTGCGCTCAGGTTGCGCGCGGGGCGGGCGCTCCCGAGCCCCTTCCCCGCCCCGGCCCCGCCCCGGCCCCGCAGCGCCCGGCTCGGCTCCGCTCGGCTCGGCCGCGCCCCCGGCGGGCGAACGCGCGGCGCCCGGGCAGCGCCGGCACCGCCGGGCGGGGCTGCTGTGTGTGCGCCCCGCTGCGGGATCCCCGCTCTACCCCCGGGATCCGCCCGCGCTACCCCCGGGATCTGCCGCTCTAACCCCCGGGATCCCCGCTCTAACCCCGGGATCCCCGCTCTGCCCCCGGGATCCCCGCTCTGCCCCCGGGATCCCCGCTCTACCCCCGGGATCCGCCGCGCTACCCCCGGGATCCCCGCTCTGCCCCCGGGATCCCCGCTCTACCCCCGGGATCCGCCGCGCTACCCCCGGGATCCCCGCTCTAACCCCCGGGATCCCCGCTCTAACCCCGGGATCCCCGCTCTAACCCCCGGGATCCCCGCGCTACCCCCGGGATCCCCGCGCTACCCCCGGGATCCCCGCTCTACCCCCGGGATCCCCGCTCTACCCCGGGATCCGCCCGCGCTACCCCGGGATCCCCGCTCTAACCCCCGGGATCCTCGCTCTAACCCCGGGATCCGCCGCTCTACCCCCGGGATCCCCGCTCTAACCCCCGGGATCCCCGCTCTACCCCCGGGATCCGCCGCGCTAACCCCCGGGATCCCCGCTCTAACCCCCGGGATCCCTGCTCTAACCCCGGGATCCCCGCTCTAACCCCGGGATCCCTGCTCTAACCCCGAGATCCCCGCTCTGCCCCCGGGATCCCCGCTCTAACCCCGGGATCCCCGCTCTGCCCCCGGGATCCCCGCTCTAACCCCGAGATCCCCGCTCTAACCCCGGGATCCGCCGCTCTACTCCCGGGATCCGCCGCTCTACCCCCGGGATCCCCGCTCTAACCCCCGGGATCCCCGCTCTACCCCCGGGATCCGCCGCGCTACCCCCGGGATCCCCGCTCTAACCCCCGGGATCCCCGCTCTAACCCCCGGGATCCGCCGCTCTAACCCCGGGATCCGCCGCGCTACCCCCGGGATCCCCGCTCTAACCCCGGGATCCCCGCTCTAACCCCGGGATCCCCGCTCTAACCCCCGGGATCCGCCGCTCTAACCCCGGGATCCGCCGCGCTACCCCCGGGATCCCCGCTCTAACCCCCGGGATCCCTGCTCTAACCCCGAGATCCCCGCTCTAACCCCCGGGATCCCCGCTCTAACCCCGGGATCCGCCGCGCTACCCCCGGGATCCCCGCTCTACCCCCGAGATCCCCGCTCTAACCCCCGGGATCTCCGCTCTAACCCCCGGGATCCGCCGCTCTAACCCCGGGATCCGCCGCTCTGACCCCGGGATCCGCCGCTCTTTCCCTGCGGGATCCGCCGCTCTCTCGCCAGGATCCGCCGCTCTTTCCCTGCGGGGTCCCCGCTCTCCTCCCCGGGATCCCCGCTCTTTCCCTGCGGGATCCGCCGCTCTCTCGCCGGGATCCGCCGCTCTTTCCCTGCGGGCTCCCCGCTGTCTCCCGCAGATCCCCCTGCCCGAGCGGCCCCTCGCAGCGCGGGGCTCCGGCACCATCCTGTCACCGCTGGGACAGCGCGGGTGCACTGGAGCAGATTTGTCACTTCTTGTTAAAATTGAGGAAAGCAGGAGAAAGTGTTTCGGTAGAATCAGTCAGTGGTTAAGGCGCTTTATCGGGTCCTAGCCGAGCGCAGGGACCAGCCGAGACCCCGCAGTGTGCGGGGCACGATCGGCTCTGCAGATCGCCGGCTGAGCGGCTCCTCTGTCCGGCCCGGCTCCATCTCAGCTCCCATCGCTGCTCCACACAATGGGCGCTTTTATGGGTGTCTTGTGAGGAGTGAATTCAGGGAGATTTGATGATTCACAGTCCCTCTGCCAACTTTAAAAAATAACCCCAGCACATTACACAAATAATTTACCTAGTGCGTGCAGGCGGCACAGAGGAGCATTCTGCATCTCGGTGGCTGTGGAAGGGCCTGGGGAGGAGGGAGGAAAAGCCAGTCCTTCCAGGCAATGTGAGGCCCAGGCTCAGGCTGGACAGCCTTACTCCAGCTCCAGGTGGAACACGGGGCTCAGAGTCTCGGGACAGCAAAAACTGTGCTAGAGCCCAGCGGGCACAGGGAGAGGCGAGGACAGGGACCACGGGGAAGGCACAGTGACAGTGGCTGTGGGTCAGTGGGTTGTGGAGCACTGGGGAGCTGTACCTGTCTGTCCCTAGGGTGAGTTGCTGCATCCCCTGCCAGGGAATCTGGGGAGGGGCTCGCTGGGATTCTGTGTGTGTCTTACTGCCCTGAGCTGTACTTGGAACAGGGCTGGAAAGGGAACACCAAGGAGAGTCAAGAGGTATCAAAGAACAATCCCCAGGACCATCAGCTCTCTGGAGAGGGTGCATTGGTACACACCAATGGTTTATCATCTCCCAAAGCAAGGAAAAGCCAATTTACACGTTGACCAGAAAAGTCCAGGGATGATGATGTTGTGTCCCTTCACAGCCAAGAACACTCTGGGGGGGCCTTATGGTTCTGAGCTCACTCTCCACAAATAAAAAACAAACCAAACTGAACAAGGAAAGAGAAGCACAGGCCATTTGATAAAGGATTCATCCTAGCAGCAGTCACTTCTTGCAACACCCACAGGGGTTCAGAGGGCAAGGACCAGCATTCCTGATAACCACCTGTGCCATAAGACAGATTCTGATTTGGTTCAAACCTGTGAGGCCACCTCTGAGGTCAAAGCCAAGTGTCTGGGGGTGTTAAGCATCTTTTCTCAAAGTGGTCAGCAACATAGTGGTGAAAGAAAAATCCCAGTCATGAAATGATCCAACAGCATCAGGGGTTTCTGCTACTCAGATGTCATGAAGAGTAAAGAAGCAATGATAGCTGAAGAAAAATATTCCGGTCATGAATTAATGATCTTTAACAAATATCAATGTCTAAGATACTTTATGGGATTTCTACTTGAAACAGCTTCTTAAAAGGAAGGATTACATTGTAATTCACTTTATGATACTCTGAACCCAGAATTTTTAAACGAGGAATGGGACAGGATGGAATTTAATCATAATAAACACTTCAAGCTTGAGGTATAGAGAAACCAACAGTAGCTATGGCAACGTGGTCACTCCAGTAAGGCTAATGCAGATTATTTCCAGGGCAGTAGCCTTGTGTGTGCTCAGGAAGCAGAGGTAATGTTGGCTTAAAGCAATTCCTAAATTAAGGAAATTTTTTTAAGCAGAAGCTGTCTTGCACTCTTTGTTTCCAGTTTCAAACTGCAAGTGTTTGACGATGTGCTGAACACACAGCAGCTGGGCAGAGTATGACATGCTGCTTCCAGGGACACTCAGAGTGTCACCACGAGCTGGGCAGACCCTCTGGCCACGGGTTCACAGAATGGTTTGGGTTGGAAGGGTCCCCAAGGCTCATCTCATCCCAGCCCCTGCTGTGGGCAGGGACACCCTCACTACCCCAGCTTTCTCCAAGCTCTGTCCAGCCCCACCCTGAATACTTTCAGAGATGGAATATCCCTCCAATATCCATGGGATGCCCATTCTCACACCAGTGAAGCTGTGCAGAAAAGGCTGGAGCCAGGCTGGAGGCCACACCAAGCCACAGGTGATGGGACACAAGCTGTTGATGGAAACCCTCAGAGCCCTGTGCCAGTGCCAGAGCTGCAGCACTGCCCCAGTTCTCACCCCAGGGCAGGGCAGATCAGGACATGACCCCAGCTCTCCCTTGGTCCTTCTGCCTTCCTGGGTCTCTGAAAGGCAGAATCCCTTGTGCCACTGCTTGGGTTGATGAAGCTGGGGAAGAGGGATGAGTTTGGCCATTGATAAACCCTCTGCAGCCTCTCTGGGGAGTTGCTGTAATTAGAATTTGGTGGTGGCAGCTGTTCCCATCCAGGCCCAGGGTCCCAGGGAGGGCTGGCTCTGCCTCAGGCTGATGAGAGCTGCAGCAGCCCAGGAGGGGCTGCCCATGCAGGAGAGGCCCCAGCTGCAGCAGGGTCAGCTGGGCAATGGGCTGTGTGTGACTGGGAGCAGAGCCCAGCCCTGCTGCTGTCCCCTCTGGAATGGCTCTGCAATCCCGCTGGGGAAAGGCTCCCAAACACAATTCCAGGGTAGCAGCAAACTCTGGAGACAGTAACACGGCAGCTGTTGGTGCTACACCTTTGTTTTTTGAACCTTACATCTTCTTTCCTGCCAGCAAAGTGCTGTTACCTTGTCATATTAACAGAGAGCTACTTCTTACTCTGCTCCCTTTTTTATCTCTAGTGAAGTGCAGTTGCAACTTGGCACTGACAGAGCTGTATCAACGGGTCCTGCCTTAGCACCCAAAATAACTGCAGCCAAAGATTTCTGTATGAGGAAATGCATGGTGTTTTTCAGGCAAAGCATCCCAGAAATTTGCTTTTGATTTTTATTTTATTTACGTCTCCAACAGCTCAGTTGTAAGTAGAAAGGTATCTTCTAAAAATACATGTCTAGTATCCTTGAGGCCATGAATATTCAGGGAAGAAAAAGAGCATTCTAAAATACACCCATCTCTACCCCAGTCTTTTCCACCGTTGCCATCCTAAGCCCTTGTGGTACCAGTAGAATTATTGTAGTGTTATGCTGGTCAATAATTCAAGTCCTTGTAAGAAATGGGAATACTTGCACATGACTAAATGCATGAAGAATTATGATAAACAATTTGGGAAGGCAACAGCAATTGATCCAGTAGCTGTAATTCTCCTGTGAAAGGCACAGAAGTCACAAGGAACCTGTGGTGACTGCAGCAGGCCATGGTCACACTGCACTGTGCTTATCAGTGGTGAAAGGCTCTTGCAGCAGTTTCCTGATAGAGATCTGCTACCTCTGCTTCCTCAGGGAGATTGCCCAGGCCCTGTGCTCAGAGCTGCACTTTCCTTCCCCTGCTGCAAGCAGCAGCTTCAGCTGGTGCTCAAGCAGCCTCTGCTTTAGGGAGTGGGCACTGAGCCCCCAGGCCAGGCTCTGCAGGGAGGAGACCCCTGCACAGGGCTGTGTTTCAGGGGTGCAGCTGTTTTGGGAGTGGGCTCTGAGCCCCAGGCCAGGCTCTGCAGGGAGCACACCCCTGCACAGGGCTGTGTTTCAGGGGTGCAGCTGTTTTGGGAGTGGGCTCTGAGCCCCCAGGCCAGGCTCTGCAGGGAGCACACCCCTGCACAGGGCTGGTGTTTCAGGGGTGCAGCTGGAATCCTGCAGCTCTTTGGGATCCAGGGGATGGGCTGCATCCCCTTTGCCCTGCACCACGTGCTCCCCAAAGAGGGGCTTGTGCTCACAGCTCTCCAGGAGCAGCAGCAGGAGCTGTTTGCTCTGCTGGGCAGTTTCCACAGCTTTGATCCTGTGCTGAATCCAGGTGACCCATCCCACCTGTGCATACTGTGCTGGAGCTGCCAGAGCCAGATTGTTAATTATACTCCCAGTGATTCAGAGGGAAGCTAAATGTGTAATAATTCACGTGCATCATGCACCCCCCTTTCTCCACAGGTTCCTGCTCCTCTCTGCCCCATTTCCTTCCATTTGCCCCATGCTCTCCCTCCCTGTGCTCTGGAGCTGTGTCTCCCCACCCAGCACGGTGCCACCGTCCCCTCCTGCACCCCAGGGCACAGCTCTCTGGGGCACAGCTCTCCCCAGGGCACAGCTCTCCTCGGGGCACAGCTCTCCCCAGGGCACAGCTCTCCTCGGGTGGGTGCTGCTCTCTGGGGCAGTGGGATTTGCACTGTGCTGTGCCCTGACCCACAGGTTCTGACCCCAGACACGACCCCTCAGGGTCTGCCCCACAGCAAACAGAGCTGTGGGGAGGGAGAACTGAAATGCAGCAGTGCTTTAAAGCCAGTTTTAACATTCCCAAATCCAGATGACCTCTGTTGCAATTACTCAGATTTTACATTTCTGGTCTGTGCCAGTGGCATAGGTTGAACTTTGCCAAAACAGTACTGGGCAAGAAGTTTGTTTCTCTTTAAAGATTATCAAGGTTTTGGGGATTTTGGTACAGAATATGATTTGTGGGTAAAATACATGATGTTCACATGCAAAAGAAATAAAGCCAAATAATCCGGTGTTTATAATCACCCACTGGATTTAAATAAATTGATTTAATGTGTTTCTGAGGGGAAGGAGGAAAGAGCAACACAGGAATTCTTGTCACACGATTTCCATCTGAAATCTAACACAATTACTGCAGCAGGATTCAGTTACCAAAGGCAAAAAAAAAAAAAAGAAGGGAAATCAGGAGTCAATTGAGTTGCTGCAAAATTTAATATCTTGCTGTCATCTTTGTTCTTGGTAGAGAGTTGCTGTAGCAACAGACCAAAAAAAGAACTTGCACAAGAGGAGGAGCTTGCTGCTCTTTTAACAACATCTCTTTACCCTCCCTGAGTTACTGTTTGTGGCCAATAAATCTCTTCCTGGGGATCAATGGCTGTGGACACGAGGCCAGAGGCTGCAGGTACCACACCTGTCCCACACCCAGTGCTGCCTCAGCCCCTCTCTGCAGCTCTCACTCTTTCCTTAGAGCTGAGCCCATCCTTACCACGTGCAGATCCATCTATTCCTTGATCCACTTCCATCTCTGGGGCTCTGCAGACCAGCTCTGCGTGGGATTGTGCAGCTATAAATAAAGAGTCACTTTCCCCATCTCTGCCTTTGCTGCCAGCACAGCAGGGACAGGCTGGGGGCAGCAGCTCAGGTTGGTGGTGCCAGCAGCCTCAGGTCCTCTGTGCAGAGCAGAGCCCTGTCCTGAGCAGCTGCTCCTGCTGAAGCAAAGGGAGCTCCAGCACTGGCGCTGCCAGGCCTGCCAGTGTTTTCCAATAGTTGGGTCCCTGCTGTTTGTTGTTCCCAATTAATTCAGTCACACACGATCTCCAATTCTCCATCTGCAGTGTGAAACCCACTAACAGCTCTTTTAGGCATTTGGGGATGCAGAACTCCTGAAAAAAAATCAGCTGCAGGAACTTTCCCTGTGTGCCTGTGGAAGTTCATGGCCCTGAACACCCCTGCCCAAAACAGGGTCCCTGCCCATCCCAGCAGATCCCAGCACATCCCAGCACATCTCCCTGATGTGTGCTGGGCTGGATGTGCCAGCAGGGCTCAGAGCTGAGGGTGAGCCCCGTTCCCACCTGTGCCCAGTGTTTCCAGCAGAGCCCTGAGCTGTGGCAGCTGGGTGGGCACGGGGCACACCGGGACAGAAACAGCTCACCTGGGACACCAAGGTCCTAACACATCCCATTTCCACGTCTGGAAGTGGAGCTGGCATTCCTGCTTCCCTCTGGGGGCAGCTCCAAGGCTGCTGATGGAAAGGAGCATCCCCTCGTGTCAGGCTGGATTCCTGCAGTCCTGCCCTCGGGAAGGGGCACCCCCAACCTGCTGCACACTCACCAGCTGCATTTCTCAGGCTCCACTCTGCTGCTGCCCTCCCCAGCATCCCCCTGCCTGGCTGTGCCCAGGGCAGAGCCCTCTGCCCCAGAGCCAGCCCTGCTGCCATCCCCACCTGCAGCTTGGCACTGCCTGCTGGCACCTGCTGGGGCAGGGCTGCAGCCCCTCCTGCCCTGCTGTGCACTTGGCTCACCTTCCTCAGGTCTGCTGCACTGGAGGAAAAGGAGGCAGCACCTGCAGCTGGAGCCAGGGGCAGGGGCCACCCCTCTGCTTTGTTGAGGGAGCAGCCCCTGCAGCCCTGCCCTGCCGGGCTTCCAGCAGGACAGGGACAGCAGAAAAGGAAAAGCCTGGGAAACTGAGCTGGCACTGTGTGCTCACACAAAGCTCCATTGTTCCCTGGCTCAGAGATGCAGTTTAGTAGGGCAGGCTGTCCTCCCCAGCAGCACACAGCCCCAAGGGAAGCTGCATGTGGGGCCTCTGTCTGAACTGACAGCGATTGATGAGGGGAAAGGGGCCAAATGGAAAACACAGCTTTGAGGGAGAATTCAGCTCTCTCATTAGAGCTGAATGCAGCTGGCCAAAGGGGCCTTTTCCTGGAGAAGCCCCAGGCTCCAGCCACATTCACAACTTCATTGCAAATTCCAGCATGAAAGTGTTGTTTCCTGAAAGAGTGGAAAGTTTTGGGGTGTTTTCAATGCCCCTCCACTCTGCAGGGAGCAGCACAGAGCCCCAGTGACCTGTGCACACAGCACAGAGACTCCCAGGGCTGGTTTTGTGAAGTCTCACTCATGTATTAGCAGCCCAGCCAGAGGGATTTTTTAGTTTTTCCTAGAAACTCAGGCTAGGAACCCTGAAATGGGTTTGGTGCATTACTCACCACTGTCCATCCCATGGATTATTTACCACTGGGCACTCACAGGGAAAACACTAACACTTCACACACAAGACACAAAAGTCGTTTCCCAGGCTCTTGGCTTCAGCACTAATTTAGCAGGCAGGGATTTTCTGATTTCCTTCACCAGCTCAACTGAATGCAAAGTAGGTTGGGACAAAGGCAGCAGCAGGAGAGGGCTGGGGAGGAGGGGAATGCTCTGTGTGCTCAGGGCTCCAGGGGCTTTGCCAGGAATCTGCTGAGCCTGCCCCACTGCACCAGTGCACTCCTGGGTTTTGTTTCCCCAGACCTTCCCTTCTGCCCCAGTCAGACCCAGCCTTGCTCTGGGAGGCAAAACCAGCCCTTGGTACAAGGCATAAGGCAGTGCATGTGCTTTTGTGCTTTCACATGGCAAAACCAGGGGAAAAATGGTAATTGTGATTGCTATTCCACAGTGAGGTCACACATTAACCCCATTGTGATGGACTGGATTAATGAGGAGAGGAGAGGAGAGGAGAGGAGAGGAGAGGAGAGGAGAGGAGAGGAGAGGAGAGGAGCGGAGAGGGGAGGAGAGGAGAGGAGGAGGAGAGGAGGGAGAGGAGGAGGAGAGGAGAGGAGAGGAGAGGAGAGGAGAGGAGAGGGAGAGGAGGAGAGAGGAGAGGAGGAGGAGAGGAGAGGAGAGGAGAGGAGAGGAGAGGAGAGGGAGAGGAGAGGAGAGGAGAGGAGAGGAGAGGAGAGGAGAGGAGAGGAGAGGAAGGAGAGGAGAGGAGGAGAGGAGAGGGAGGAGAGGAGAGGAGAGGAGAGGAGAGAGGAGAGGAGAGGAGAGGAGAGGAGAGGAGAGGAGAGGAGAGTCAGGGTTACTGTGCTGATGGAGATGTGCCTGCCCTGGAGAGGAAGGCTCTTTCCTGGAGCAGCAGCAGTCAAACCTTCCCAGAACAGCTGAAGCAGCACGAGCACTGTGCTGATGGGAGCTGTGTCAGCACGGCTGGAACTGGCCAAGCCCTCCTGGACCTGCACAGGGCTTGGGCTGCAGTGGGGTGGTCCATGGTCCCCAGTTCCTGCCCCAGCTGTAGGACAGGGATTCCTGCAGCTCCCAGGGGCTCCTGAACCTTCCCTGGCTGCCCTGCACCAGTGGTTCTGGCAGCATCCCTCCCAATCTGCACCCTGGGGACAGAGCAGCAGCTGGGGCAGGCAGGGAAGCAGCACCAGCACAGCACCTCAGTCTGGCTGTGCCTGCAGTACACAGAGACACTCCCAGAGTGAGGCAAGGACAGCAATCCACTTTTATGCCACGTTTTTAAAGCTGTTTTCTTTCCTCTATGACCAGCATCACTGTGCTTTGGGTTGGACAGTTTGTGTGCACAGTGAATCTAATTTGATTTTTATCCTTTTTGTCTCCCTCTATTTTGCACACTACATTAGGCTTTTGTTCCAAGGCAGTTAAAGCAGATTTGCTGTGTGCTCCCAGCTGCCCTGCAGTGCTGGCAGAGCCTCAGAGCACAGAGCAGTGCCACAGAACAGAAATGCAATCGATAAGGGGGAGGCTCTCACAGCAGGAGCCCCAGAGCACCAGGATTCCCACCTGAGCAGCAAAAGCAGCTGAGTGTGGTGTGAGCAGCTCCTCAGAGCTGCACCCTGCTCTGGCAGCACTGTGCTCCCTGTGCTGCAGCCAGGGGGATTGCCCAGGAGGCTCCAGGAGCTTCCAGGATTGTTCAGCCACACCCTGATGTCTGATTTCTCTCTCCCCTTTCTAAGCTCATGCTGTTCATTGCTGCTCAGGGAGCCCTGTGAAACGTGGGGGTGGCAGAGCAGCAGCTGCTGCTGGCCAAGGTCTGCACTGTGCTCTGCCCAGCAGAGCTGAGCACCCTCCCTGGCTGCTCAGGGAGCCCATGGCAATCCTTCCTTCAGGAGTGTCCCACCGTGCTCCAAGTGCAGCCACAACTGCCTTCTAGAAAAAAAACAAACTGCACTAATTTGCGTTGGCACTGATTTGGCACTGGTTGCTCATGTGCAAATCAAGATACATTTTCTTTCCCTGTACTCCCCTAATTACTGCAGTAAGAAAAATCTGGTTTACAGTGACAGTGGAATATCCATTAGCTATTATTTAAATGTATACAGATCCATAGATGCTTAAGTGGATTCAAATGCCTTGAGGAGGAAACGAGGATAAAAGATACTTTGAATAAGAAGTACATTGTATGAGAGAATCTACTGTTTTAATAGTACTAGAAAATACATTTTAAATTACGGTGGACTTGTAATAGCTGTGAGTTTCAGTCTGAAGGAAAAAGCCCACCCTCCTAACATGAGAACAGTGGTGCTGCAAGGAGGGGAAAGCTGAGGCAGAGCAGTGGTGATGAGACAGCCAGGACAGGAGCAAAGCTGAGGCACAGCTTGGACACACCCTGAGCTGGGCTGAGCTGCTGAGCCAGGGGAGAGCCACCGTGGCTTCGTGCTGGGCTTCAGCAGCCGTGCTTCCAGCACAGAGCTCACAGCACACAGCACAGTGCTCCCAGCACAGAGATCACAGCATAGAGCACACAGCACACAGCACACAGCACACAGCACACAGCACACAGCACACAGCACAGAGCTCACAGCCCTGCTGCCTCCCAGCCCTCTCCTCTCCTCTCCTCTCCTCTCCTCCTTCCTCTCCTCTCCTCTCCTCTCCTCTCCTCTCCTCTCCTCTCCTCTCCTCTCCTCTCCTCTCCTCTCCTCTCCTCTCCTCTCCTCTCCTCTCCTCTCCTCTCCTCTCCTCTCCTCTCCTCTCCTCTCCTCTCCTCTCCTCTCCTCTCCTCTCCTCTCCTCTCCTCTCCTCTCCCTCCTCTCCTCTCCTCTCCTCTCCTCTCCTCTCCTCTCCTCTCCTCTCCTCTCCTCTCCTCTCCTCTCCTCTCCTCTCCTCTCCTCTCCTCTCCTCTCCCGTGCTGCTCTGGCTGTCCCTGTCCCTGCCCAAGGGGCTGCATCTCCCAGCTCGTGTCCTGGGGAGCAGGGGTGAGCCTGCTGTGGGTTCCTGAGGCACAGCCTGCCCAGGGGCACACTGCTCCAGAAGGGAAAACTCCAGATCCTGAGGGGTCTCCAAAACACAGCAGGAGTGAAGGCACTGATCTGAAAACACAAGCAAAAGCTTGAGTCAGTCACCCCAAAGGCAAAGCAGAAGCTCAGCAACGTTGGGTGCTCCTGGCAGTGCCTGTGCAGCTCTCAGAGTGACTCCTGGCAGCCCCACAGCTCCTCTCCAGCGAGGACACGAGCTGCATTCCTGCCCAAAGCATGGCACTGCAGGGCTGCAGCTGCAGCCAGCAGCCCCAGCCTGGAGCAGCAGAGCAAAACACGTGTAAGGCAGGAACTCAGCTGGGCTGTGCCAGCTGTCCCTGTGCCCAGAATGGCTGCAAAGCACTGTCAGACCCAACTGGCAACCTCAGCTGTGACATAAACAGCACAGGGACACACAGCCAGTGCTTGTGTGACAGGCAACGTTGTGGGGGATTTTAATTTGAAATAAAGGCTGGAGTGACCTTTCATTTCAAGTTTTAATTAAGCTCCCCTGCTCGAAGCTGCAGAGAAAAATCCTGAAAAATATAATCCAAGAACATGGTAAAGTATCATATGTCAAAGCTGAGCAAAATCCTGAGCTGCTGTTGTTTTAGTTGTAAGTTTGTTAGTGCAAAGGACACAGCTCCCCCAGTGCTCACAGTCTGACTTTCTGCAGGACACATCAAATACCAGACAAGCCGTAGATTTAAGCCTGCATTTCAACCTATCACAAGATGCTGATTTACCTGCATTCAGGATATTATTTTTCCATCCTTTCTCTCCCTCAACTCAAAAGAGCTACTTGCAGAGCTCTTGTCAGTCTCTGGCTGAAGGTGTGGACCCCATTCTTTACAAATAGGTCCCTCCTGCTGCCAGGCAGCATCACCCGGGCTCCACGGGATCTCCAGCACACTCATCTCGGGTTTGCTCACATCCTTCTCTTTCTCTCTGGGTTTGGCTAGTTTCTCCCCAGGCACATGTGCAGATATCCCAGGAATATCTCCAGAGACAGGCTAGCAGTGGTGCCAGCACTGGGAGCTCCTTCCTTTCTGCTGGGCTGGGGCTCTGGTCCCAAGCAGCACCCGGGAAGTTCTGTCTCCTGTTTCTGCAGCCTGGGCATCCCTCCCTGGCCTCCTGCACTCCTGCTCTAGGTCCTCCTTTCACTGCCAGTGTCTGAGATCTGGGCCCTGGCACGCTCTCAGCAGAGGAAATGGAGCTGAGAGCAGCACGGAGCGTGCTGCAGCCTGATGGGGAAGCTGCTGCAGGCACAGGGAGCTGGGCCAGAGCAGGGCAGCCCCATTTCCTGAGCAAACACCCACAAGGGCACTGTTTCACAACACCTTGGGCAAGACCATGGGGAGCAGCACGAAACACTCCTGAAAATGCTTCAAAACTGTGACAAAAGCTCAGCACCAACACTGCCAGATCTTTGCCTTGACATATTTCACACCAAACTGAATCCCACCAATCCACAAATGGGTTGCTGTGTGTGGCTCAGGCTGCTGCAGGGGGATTGAGGGGCTGCTCCCTCTTCCCCCCACTGTCACTCCTCATCCAAAACAGCTCCAGTTCACAGAACATCCAGGTCAAAAAGAAGAACCAGGTCAGCAGAGATAGTGACTGACACCTCCACACTCTGCTATGACATGAAACACTGGGAAATCACCAGGAAAGGAAAACCAGGAATTTGGGACCTGGCACCTCCCCAACACTCACTTCCCCCTACTAATTCACCCCACAAAATAAGGCACAACTGACTGAACTCTGCCATCCCCATGCAGGAGCCACACAGCTCACTCTGCTGGTCCCCTGGAGGCTGTTTCACAGCCCTTGCACACAGCACAAGGACACGTCACAGCAGAGCTGGCCAAGGCCCACAGCAGCAGAGAACACACACAGCTGGGGGGTCCCGCACTGTGGAGGGACTCCCACACCCTCCAACCCAAAACCTTACAGGGAGGAATTTGGGTAAGTGACCCAGGTCAGTGCTTAAGTTGGATTCACTCCAGCAAAGGCTTATCTTCCCCTGCTATGAAATGAGTTTGAAGATCATCATGTTTCAGAATTCCAAAATTACTTAGTTCTCTGAGTTCACTGTTTTGCAGCTCAGTGAAATCCCTGTCCCTGCTGAAGGGATTCCCTCCAGCCCAGGGTGAGGCAGGCTGGAGGGGCAGCTCCAGGGAGCAGGACAGCCCAGGAGACTGACAATCCTCAAATTATTGCCATGGCTGCAACTATTTCATATGAGCCATATCTGATGATAATGTCTGTGTGTAGTCATGGATATAGAACAAAAAAATCACTAAATTGCAGAAAAACAGTGAGAAAATTTAAACCTGGAGTTTGTTCTGGATTCTGCTCTCTGCAGAGCTGTACAATATTCCCAGTTTCACTTTACAATGTCTGTGTGATTTAATCCCAAAGAGCTGGGTTCCAAGTGAAGCCTGGATTCCCCATGGCTGATTGAGTTCAACACTGAATAACTTGGAAGGCATCTCCCCTCAGCCTCTGAAAATCCCAGTGCTGCAGAATCTGTTTAGGAATCAGTCAGATATCTGCTGAGACAGAACATTCATCGCAGCACAGTAATACCCAGAAATTCACACGTGAACCAGAACGTGCAGGGGGCTGTCTCTGACCCAGAAGAGCTGTAACTGCATGAAGAGTTCACACAGATCAGTGGTGCTTCACCAGCCCTGCTGGGGACTGCGGGTTTGGAATGGAAACAATTATCAAATCTGAGTTTTCATCTTACTGACATCATCCCTTTAAAATTGCTTAGGATGAAGGTGTAGCAGCAAGCAGACATGTTATCCAGAATTACTCCTTTCCTACAGAGGAGGGGCTGTCCACTGGCAGCAGTATGAAATATTTACAATTCCCTGTGAATTATTATTCCCTGTGAATGATTATGTGTGTGTTTGTGTGTTTGTGTGTTTGTGTGTTTGTGTGCATTATGTGTGTTTGTGTGTTTGTGTGCATGGTTACACAGCCCCCCAGAAGGTCCCCAAGATTCAGTCAGGTCGTTTGGGGAAGCCCCCTGCAGTGACTCAGGTGCAGCCAGACTCTTGTGCACACCCCAGCCCCTGACAGGGGCTCTGGGCAGCTCTCCTGCCCTGAAATCCCAACCACAGGGAGAGCTTCCTGCAGAATGGGCTTTAAGGAGGAGACCAAACTGTTCCACTGGTAAAACAATGCGGGCTTCCCACTTAAAAGCATGTTTAAAACAGAAATGAACTTTTACTAGTAGATCAGACTTTTTTAAATAAAACCCAAACCCTCAGGCTCCCAAATAAGTATTTTTAAGTATGTGTGGGTGTTGCATGTGGGCCAGTCTTCTTTCAGACATTCCCAACAGGATTTCCATTCAGTGACATAATTTAAATCCTCTCTGCAGGACATATCTGATGCCATTAGCTGGCAGTTCAGCTGAGCTGTCGGCTGCAATATCCAGCTGCAGTGCCCACACAGGTTACACGCAGGCTAAGGAAACTCCCATCAGAGTCATTGGCACAAAGGTCGCCCCAGTGTCTGCCAAGCTGCTGCTGTTTGGGGCGCTGGGATTTCCCAGTGAAGCCAGCAGAGCTCCAGGGTTCAGCACACGGGGATGCTCCTGCCCAGGCACGCAGCACCTCGCATGGCGATACAACAATTCTGCTTGTCCTCCCAGCAATGACTCACGACTAGGTGGAAATCACCGAGTGCCGGGAGCAAAGGTCTGAGCGGCAGACAGGCAATCTCACTGGCAGCTGCTGGTTATGCCGACTCAGGAGGAAAGAGGTGACAGCACTCGTGTGCCACTGCTCGGAATGCAGAACCCTGCTTCTGGGGAAAAGAGCCCCAAACGGATTTCTTCCCAGCTCAAAACATCAGCAATAGCACGAGTGTCAAGCAGTTAATGTCTGAATGTGCGGTTTAACAGAGCAGATGTTGACCCAACAGCAGAGGAGTGACAGATCCTCAAGTCCCCAGAGCAGGGTCACACAGAGGTTAACAGACGTAAATTAACTGAACTCTTGATATTGCAATACACTCTGCATCTTGTACATTCTATCCTAGAGAATAATTAATTGACTTTATAAGAGGGGCAGTTTTTTGGCTGTGGAGGAAAGACTTCATAATTCCATTAGCCTCCGTTCTGGCCCCTAAGTGATACTTGGCAAGTCTGTTAATATGCAAAAGCCTCAATTTGCTCACTAATAAATTAGCTGTTAGGAAAACAAAGCTTCAGATCAAAGGCATCAGTAAAACACAGCTGCAGACTCTGAAGACACTGAGCAGTGCCCGTGGTAGTTTCCCAAGGCTGTATATTCTGTATATTGGCATTGGTGACATTTTGGACTAGGGTAGGAGCTAACCAGGTGTAACAGAAAAATACAACAATGCACATTGCATGGTCACAGTGAGATTATATGAAGCAACCTGAAGAACTTTAACCCTTGCTAACTCAAGTGCTGGATGGAATTACACAACACGTGCCTGTCACCGCAAGACAAACCCGATCACGTCACACCAAATTAATTCTGCAGTTCTTTAACGAATTCAAACCAAACAGTTTTTCCAGGCAAGGCGTGTGCAGGCATAACTTGGCATTTCATATTGGTAATTTAATTCTGTAAATTAGTTTGTGCCCTAAGAATTAATTAATCCAAGAAGTTAATGTCCGAGGGTCCAACAGGTGCTCCCTGCGGGGCCAACACCCGGTACCAGCGGGACTGTATGGACCGACAGCCGGTACCTGCCGGGCCATACAGACTGACAGCCGGTACCATGGACAGACAGCCGGTACCTGCCGGGCCATACAGACCGACAGCCGGTACCATGGACCGGCAGCCGGTACCAGCGGGACTGTATGGACCGACAGCCGGTACCTGCCGGGCCATACAGACCGACAGCCGGTACCATGGACCGGCAGCCGGTACCAGCGGGACTGTATGGACCGACAGCCGGTACCTGCCGGGCCATACAGACCGACAGCCGGTACCATGGACCGGCAGCCGGTACCAGCGGGACTGTATGGACAGACAGCCGGTACCTGCCGGGCCATACAGACCGACAGCCGGTACCATGGACCGGCAGCCGGTACCAGCGGGACCGTACGGACCAACACGCGGTACCCACGGACAGAGACCCGGTCCCCAGGGCTGTGACACGCGGTGCCCAGGACCGATAGCGGTCCCCAGGGCTGTGACACGCGGTGCCCAGGGCTGTGACATGCGGTCCGGTCCCCAGGGTTGTGACACGCGGTGCCCAGGGCTGTGACACGCGGTCCGGTCCCCAGGGCTGTGACACGCGGTCCCCAGGGCTGTGACACGCGGTCCGGTCCCCAGGGCTGTGACACGCGGTGCCCAGGGCTGTGACACGCGGTCCGGTCCCCAGGGCTGTGACACGCCGTCCCCGGGCCCGCGGCGCCGCCTCCCGCCCGCGCCGAGCAGCGGCCGAGAGCAGCGGGGGCGGCGCGGGCGGCGGAAGCGGAAAGGGCGGGCGGTGCCGGGGCCGGGGCCGGGGCCGGGGCCGGGGCCGGGGCCGGGGCCGGGGCCGGGGCCGGGGCCGGGGCCGGTGGCGGTGGCCGTGCCGGGGTGGCCGCGGGCCGTGGGTGATCCGGCGGGCCGGCCGTGTGTCGCTGTCCCCCGCTGTCCCCCGCGGTCCCCCGCGGTCCCGGCATGGCGGAGGCGGCCGGCGATGCGGGCCCGGGCCCGGAGCTGGCGGCCGTGATCGGCGCCACCGTGCCCACGGGCTTCGAGCACACGGCGGCCGAGGAGGTGCGGGAGAAGCTGGGCTCGGCCTCCAGGATCAGCCGGGATCGCGGCAAGATCTACTTCGAGGTCCCGGCCCGGAGCCTGCCTCAGGTCCGTGCGCCCCGCTGTGCCCCATGTGGCCCGGGCGGTTCGGTTCGGTTCGGTTCGGTCCGGTTCCGTTCCGTTCGGTTCGGTCCGGCCCGGCCCGGTGTGTCCCAGCCGCGGCCGGGCTGGGTGCGCAGTGTGCCCGCCTTTCCCGGGCTTTCCCCGGGAGATGGAGTGTTGGACGGGGACGTTAAACCGGAGCAGAGACGGAGCTGGTGGCCCGCGGGGACTCGGGGCGGAGAGCATGGGCAGCGAACGCGGACCCCGTGGCTCACGCTCAGCACTGTGCTTCATCTCTTCCAGGTCCACCGCCTGAGGTCAGTGGATAATTTATTTGTTGTTGTTCAGGAGTTCAAAGACTATCAATTTGAAGAAAATAAGGTGAGTGACTCCTCCTTTTTCTGTCGGTTCTGGGATTTGGATTGTTGTTTGGGGTTTTTAATTTAAGATTAGTGTCAAAGTATTCTGTTTGTTTAACGAATTTTTCATTAGTGGTATTATTCCAGTTCCCTTTTTCTGGTTTGCAAATGGAAGCGTAGTCTAACATAATTTCTGCTGTTAAATACTTCACATTGGCAAAATCTGGGATAAGAGCTGATGCTACGTTCGTAGGTCGCAGACACAGAACAGTGAAGTGTCACTTTGGTCACTTTATACAGTATTAGTTGTCTGTTTTACAAGATAAATTATGAAATCCTGCGGGTCTTGTGATTTTCAGTGTAATTCCATTTAGTTATGGCAAAAACCAGACAAAAACCTGTAAGCTTTGCTTAAACATGTAATGGATTAATGTTTCATAAACTACTCAAAACAAATGGTAAGTTTTAAAAGGATGTAATAACTTCAAAGCACAACTTTTTCTGTCTTTTAAAGGAAGACGCTCTAAAGCATTTGGAAGATTTGGTTAAAGAGCTGCCCTGGACCGACCCGTTGAAAGTTTGGGAGTTGAACAACAGCCTGAAAAAGAAGAAGACAAAACGCAAAAAGCACAGTTTGCAGGGTCCTGCAAGCAGAGAGAAGCTGAGTGCTGGTGAAGAGGGAGCAGCAGACCAACATAGCCCCGATGGCCAGGAGGAGTGTGCACAGAACCCCGTGGACACAGAGGCTCCCCAGGGAGTGACATCCAGGAATGGGGTGGAGGAGGAGGAAGAAAATGAGGCAGACGTGCGAGTGGGAGCGCAGGAGGGTTCGGGGAGGGGGAGCAAGGCTGGTGCCAGTGAGGCAGGGGAAGCAGAGAAGGTGCTGAGGTTCCGAGTGACCTGCAGCAGGGCTGGGGACAGGCACAGCTTCACCTCCAACGAGGCCGCCCGGGACTTCGGGGGCGCCGTGCAGGAGCACTTCCAGTGGAAAGCTGACATGACCCATTTCGACGTGGAGGTACAGTGCTGTGCCCTGCACACACCTGCATTTCTGCTGTGCACGTTCCTAGTTCTGAGTTCCTCTGGAACTGGAAACTGGTGATGCTAAAATCGGTTCCTCTGGAATGTTCATTTCCCTGGCGGCGCTGTGCGTCTCCTCTGAGGCAAGCACTTGCCTGGCTCTCACCTTCAGGAAATCTTTTCTCTAGTGCATTGTTCAGTAGCAGTCTCAGTTACCAGGAAATGCTCCAAATGGAAGCTGGTTTTGGGGTGGACAGGAGTTAGCAATAACTGTCAGTTGTTTGTTTTCTGTCAGGGGAGAGCAGAGGCTGGGAAAATACAGCCAGTACCCCTGGCCTGTCAGTGGTGAGGAGCCACCATTTCTGAGAAAGAAAGATCCCTTGAGATTTTCTTGCAGGACCTTCCTAATTAATGTAGTCCCCACTACAAATATGGGTTTTTTTGCTGCTTTTGCAGATGGTTCACTGTGTCTTGCAGGACTTACCTGGCTTCTGGCCCAGACTTACAAACCAAATCTTTTAAGAAGCCAGTGCAGTGGTTGTAGCACTTTGAGGAGTCTTGTGCAGTGGATTTGGTGTGAGTGAGAGAGTGTGTGAATGCTCACCTGAATGCTGTCCTATTAAAAAGGACAGAATTTTACATGTAATTCCTGGATTTTAAATTGCCATCTAAGATTCCTGTAAGTATTTACTAGGCATTCTGTGGAAAGATTCTGTTACTCCTGAAATTCACTTCAGGTTTTTCTTTAGGTTCTTCTGAATATTCACAACAATGAAGTTGTGGTGGGAATTGCATTAACTGAAGAGAGTCTCCACAGAAGGAATATCACTCACTTCGGGCCCACAACGCTGCGTTCCACCCTGGCTTATGGCATGCTCAGGTCAGGGCACTTACCTTGGATTATGCTCAGTTATAAATGCCATTTTGTTTCCAAAATTAAGCCTTTTATCTCCCCCACTTCTTCCTCAGAAGCCATTTCTGTTAATTCTTAAAGAAAAACAAATAAACCCCTGGAGTTGCTGACACCATGTGCTTTGTAATAACAGTGGGTGTTTCCCAGGAAAGTAAACGTGTGGTATTAGCCAAGTTTTAAAATAGTGTACCACATTCTTGAAAGAATTTCACTGCATTGCTGGTTATAAAATAGTAATTAACCATGGAAAAAATACTCACATAAAGTTCTTTGTTAGAAGGGTAAAATCAGAGTGATTAAAGTAGTTAATTTTCCCTTATTTACAGAAATTCAGGTTTTTAAGACATTTCTCACCATATCTTTTCTTCTGTTCCTCAGACTCTGTGATCCCCAGCCCACAGATATCATAGTTGATCCCATGTGTGGTACAGGTGCGATACCAATAGAGGTGATTCTTCTTTGATTTTTTAAACTTAATTAAATTGTCTGTATCTTCAGCTGAATAATATGTGTAAGTCTTTTTGGTAATGACTGAGTAGCAAGCTCCAGTCTCACCAATTTTTGAACAGATGCAAATACACCTTTTGTAAATGACCTCATTTTCCTTCCATAGGACATAGCAGGAAGAGACTTAAATCCAAAAGTATTTTGAGCTTTAAAGGTGCAAAATACAGCTGTCTGTTACAGAATTCTAAATTTCCTGCCATCCACTTGCAGTCGCTTTGTTGTATTCTACCATGTTTGAGAAATTATTCTGGTTTTTTTTCATTCAAGCAGTGTTGGTGCTAATGTTGCTCATTATCATTTCCCCCAGGGAGCTGCAGAATGGCCCAACTGCTACCACATTGCAGGGGATAACAGCCCTCAGGCAGTGAAGAGAGCAGCTAACAACATCTGCTCCTTACTGAGGAAAAACGAGAGTAAGGACAGGTGAGAGGAGCCTGAGGGATTTACCTGTGCTGCAGTGTCGCGTGCACACAAATCCCCTTTGCATGGATACCTTTCAGTGCCTGGTTCACATTTTCTTGTTTATTGCCAACATTTTGACCTCCCCAGTGTAAAGCCCTGCGGGTGCTGGGCTCTGAGGGCCTGCCCTTGCTCTTGCAGCAGCGCTGCCCTGGGCGTGCCCCTGGACGTGCTCCAGTGGGACATCTGCAGGCTGCCCCTGCGCACGGGCTGCGTGGACATCGTGGTGACAGACATGCCCTTCGGCAAGAGGTGAGGGACCCCGCTGGTGCCCCCTGGGCCTGCTGGGCGAGGAGCCAGGGCCAGCCTGACTCATGGGCTGGAAAGCAGCTGTGCTCCTGACTGGGCAGATTGATGTGTGAGACACCCCCTGCACAACAGTGGGCATCTGGACGTGTCTTGCAGGATAGGGTCGAAGAAGAAGAACTGGGACCTCTACCCAGCCTGCCTGATGGAGATGGGTCGGATCTGCACCCCAGGGACAGGCAGGGCTGTGCTGCTTACCCAGGACAAGAAGTGCTTTGCCAAGGTTTGTTCCGTGAAAGAAAATCAAACCTGTTTACACTTGAAAATACATTCAGAGAAAAATTGTAAGCTGTTATCATTACAAGAGATACTCCATTTATAGAGCAGTAATTAGTAACACTTAAATTCAGTTTTGGACCTGGAAAGTCCTTGGATGTTGCTATCAGATGTGATACAGAGCAATAACAAATATGGTTGTTGTGTGAGTGTCTCTGTGACTGTCTCTCGTGCAGGCCCTGTCCCGGGTGGGGCACATCTGGCGCAGAGCTCAGACCGTGTGGGTGAACGTGGGCGGGCTGCACGCGGCCGTCTATCTGCTGAGGCGCACGGCAGAGCCCTGGGGACAGCCCTGCTGAGAGCCCGGGCTGCAGG
The DNA here is from genome assembly GCF_903797595.1 of Erithacus rubecula. NCBI lineage: Eukaryota > Metazoa > Chordata > Aves > Passeriformes > Muscicapidae > Erithacus > Erithacus rubecula. The sequence goes on from NC_136665.1 coordinate 19,990,467, forward strand.
GACAGCAGGGACAGCAGCACCCAGAGAGAGACCCCCGGGACAGCCCTGCTGAGAGCCCGGGCTGCAGGGACAGCAGCACCCACAGAGAGACCCTGGGACAGCCCTGCTGCTGACTGCAGCCAGGGGGACAGCCATGCTGATGGACTGCAGAGAGAGAGGCCCCCGGGGACAGCCCTGCTGCTGACATGCAGAGAGAGACCCCCGGGGACAGCATCCCTGCTGCTGATGCAGGAGAGCACCCCCCGTGGACAAGCCCTGCTGCTGACTGCAGAGAGACCCCCGTTGTGACAGCCTGCTGCTGACTGCAGAGAGAGGACCCCCGTGGGACAGCCCTGCTGCCTGACTGCAGAGAGAGGACCCCCGGGGACCAGACACTGCTGCTGACTGCAGATAGAGAGCCCCCCGGGACAGCCATGGCGCTGACTGAAGAGAGAGCCCCCGGGACAGCCCTGCTGCTGACTGCAGAGAGAGACCCTGGGGACAGCCCTGCTGCTGACTGCAGAGAGAGAGACCCCCGGGACAGCCCTGCTGCTGACTGCAGAGAGACCCCGGGGACAGCCCTGCTGCTGACTGCAGAGAGAGAGACCCCCGGGGACAGCCCTGCTGCTGACTGCAGAGAGAGACCCCCGGGGACAGCCCTGCTGCTGACTGCAGAGAGAGACCCCCGGGGACAGCCCTGCTGCTGACTGCAGAGAGAGACCCCCGGGGTGCAGAGACAGTGGGACTGCAGCACCCAGAGCAAAACTCTGTCACTTTCAAAACCAAACAACCTGCAGAGAAATTGTCACACAAATGTTAAACCAGGGATCAACTTGGGAGCTACCAGTTCTACTGTGTGTTCTGAAACCTTAGTATTTAAATCGCCTCTGCTCCCTTCCACCCAAACTGAAATTCATTAGTGGGATTAGTAATTCTTTCCTTGGCTCGAATCTTCTCTTGTATTTTTCAGTTAAATGTTTGTTTCTTCTGCTTACACTGGAAAACACATGGAGGCAGCTCTGGAGGTAACAGTTTGATTATTTTCCAAGCTGTATCAAGTGACTAACAGTCCGGCTCAGACAGTCACCTTAAAGGGTTCAGAGGTAGTATCTCTAATGTAGTTTTCTAATTTATACCATTGCTGAAATGTAAGCTAATAACAAACCAGTATCTGGTTTTTGTGGTCTGATAAGCAAATTCCAGCTGGAAAACGTGGAATATGCTGTGCTACTGGTTCTCTTGCCTGTTACTTCATCCTAGGGCTAATTAGCAGAAAAAGTCTGATCTGTATTTTAGTTTCCACTGCCATGGGTGAGGGGATAACACACAGCCTTAGAAAACACTCTGTAGTTACTATTTGAGGACAGAGATTCTTTTAGCAGTTATATTAAAAAGTTCATGGTTTCAGTGTCTACCATGGATGCATCAAGGTGATAGTTTGAATTTCTTAGGTAATTTAACCACCACAGTTGTATTGCTGCAGTAACCACAAAAATATTGTTGCAAATATTTTTTCCTTCTGCGACTGTACTGTGATTTCTCTGCTCATCAGAGGCTGAAAACACGTTGCTGGTTTGCCCTTTCCATTACAGTGTGTTCATGCTTAGTATGTGTAACTGTTCAGAGGTGAATTAACAAGTATTAAAGTTTTAGAAATTTTGCATAAGGAGATGTGTCTTAATTGTGTTCTTTCTCTGGTTCTTGTCCAGACTTTCCAATATCTATTTCATTTTTCTCAAATTTTGCTGTTTTCATGTGTGTATGAGAAAGATAATACAGTGTTTGGGAATCTACAGCTGAAGAATAAAGGAATGTTTTGGCACCCAGAGATGGGCAGAGGAAGGAATTGGCATCTTAACTGTTACTGGCTGAGGAACAATTGTGTGGCAGCCCCGGAGAGTCCGGTGCCTTAGAGCTGCGGAACGAGGCTGCGGGGCGGTGAGAGCTGACAATGAGTTGACAAAGAGCTGACAAAGAGCTGACAGCTGCAAGTGACGCTTCGCGTACCAAACGCCCCGCGCTGTTTTCCGTCCATTTCTTAAAACGGTTTGACGGGGCCCGGTGCGGGCTCCCCTCATGGGGCCCCGCCCTCACGGGGTTCCGGCCCCGCCCCTCACGGGGTTCCCGCCCCGCCCCTCACGGGGTTCCGGCCCCGCCCCTCACGGGGTTCCCGCCCCGCCCCTGCAGACCCGCGCGCAGGCGCTGGGGGCGGTGTCTCTCTGGGCGCCGCCCTGCGCATGCGCGCGGCGGCCGCGGCCGCCATGTCGCCGCCAGGCCCGGAGCGGCCGGGCGCGGCCCGGCCCGTGCTGCGCTCTGTCAACACGCGGGAGCTCTCCAAGGTCGTGTTCAACAACCACAGCCCCCGCTGCGTGCTGCCCGTCTGGCTGGACTTCGAGGGCCAGCCGCGCCGCTACCCGGTGCTGCAGCCGCGCAGCGGGCGCGTCATGCACAGCTACCGGGGTGGGTGCGCCGGGCCGGGGCGGCGCGGGGCCCGGCTGCGTGAGCTGCTGCCGGTGCAATTTACCCTTTGCCTTTCTCTTCCCCTTTTCCTTCTTTCACTTTCACCTTTCCCTTCCTTTTCCCTTTTTCTATCTCCATTTCCTTTGCTATTCCTCCTTCTTTTCCTTAGCTTTTTTCTTTTTCCTTTTTCCCTTTTTCCTTTCGCCCCCCCATTCGTACCAGTAACTGGGCCGTGGTAGTGGCTTGTGCACTCAGAGCTGAGCTGGAGAGCTCTGTCCCTTGTGAGCAGATGCCCTTCGGAGCCGCTCATTAACAAGTGCCATAATTGGTGCATCCCCACCTTGTTCCCCGCCAGGGCACCTCTGGCTGTTCCGGGATGCCGGGACCAACGACGGGCTGCTCGTCAACCGGCAGGAGCTGTTCGTGGCAGCCCCCAATGTGACCAAAGCTGACATCACACTGCCAGGTAAGGGACAGGACCACCTGTGCCCCAGGGAATTCCGAACTTGGCCTTTTTGGACCTGTTAGGATTAGTGAGAAATCAGGTCCTCGTGAAATTAAACCTTTTAGACGCTGAAGGGGTGGTGAGGGGTTGTAGGCAGAGCTGTTGGATTGGGGAGCAGGTGGCAGCCTCCTTGGAAGGTGTCCCAGGGGTTCCTGTGGGTGCCTCTGCAGGGAGCCCAGGCTGTGTGTCTGTGCTGCAGGCTGTGCTCTGTGCACTCCTGCAGCAGCACGGGCAGCCTGCTGCCAGGGCTGAGCTGTGCCTGTTTGCTGCAGTGTTCACCCTGAAGGAGAGGTGTCTGCAGGTTGTGCGCAGTCTGGTCAGCCCCATGGACTACAGGAAACTGGACATTGTTCAGTCCTTGTATGAAGAGCTGGAGGATCATCCTGATATTTGGAAGGATCTTAAGCGGCTTTCTCTGGAGAGAAATGAAGCACTGAGGAACAAAACTGTGGAAAAACGTGATGACTCACCTCAGACTCCTCAGTAGCAAACCACTGAGTGAGCAGCAGGAGTCCCCAGGAAGCACACCAAGAACTGATGGCTCCATTTGAAGTTTTGGAACATAAACTCAGTAACATTGGTGATAGTCAAATCAGTACTCAAAGACTGAGCACACCTGGAGGCATGCTGGCTTCTGATGGTTCAGTTCATTTCTTCATTACAAGTATTGCAAACTGTAGGGTAAGGTCAGGGCAGCTAAGTGGAAAATATTCATACAAAATAGCTTTCATTGTATTAGAAAGTAGATTACACTGAGGGTTAATTTAGCCCAGGCTGGTGGTTGTGTCATCAGTTTTGTTTGAGTCATTTGTTTTGATGGAATTTCCCTTTGACATGTAGCCTCAAAGTGCCTGTGGATCACAGAGCATGGGGGTTTGTACATGAGGGTTTCCAGCAGTGCCTGAGGGTTTGACAAACATTACAGTGGTGGAAAGCTGATGTGTAGATGCTTGGAGGTTGTTCTGCCTCTCATCTTTCCACATACAAAGCCATGTCACATCCACTCTAGGTCTGGCATGTTTTTACCTGCTGTCTTACCTCAAATGCCTTATTTGCCTTTGTCATATCATTCTTGCCTGGCTGATCTCAGCCACACAGACCCAATCCTAGTTTTGAGACACCCTTGTCCCCCACAGCTGCTTCCCCAGCAGCCTGTACAGGGTTCTTAGGAAGTAGCTGCTTTAAGTTTTGCCTTTTCCCCTCGGAGTGCTGCAGTCCAGGTCATAGCTGGTGGCCTTTTCAGGGAGCAAGGGCCTCTTGAGCTGCCTGTGTCCTCTCAGGACCAATGGGAGCTGTCCTGGGCCATGCTTAGTGGCAGGCTGGAGGAAGAGAGATAACTATATATATAAATATATATATTCTGTTGCCCACATCTCAGTGCACACAGAGTTCAAAGCAGCAAAGTTTAGTGTTAGGTGAATTGTCCACTAAGCAAGATGTGGTGCAGCTCAGGTTCAAAGCAGACTGGCTGGAGATTGATTACAGCAGGTTATTTCTCTGAATATGGATCCCTCCAGTTGTATATTCTGAGAGTAGCTGAGAAAGCAAGAATGTCAATGTATTTTCTTTATATGGAATGTCTCCCTGTTTATAAATTTGTTTTTCTTACATATTTGAAGAAATGGATCTTTGACATAAAAATGGAACTGCATGCTAGGTTTGTGGCTGTAATTGTGTCAGGTATCTATCTCCCCAGTGCCTCTGTGTCTGTATTCCTGTCATACTCTGGCACTTGTGGTTGATAGTAAACAGGCACTTTGGGCTGTACAGCCTGCCCAGCCCGGTGCTGAGGGCTGTGTTGTGGCTCTCCTGAGCTCTCAGCACAGCTCCAGGCAGCATCTGGGCAGGAGCAGGGCTGCTCTTGCTGCTCTGCCCTGCCCACCTCTCAGATCTGAGGGGGAATGAGCCCATGGGGCAGACACTGCTCAGTGCCCCAGGGTCAGAGTGCTGCTCTGCTCCTGAGCACCCTGGGAGCTGTTGGGTTTAACAGTCTGGACATGGCACACACCTTCTGGTATTTCTGAGATTATGGGGGGGTCTGTGATTTCTCATGTTTCTCATTAGAGTGTATTTTCTGTTCTGGAGTGCTCCTTTGGATCAGAATAAAAGATTGGAGAAAGCCCAGCTGGCTTTAGCCCATGAAGGTTGGGAAATGCAGTGTCCCAGTAGTTACTCAGCTGGTGAGTAATGAGGGAAAGCTGTGATTTACTCGTGGCAGCTGATGGTGTCAGCCAGCCCAAGGGGGCTGAAGGGGAAACCCCCAAGAGATAAATGTTCTGACACTGCAGCATCCAGGGGCTCAGGGAGAGCACACACTGCACAGGCCTGCCCACACCCTTGGAGAGGGAAGGCTAACCACAGGAATAGACAGCTGGTTTCAGTTCCCATTCAGTTCTGCATTACCTCTAACACTCAGAGCAGAACTGAAGTCATTCATACAGCTGGATGTGTTCTTTCCCCTTGTTTCCCACTGAGGCAAATAGTCCACATGGTTTCACAAGTTTTTCCAGTACCCAAGGGGAAGAAGTCTTTGCTTCCTATTTCTCTGTAGTTCTTTGCAACACAATTTTAGTCTCATCTTACATCACTTTCAGAGATGTTCCAATCATGGAAGCACTTAGGTGTGTGTCAGAGGAGCAGTAAGCAGGGAAAAGGGAGGGGAAACCCCCATGAATGCAACAAATATTGTTGAAATGGTACTACTGATCAAACAGCTCATCCCAAGGCAGTCTTTGAGTTGTCATATTTTAAATACATTTTGGGTACTTCTCTTTATTTTTTCCTGTTCTTTGATCTTACAGCTACAACAATATTGCATTTTTCAGTTTTTCCTTGCCACAGCAGAGCTGAGAAGTTCGTGATTTCTGAGGCCAGGAGTGTAGAAAACTGCAAAGATTTTAAAGTTTGATACTGAGAACAGGAGTTAGCTGTACTATAACATATATGCAGAGTACAAAGAAACAGTGAATTAAAAGTTGTCAAAACTTAAAGCACTTCTTGCAATCCATACAAATTTAGACCTAGGGCTAAATATGAACAAGAGCAGAAGGACGGAGGGTTAAAATCTGCTGGCATTCTTTAGCAGCAGAAGTATGGAGGAAGGCTCTCCTCGCCACAAGCACTACTAGTATCAGGTTAAATCAAAAACCAGGGAAAAAAAGCTTGATTTTATGAACACATTTTAAACGTAAGCCTTAACAAGCAAGCCGCGGCGCTGTGACCGTTTCTGATGTTCTGCCCGCATATCCTGCCGCAGCACGAACTGCAGTGAGCGAGCCCCGACGGCGAACGCGGCTTCGCGGTGCCCCGGGAGGCGCCGCCGGTTCGCGGCGCAGCCCCCGGGACACCGGCGGCTGGTGCAGGACCGGGGCTCGGTGTGCACTGCCCCGGCCCCGCTCCCGGCCGCGCAACACCCGGGAAAACAGCCCAGGCTTCCGCCACCTGAAACTCGTAATGTGGCAACCGGGCTGGAGCAATAGCCGGTGATGGAAAGGAAAATGCGATTTGCATGCGGGGCCGGGGCCTGACGTCAGGCGGAGCAGGAAGCCGCTCCGAGCCGCCGGGAGCGCCGGGAGCGCCGGGAGCGCCGCCGCTCGTTCCCCGGCAGCGAGCCGCGGGGCCGGCGAGGGGAGCTCGGGAAGGGGCGAGGGCGGCGGCGGTCGCTGCCCGAGGCTGGCCGGGCGCGCAGCGTGCTGATGGCCCTGGGCACACGGGCCGGCCGCAGCCATGGCCCTGCAGCCGCCGCCGCTCGCCCTCAGGGCGGGCTCGGCCCCGGCGCTCTACATCCACAGCATGCCCGCCTGGGTGCTGGAGGACTTCTGCCAGAAGATGGACTGCTTGAGCGACTACGACTGGATGCGATTCGGTGAGGAAGGGGCTCGGGCAGGAGGGGTGGAGGCGGTGGCACAGGGACACAGCGCTCCCCGAGCCGGGGGCACAGGGACACAGGGACACAGGGACACAGCGCCTTTGGGACGGGCTGGAATGGAAGGACGCGAGGCTGGCGCTGTCCCCCCGCTTCCCGGCAGAGCCCAGCCTGTGAGCCGGGGTTCCCGGACATCGGGCTGCTTTTGCCTGTCAAACACAGCTGGGATGCCAGGCTGCGGTCCCGCGGTTCTTCTGCTACAGCCAGGCTCCTTTCCCTCTCCGCAATTTCGCACTTCCCTCGCCACTTCTCACTGCCTGTTTTCTCACATCTCCTCAGGTGTTCTATTTTTTCTTTCCTCCTTCTCTTCATGTATATTCCCTTTTACTTTCTGCCTCTGTTTTTCTCGGTCTTGGCCATATACAGTCAGTAAGTACAGAAAATTTAATCTCGGAGTTATTTTCTCTTTTTCTGTATCCCAGTGCAAACAATTCTAAGCTGAATCTTTTCTTAGTGCCTGCCTTCCTTTATTTGACATGACTTCCCTAACTGTGTGCTGAATAAGCTCTTACTCCAGTTAAACTTCCTGATGTAGGGTGGGCTTCATCTCCACTGCTTTCAGGTGCATAAAGCTGTATTTCTGATGTCCTTCCAAAGCCAGCCATGGTGACAACTCGGGAGTCTCTGTCTCCCCACGAACACCCCAACCCCTGTGCCTTTTTCCTTCAGGCACAGCCCCTCTGAGACTCAGCTCAGTTTAGATGTGGGGGGTGGAGCTGGGGCAGTGTGAGGGGAGCTGGATTTTGGATGGGTCAGTGAATACAGCATGCTCAGGAATTTGGACACACTGTGTAGGGTCAGTTTTGACACAAGATCTAAAAATAGCTGCATATCCTGATAGCTTTATCAGAGTGTAACTAACACCCAGGTGATTCAGTATCGTTGGGCTCACCACAGCACAGGGATTTAGGAATGCAGGTGGAAGTGCAGCCACTCCACTGACTGCTGTCACCTGTTTTGGGAGAATCACCCCAGGAATTTAACCTAACCTTACTTTTGTACAGAGTGTTAAGGAGAAATGTTACAGGGAAAATATGCTGAAAAGTGTGAGTCTTCTTTTCAAGTGTTCCTGATATAACAATTTTCTTCCCAGAATAGTTGAAGGAATAAAAGGGATATCTTACTTTAGGAACAGAAATTTCTTCATTCCACGTAGGTAATTTACTGTCATCCTTCCTTTTAAAGACATGGAAATGTAAAAGCAAACTGTGTCTCACACCTTAGCCTGCCCTACTCGCACGTGCCTGTTTTTTCTAACATTTAAACATAAACATCCATTCTCTCCCACCAGCCTCCTACGTGATCACTGATCAGACAGAGCTGCGGAAAATCAAGTGCATGGAGAAGACAGGGATCAGCATCACGAGGGAGCTGATGTGGTGGTGGGGAGTGAGGCTGGCCACGGTGCAGCAGCTGCTGGACCTGCTGCAGGGGCTGCAGCTCCACCGAGCAGCTCAGGTCATCCTGGACTGTGAGTAGCTGCCCCTGCTGCCACTGCTCTGTGCTGCTCCTCAGCAGCCAGCCCTTCCCAGACACTCCCTGCCACTGAGGGACTCCTCGGGACGAGTCACATCCTGTGTCTCTGCTGCTGTGATTTTCTGCTCGCTCAGGGAGAATTGGTGGTGCTGGGAAGAGGTGGCACAGGTCACCCTTTGGTCCCCACAGCTCAGCACCCATCTTAGTGCTGCCCATCCTGGTCCCTGCAGGGCAGCACTGCCGTCCCTCTGTGGCTCTGCTGTGCTCCTGCCATGTGCCAGCAGGGCATTGCTTGCACAGCTTGCACCTGGTGTAGGTACCACAGAGCATTACTGCTTTCCCTTGGGCTGCTGTCAGTTACCTTTTCTTTATTATTTTGGAGCTTTTCTCTGGACCTGAATATGCTTACTTAGGTGATCCCTCTTGGGCAAATACACAGGATATGTTGCTTGTTCTGTTGGGCACTTCAGAAAACTAAGTGGTCCTTACATCACCATAATTGAATTCATTTCTACTTAAGGGAACTGGACACAGCACAAAGGGAAATCTTTTGTTGGCAGATTACTTCCCAAAGAGTTCTACCTCCCTTCGACAGTTTCTTGCACTCTCTATTCCCACTTCTGAATGTCCCTAATGATGTTTTCATGTCAGTTCTTTGGCTGCAGTGCTGCCCTGTTTGTCATGCAGGAAGTTGCAAAAGTCATGAAAAACCCTAAAAAGTAGGTTGAATAAGGGAAGTGATGCTAAGTTCTGAGACTTCTAGGTTAAACCATGTGAGGAAAAAATCAGAACACAGGGACTCACTTGCAGAATGCAGGGACTGTCAGTTTTGACTAGAGGCCTGCAGACTATTTGACAGCTACTTTTAAAACCCTGTAAAATTTGGGATTTCATAGCATTCTAACACAGTAATAAAAATATCTGAGTTTTAATTTTCAGACCTGAATTCATTGAACAGAAACCTTAAACAGAAGATGCCCCTTTCTGCCATTATTGCCTTTCAGGTACTGCTGTCCTTGAGCCTCAGTGCCTGAATGTGCCACAGCTTGGCTTCTGTCCCACAGTTCACTGGCTCCTGGTTCATACCATAGCCCAGATTGCACAAGAAGCACTGAGCTTCCTGCTCCTTCCACATACTCCTGGCCTTTGTTTGTGCAAGAACACACCTGATTTCAGATGCAAACAGAGGCCTGGCCCATTTGATTCTGAGATCCCAGATAAGATACAAAGCTGTTACAACAGCAGGATAAGAACCACCATGTAATAATATTTGGGCTTATGTTTTTTCTGTATAAAAATTAAAACATTGTTTTTTATTTTTAAGAAAATGTTAAATGCATTACTGATAAAAGGTGCCACATAGAAGCTTAGAACTACAACCAGGAAAATGTTATCAGGGAGCAGAAAGCTCTTTTATCACCCCTAGTGCACACTGGGCATTTCCAGGCTCCTTTTCAACCTCAGTTTTAAAAGCATTTTAAGAGATTGGAATTCACCTGCTTTGGAGATTTTGACAACCTCATATATCACACCCCCTTGAACTTTTGAACTTTATTTCTTCCCATCCTAACTGTAGCCTAATCTCATCTGAATAATCCCCCCTCAGATGTACATAGTTTTAAGTTCCTGTACACTGTATCTTTGTACTTGTTTTAGTCAGACTTCAAGTTGCTTTTTCAGGCCTGACCCTGAGATTTTTCCAAGCTGTGTACAGAACAGGATCTGTTAGAGCTGTAGTGAATCAATAATTCATCCTTTAGACTTTCCTTATATATCAATAAGTTTTGCATATCTTGAATAGTCATTGCTGGTATTTGTTTGAAGCTATTAGTTCCTGTTGATTTTCAATGGCAGTTGATACCTTGGATACAGTCTCAATTTAAATACAGTCTAAATTGCTTGAATGTGCATTTTAATGTTGATATTAATTTGAAGCCTGATGTCCTGACTAGGATTATTTTCTGGTCACTGACTAGAGTCAGACTCTATTTTCCCTGCTTGTCCTTACCTTCCCTTTGCTCTGTTTTGAAGGGACATCAGCCTCTAACATCAGCATCTCTGAGAAAGAAGAGCCAGAGCCACTCAAGCAGATCATATCTGCACTTCCCATGGAAGGCAAAAGGAGAGAGAAGGAAAATGCCATCAGTTTGTTGCCATCCCCAGACTCCTCACAGCTGGCAGCAGTCCCAGCAGGCAGTAAGTGCAGTACTGGACTCCAGATCTGCTCTGACATGAAATGGCTGCATGGCCAAGGCTGCTGTGTGTTTGTGGTCAGGACAGTACAGTGAGGACACTCCCAGATGGGCACAGCTGAGTGTTTGCTGTTTTCCCAGCACTCCTGTCTCCTGTTTGTTCCTGCCTTTAACACACAACCTCCTGGTTGTCCCTCCTTTAGCCCCCTTGGCCTTGAGAGATGCTGGCAGCATCTGTGCTCTGGGATCTCAGGATGCTTCCCAATGCCTTGGTCCCATCCTGGCTCCATACAAAATGCACATCCTGCCCCATGTGCCTCTGTTAGTGCACAGTAAATCTAGGCCAGCAGAGAGCCAGGCAGGGCTCAGCAGCCCCTTGCTGAGAGGCAGGGAGAGAACCCCAGGACATACTGGGGAGAGCATCTGAAACTGCCCAGGCACAGGGAGCCTCATGTCTCCAGCCAGGGCTGGAGAGGGCTGCAAGCACAAACCAGCAAGAGAGCTCCTGTCTTCACACAGGATTTCACAGTCTGACAGCTTGTCACAGATTATCCTTGGTCAGAAAATTAAAAACAGTACCCCAGATCTTCAGAATTCCTAGACCTTTGTGGTTAGTCACAGGTGGTGGCATTACAAAAATAAGATGTGTTTTCAGTGCTGTTATCTCAGTTTCAGGTGCTGTTTCTGGAGGAGCCTTGTATTCCCTCCCTGCTCCACCACCTCCCCCAAGAGACCTTTTGAATTCCCTGCAGTCCAATCCTCCTGTTTTATCCAGTGTGAAGGTAAATCCCCTTAGTGCTCACTGACTCTGACAAGGAATATTGCCTTTATGACATTTGTCTTTTTTCATATAAAGTTTATCCCTCTACTTGTACAAAAATGTTGATGTAGTGAAAACATTGAGCTCAATTACAAAGGGTTTGGACTGAATGCAGTACTAATGCTTCAGTTCTGTTGCTTGTGGTTTGCATCACCTTTTTTTGCCAGTGAAGGACCAGTGAGGAAAAAACTTCCAGTATTAGTTCTGGCATAGCTCAGAGGGGATGGATAGCCACAGATAGCAGTTGGTCTGAAGGACTCTCACATGTGGCTTTTACAGAGGACTCACATTTCTGGTGTGATCACAGGACAGGACAGTAATTACTGATGGTGATTAGTCAGAACCACACACCTCTTCAGTTTAATTGTGTACTTAAAATGTGGCTTCTGCTCAAAACTGGGCTAGTATTGAATTTAAGTCATGTTGCCCAAAGCCTTGTGTAGCTGACAACTGAAAATCTCCCAAGTTCCATCACCTCTTTGAGCCCTGTTCCAGTGCTTAATCACTACAGTGGGAAAAAAATCTCCTAATGTTCTTAATGACTTCAGCCTTTACCCTGTTCCTTCCTCCCCACAGCTCTCTCATCTTTCATACAGTCTAACTGGATCTGTCCTGTCCCTAAGGTGTTTCCCAGACCTGTGGGCACACCTTAGTCCTGCCATGGTTGTTCTTGGTCTGTTTTCTTTGGTTTATTTTATCCACAATAGCATGGTGCAGGAGTACCAGCCAGGAGAGAGGACTGACTCAGAGTGCAGTAGTTTCAGAGTTTCTTGAGAAGAAGTTAGTGCTTTGTTTCCTCAAGTTGGGTGCACATTAAGGTTGTGAAAGCTGCATGATTATATTCCAGTGGAACTGTAATTATAGCTGGTATTAGGACTTACCACACTGGAATTGATAAATTATTGTGCAGCTGATGCCAGACACTTCAAAAGTAGATACGAAGTTTCTACCAGAGCATAATTACATGATGAGTGACCCCACTTTCTCATCCAACTGTTTCTTAATATATAACCCAACTATGAAGATTAATATCTTTTGTATATCAGACTAACATCACTTCACATAAATATATGGACTTCTGAAGAAAACTAAGTCTGTTTCCTGGGAAAGGTGGGAATGCAGATTGATTGCAGATTTCAAGTCAATTCTATGCAAAAGTTTTGCATCATCCCAACACATCAATACAGGAATTGCCACCACCCTAAGGAGTGATTGCATAGCACCTTTCACAGTTTCATTCAGCATTCATAGTGATTGCTTAAAACATGGGAGGGAAAAGGTGACACTGCAAGAAGGATAAAGCATATGGATTATCATGAGATAAACTTGTTTCTTCCCCACGTGTGTAGCCTTGCAGCTCCTCTGCTCCTCGGCAGGAGACCATGGCTGATCTCCCCAGTGGGAGTCTCCTGTGGAGCCAGAGGGAAATTGCCAATGCCACAAACAGCTTCAGTGACAAGAACAGGATCTGTGAAGGTGCTTTTGCAGACATCTACAGAGGTCAGAGGAACAACATGGTGTTTGTCATCAAACGACTCAAAGAGGCAAGTGCTGCACCTTTTTCAAGAACACTGTGTGTTATTAGCATGCCTTGCCCACTGGCAGGTGATGTTTAATATTGTGTGGGGAAGGAACGAGAATAGCTGCACAAGAGGAGAGGTAAAAATGAAATTATGTGAATAATTAGGTCTAAATTCAGAAAACACACATGGTGGATACTTTACTCATGTGAGTAGTTTTGTTAACTCCATACATAGGAGTAGCCTGCAGTGTAGCTGCCTGCATTGATGATTGGATCAGGGGTGTCTTCACACTAGTTTCTGTTCTAATTCCCAGTTAATTGTGGCTTTTGACTTAATGTTGCAATCAGTGGTACTTGCCTGTCTCCTTCACTATCTTGTCATCTAGATCTGTATAAATGCAAAGTCCCAGTAGTTACTAATATTCTCTTGCATGTTGTGCTGTTCCAGCTGGAGTGCACAAGCCCAGATTCCACCCAGAGGTTCTTCCACACAGAAGTGCAGATTTGCTTTCGGTGAGTGCTTGGCTTTCAGGGGCAGTGCTGCATGTCCTGCTGCTGGGTGTTGCACCAGCACTGCATCTGCTCCAGGCACAGTTCTGGGCTGGGACAAAGGGCTGTGCTCTGCCTGAGCAGGAGCCCTGGGCAAGCAGCACAGTGCCCGTGGCTGCTGCTGGTTCTGGCACAGCCACTCTGCAGCCTTGGGGTGGGGAGGGCACAGTGCCCACCTTGTATCCCTTGCTCAGTCAGCTCCTGCCCTCTCCTGCCCAGGGCTGTGTTGTGCCTCCAGCTGCAGCACACCATTCCAGCTGCCTTGAATTTAGCAGCTTAGTCCAGCTCAGGACTGTGCTGTTCTGTGTCACTCTTACATGGTTTGCAAATCAGTGCTGATCTGTGCCTGCAGGTGTTGTCACATGAACATCCTGCAGCTGCTGGGCTTCTCAGTGGAAACTGGATTGCACTGTCTGATATATCCATACCTGCCCAATGGCTCCCTGCAAAACAAGCTTCAGTGCCAGGTAAACAACAGTTTGGGTCTCCCATCTTCTTGTGACTGCAAGTCCTCCCCTGGAATTCTAGGGAATACAATTGCATCTCTCTGATTTCTGAGAAACAGCCAGGAAAGAAAAGGTGCTATGGTTGCAAGCAGCAGAAAGGCAGCAGCTCTTCTCCTGGAGTTTGACTGGGACTCAACTAAGCCTTTGGTATTCTAAACTACCAATGTCTGACAGTATTTTATTCCATTATTACCAACTTTTTCTTCCTTTCCTTGCAGGATGATTCTGCTCCACTGACCTGGGAGATGCGAATTAGCATTTCTATAGGAATTGTCAAAGCAGTGGAGTATTTGCATAATTTTGGAATTCTTCATGGGAATATCAAGAGGTGAGGACTTGGGCATATCAGCACTTCCTTGGTCACCTGGTAACTCAAGGATTTAACAATCATGGCTTAAGTGTATACAATTTGGAAATCCATTTGCAGTATTTTCTGCTGTCCCTTGTTCTCTAGGGCCTTTTTTTGTTTAACCTGTCTCTCTTTCTTAAATGAGGGAAATAAATTCTTTTGAAGTAATTTTTGGGAGCTTGTTTTTTCCTTTCTTGCTCTCGTTCTTTCAGTCCTATGCAGGATGCCAAATGCTGGGCACTTTCAATGCTTAAGTTTAAAAGTATAAAACTAATTCTTTGCTCAAGATAAAGCAGTGATTTAACCAATATTGTTATTTGTCTGTCATCATCACAGTTCAAATGTTTTGTTAGATGAAAACTTTACACCAAAGCTTGGGCATTCTGGCCTGCGTTTGCATTCCTCTGATAAAAAATCAGAATATGCCCTGATGAAAACCAAAGTTCTACAAGCTTCTCTTACTTACCTGCCTGAAGATTTTGTCAGACATGGGCAGCTAACAGAAAAAGTGGATCTATTCAGCTGTGGTGTGGTATGTTGCCCTTTTTCCACTCTCTGTTGCATTTTTTGATGCTTCTAGACAAGAAATTGAGTGTAAGAGCAAGTACCTCATATGGTTGTTTTGCTGGCACTTTCATGTTATAGTTACTGGCTCTATAATGTGTTGTAATCCTGGTTTGAATTGTTCACATTCCAAATATATCAAATTAGATGCTCAAAATTCTTGAAGACTCACCATATGAGCTGCTACACATATTGTCTGTTCATTTGTAATTTCAGCTAAAATAATTGATAGTCTGTATTGTCACCCATCTCCAGGTGTTTCCATTTAAGTAGGAAATTATTCTGTTCAGTGTGATTTCTTATCTACATTTAGCTTTACTTGCTTCTTATTCTTTGTTTCAGCAATATCTATTGAGCTATAAAATGTAGGCTTGGCTCTGGAGGTAGATCTAAAGTCTCATAAATGCCCTGAGCTGGCATTTTTAAGCCATAATACCAGAATGCATTGAAAGCTCAATATTTCTTTAGTTAGAAATTAATTTTTTAAAATTATAGTTCATTATGAACAAATCATTATATCTTTCTTATCTTTTTCATTTTATCTAGGTCTTAGCAGAGATACTGACTGGGATTAAGGCACTGGATGAACACAGACACCCAATTTACCTGGTAAGAAAAAGCAGCAGTAATGAACACCAATACAAATGAATGGAGTTGCTGTCATAAAAATAATTTAAATTTTTTTTAATACAATTTTATACTTGCTGTCTGCTGTACACATCCTGCATGTGCAAGGAAGTTTAGGAGCCATATCCTGGTTCCACTAACAGCAGTAGCCATTAGAACAGAAGCACAATAGATATTCCCATTTCACATTCATGAGTGCTGGCCTGAATTAGGAGAAACTCCAAAATAAATAAATATTTGAGAGACAAGGCTTTGTGCTGAAATGCTGCTGCATATTTTCTGTGTGCCAGGAGGAGGTGGCATGAGCCACAGTGAGAGGGCAGAAGCTCATCATCCCATTTATCAGGTGTTTGCCTTGTGCTCATGCCTGGAACTGATACCCCAGTTTCCCAAGCTGAGGTTGGAGCTACATGAACTTCTTTCACAAGCAGCAGAACAGCCTGAATGCATTCAAACCATCTGGAGAAAGCAGCCTCCACCTGCATTCCTTCTGTGGGATGTGCTCCTGATTTCTTGTCTGGCTGAAGCCTTGGAGGGGAGAACACTATTCCCACTATCTGCAAGCTCTGCAGAAGTTCAGAGGGGTTCAGAAAATCAAAGATCCTGTGTTCCTGATTCCTTTAACACCTGTTATAAAGGCCTGTGTAAGAATGCTGCTCTGCACAGCCTTGGCCCTTTTGCATTCCTGTGTAAATGAGCAGAAGCCAAGAAGAGCTGGCCCTGCTTTAGGGAATTTGACATTGGACACGTGCAGACAAAGCCATGGCCTTTTTCTCTCCTGTGACAACAAACATTTCAGTCAGCTGCATGAACAGAGATTATTAAAGCTTTTCAGTCTGTGAACCAGACACTGAGGAGCACTAATGACAAGTGCACTGCAATACTGATTCTCAGAGATTCAGACAAAAATAAATGCTTCTGTTCATTGTGCCTTCACTAATGGATCTCCTTCTTTTCAACAGAAAGATATGATTGCTGACGAAATCCAAATAGCAAAAGAAAGCTCAGACTCCAAAGCAAAAAATGTGGAAAAACTGGCTGCCAAGGAAATCTGCTGCAAATACCTAGACAAAAAAGCAGGGCACTTGCTGGAAGAGGTGGCTGTTGATTTTGCATCAGCCATCTGCCTTTGCCTGAAAAAAAAGAACTCGAATATAGCAGAGGTAATATTTTAAATACGTGGCCAAGGTTTAAGTCTCCTTGTCATCAGGGTGTAAAGCTACAACATTCATGTTTTGCTTATTTTTGTGAGTGTTGACATGGGAGAATATGTGTAAGCAGGGGTACAGGAATTACTATGCATTCACAGATTTGTTTGTTAAAAACAGGTACTTGAAATTATGGGAATGGCTGAAAACAAATTGCAAGAGCATTTCATGTGTGGGAGCAGCAGTTGTGGATTCTCCATGAACACCCCAGAAGAAACTGATGATGAGACAGGAAGGCTGAGTGTGGATGTGGCCTGGGCAGAGGGCAGTGGGGGGCAGAGCAGTGGGGGGCAGAGCAGCCCTGCAGCTGCCCTGGGCAGTGGCAGCCCCTCTGTGCCTGCACATGCAGCCCCCCAGCCCAGCAGCCCCTCTGTGCCTGCACATGCAGCCCCCCAGCCCAGCAGCCTCTGCCTGTCCCACGGCCCCTGTGAGTCAGACGAGTCCTGCAGCTTCCCCTGCAATGCCCCAGCAAAGCCCCCTGGGGAGCCCCCTGGCCAGAGCTGCAGCAGTGCAGAGAAGGTGCCAGCCTGGGATGGCAGCACGAGGCAGGAGAAGGCTGCAGTTGTGCAGCAGAGCAGCCTGGGGACAGCAGCAGCTGCACAGGAGAGCACAGACCTGGACCCCTCCTGTGCTCCTCAAGGTAAGGGTGCCCTCTGACAATACTGTCTTACAATACAGTATCTTACAATAGTATCTCACAATACTGGGGACAAACTACTCTCTTCTCCAGAGCTGCTTGGGTTCCTCTTCCTGCTTTTAAACAGATAGCAGTAAATCTTTTCTCCTTGGTTATGAATTTACTAATACATCTACAAAACACGTGGCAGTTTTCTATCAGACTTTTTTCCTAAGCCATTTTTGTTGGTTGCTTGCTTGCTTGCTTTTTCTTGTATTAAAAATTATCGTCTATTCCTTAGACAATCGATGTATTTTTTTTCCTCAGTATTTTGGCTTTGTTTTGTTTTTCAGCCATAGCCAGAGAGACATCTTGGAATATACAGATAAATGATCAAAAAAAGAAGCTCATGGAAAATATTTTACTGTATGAAGAAGACAAGTTAAATAGTTCTGAACTTTTTGAATCATAAATTGGATGGATTTATGAGCAGTGGCCAGCTCAGAAGAACTAAGGAGTGTCTCCTCATGATAATGATGGTAAAATCACACCTTTCACATGAGATTGGGTAGAGGTTTGGATCAGGAACATTGGCCCTGACTGAAGGAAACATGAAGCACCAGAAAATACCTGTTGTGCAGCAGATGGAAGCACAGTCCCAGTCTGCACACAGACATGCCTCCTGCCTTTTCATCTGCAGTGTGCAGAGGAATGCAAACACAAGTGCCAGAGTGATCTGATTCTTTGCAGTGTTTCAGGAATCTGTGGTGCTGTTAAACCACAGCCCCAGGAGCTGCAAACACTGAACACTGGCCAGGCAGCAGCAGCAGTGGCTGGATTGTTTCCCACTGCACCCAGCAATCCTCAGGCCTTGCAGAGGTTTTGCAGTCACTCTCCTGTTCCAGGTAATCTCAGTCACAACCCCTGCAGTGCCAGGGAGGGGATGTTGTGCAGGTTCTCAGGATGTTGTGCAGGTTCTCAGGATGTTGTGCATGGCTTCACCTCAGTTTGAGCTGCACTGACCACAGCTGTAAGTAAATAAAGTGTAAGTAAATAAGGTGTAAGTAAATAACTCCAGCCCCTTTCCTCTGCCCTCTGAGCTTCTCTCCCACACACACCTGACACCACCTGAGTCCAACCTTTCACTCACTGTTGGGAGCTCTAACACCAGGTTTAATACTTCATAGGAGTATTTTTGGGAATTATTTTTTTCTAAGTGTCCTTTACATGGTAATGTTTCTCACTGTGCTTCACGTGGTAACTGTTGTATATTTTGGATTAGGGAAAAGATTTTAATTTAAAATGGCTTTGACTTTTTTTATAGGACACTCGAAACATAATTTGTTGTATTTATTTTGGCAATGGGTCAAATATAAGCTAATGAGGGGACTTGTTGATGGTTCCACACTCACCAGACATTCTCAGAGGATCCTTGTGGGTGTCCCTTGGTTCATCCAGCAGGAGCCTTGGTCTCAGGCCCAGGAATCACACACAAAAATAAAAATATCAACTTGTATGCTGGTGTATTTATGATCAAGTAAAGCCCCCTTAAGAAAGTATCACTTTTGTTTCTATGATATTTATTGTTTGTACTATTGCTAGCATGTTCCATTTGTGTGCAGTCTAGGGAAAAGCAGGTTTATTATCAGAGAATTATCAGAGTTTGTAGCTGAGGTTACAGACAGTGAGCTGCCTCTGAGCAAAGGGAACAGGGCCTGGTGCAGAAGTGGCTGCAATTCACAGTGCAGCTCAGGGAACAAAATTAAAATCAATTATATGCAATTATTTTCAGTGGAATTGTGTTCTAGTATCTATTCCTAGCTTTACACAAAGGCCTCACACCTATTTCTGTACAGTACCTAGTTCATTGTATGTATTATTATCAGCAAATTGTTCTCTACACTAGAAACTGGTACAATTCTTTCATTATAAGTGCCTTAGATATTTTGTATTTAGTGTCAGATTTGTTTTTATTTTACCAGAATCAAACCAAGATTAGTACTGACATGAGAAACACTGTATACTCAGACTGGTCAATAACTGGTCAATTCCACAGGAGATTGAATCAGGATAACTTTGTGGCGCTGGAAATGAAACGTTCGTTGTTTCTCGGGGGTGTGTTCTGGGTTCCCACGGTAAAACCTGTGTTTTCCACAAGGAATGGCCACGGGAAACCCCAGGGTTTTAAACTCAGAAATGCAGTTCTGGTTCATGAAACTGCTTTACAGATTTTGTTCTCGTGTAGTCACCAAATGGAATCGTTATTCTTTGTCTTGTACCCTGACAGTTTTAAAATATTCTGAGGTGATTTAGGTAGTCTTAGAGTTACCTGAATATTTAGTATAGCATAAACAAGACACTGTGTGGTCTTGCATTAACACTGTATGTAACTTGGCAGTTCAGAAGCCAGTTATACATTATCATTTACTAATAGCTTTGTGAATAAAAAACCTGGAAAAAATCATTTTTTCTAGTCTGCTTGTTCATGATTCACAGCACATGAAATGTATCTCATTCCACCCTGTTTGGGCAAAAGCAGCTCAAGATCACTTTGCTCTCGGCAGTAATTATTAGTACAAACATGTTTATTCAGCTGATTTTTCCCATATCTGATGGCTCTAGAGAAAAATTTCACCGTAAAATTAATTCCCAACATTGGTGAGTTCCGGCCGAGGGGAGCGGGCCCTTCCCACCCGCCCGGCTCAGCCAATCACCGCCGGCGCCGCCACCGCCCTGACCAATCAGCGTCCTTGCCGGCTCAGCCAATCACGGCTGGGACCGCCGCCGCCCCGACCAATCAACGTTCTTCCCGGTTCAGCCAATCATCGCCGGCGCCGGCCCGACCAATCAGCGTTCTTCCCGGCTCAGCCAATCACCGCCGGCGCCGCCGCCGCCCGACCAATCAGCGTCCTTCCCGGTTCAGCCAATCACCGCCGGCGCCGCCACAGCCCTGACCAATCAGCGTTCTTCCCGGCTCAGCCAATCACCGCCGGCGCCGCCGCCGCCCGACCAATCAGCGTCCTTCCCGGTTCAGCCAATCACCGCCGGCGCCGCTGCAGCCCCGACCAATCAGCGTCCTTCCCGGTTCAGCCAATCACCGCCGGCGCCACCCCAACCAATCAGCACCAGGGGCCCGCCCAGGGCGGGGCTGCGCCTGAGGGGGCGGGGCCGCGGCTGAGGGGGCGGCAGACGCGCGGAACGATAAACTCTAATAAACTGTAATAAACAAACATTGCCGCTTTTCCAGCATAAAACACCGGCTAACGTCGGCTTTAAAAGTAACTTCAAGGCGTGCCAATGGGTCCATGTCCTTCTTTCTTCCCTTATGACGAGTAAAGTTGTTGTAAGAGCAGAACAGGGAACTGGCACTGCTTACGTTCTCCCTGGGAGTTGCCAAGGAAGAGCCATGGGTTTGTAAAGCCTTGTCTCCTGATGTCTCATTACACGAAAGAAAAACCCCGCCGAAAAAACCAAGCTCTTGCAGAGCTAATTACACAGATGGGAAGATGTGACTGTAGCCCGGCTGAAGACAGACTGCAGAGTGCCTTGAAAAGACAGCCCTGTGAAGATTATTTAATACAGCACACCAGGTTTTAACCAATAGGATTTTATTCTGTTGGTATCTCAACAAAAAAAATCCACACAACCGAGGTACAGTACAGAAGTGTCACTAAAAAAAAATAAATCTTCAAACTATGGTTTGATGTACTGACGTTGGTTAAATAACCCAGTTTGAGATTACTGTAAAGCAGAAGACATATGCATTCCACTACTCCTTTTCATCTTCAGGAAAACAAAGAGACTTTCACCTGGGCAAGCACATTATTTTCAGAAAGACACAAGTACACCATCTCCATTACCAGAGCTAGCTAGCACACTACCAGCCAACCTGAGAACTCCACCAGCTCTCTCTCACTTGAAAGTGGTCTTTGAGGGCACACACTATTTGTCCCCTTGCATGAAGGAGTTCACACCTCATTATCTGACAGCTTCCTCCAGTTCTGCCCAAGTGTGTGAACTCTGACCACGGCACATCCAATCAAATTTGACCCCTAAATTTGACCAAAAAAGCAGGGAATAATTCCTACAGTATCAAGGAGTAGTATCAGGCACAGTACTTGGCTATACTGTTTAAATTTAAGGGAATGTCAATTAAGGCTGATTATCAACATATTGTAGCCTCTTAGTAATAGAGTGCTCATCAAATTGGATCCTTGTTTGCCATGTTGGTGTCCAGTTCAGATGAAATCAGTTCTGATGCTGCTGAAGATTGCAGTGGTGACTGGCTGTGGCTGCATCACTGCTCGTTCTGCTGCCCCTCTGTCACAGCTGACACCCCTCCCTGGCCCTTGTTCACGTCGCTGATGCACGCCCACAGCCCATCCACAGACTCCTTCCACAGGGTCACCTCAAAAACAGAGCACCAACAGCTTTCAAACACACCCTGCTCCCCTTTTCTTGCAGCTACCACAGCACGGCTTTGCTGATAGCCTACAGTCATATGAGAAGAGTATGTCAGTACCCCACAAAATCAAGTTCAGCCTGCATTTCTACCCTCATTCAGGATTCAGAAAGCAGTGCAAGTAGTTTTCCAAAGGTTAGGGTGTTCTTACCCTCTTGATTAATCACAATAAAAATGTCCCCATCACAGGAAAGGAGACTCTACGACAGCCTTGTGCTAAACACATGACAGCCTCCTCTCAGCTCCTCTGAAAACAAAGCACAGGGGTAAAAGCCAAGGCAGCAGTACTTACTTTGTTGTCTCCTCCAGACACTGCAAGGATATTGGCAGTGATGGACCAGCTCACGTGCCAGACAACATCATTGAACTTGTGCAGCAGCTTTGGAGACCAGGAGTTTCCAGAGGCATCGTCACACGTCCAGATAAACACTCTGCCATCCTGGAACAGCACAGAGACCCAGCTGCTGGGCAGGAGAAACACATCCTCATCTGCCCTTGGAGCTACACTTAAACCACAGCTCAGACACCACCCCTTGATGTCTCTGCATCTATGAAGGCTGAGGACATCAGACATGACTAAGTATTCCAGTTATTAGAAAACAGTACTTTCAGAAGGAAGTTCAGTAAATTTGATCCCAAAACACTAAAATATTACATTAGTTGGAAGGTCTTCCTCCTAGTGAGACCATTCTGTTCATAATTTTCAAAGCAGAAGCCAGTCTTTGGTACAGAGGCACACACACATGAACCTTGGCCCAGAAATGCTTCTATTGGGATTCTGAGCTGGGGAGGAACAGGATCAAAGGCTCTTATGCAGAGACCCAGATACAGCAAAGCATTGCCAAGGGACACTAGAGCAGCTCTATCCCTACAATTCCCTTACTAGAGAAACAGGGAAGGAAGCACATGGAAGTGAGCACAGCAGGTGCCTGTGTCACTGCACAGAAAGCTCACCTGTGAGCAGCTGGCAATGGTGCTGGTTGGCAAACCTATGGATGGAGCCCAGGCCACGTCCCGTACCCAGTCACTGTGAGCCTCCAGCTTCTGCTCTTCTTTCCACTGGCCCTCTTCTTCCCTGAAAACACAGCTTCATGTCACAAAGGTAGCAGCAGCATCCTTCATCATCTCATCCCCTGCTTGGGAAGGCTTTGGATTGTAGCACCAGACTCCTTATTCATCAATACACTACAAAGCACAAGTGTTCCCCACTTCTCCAAAAACCCCTATGGCTTGAACGGACAAAATCCCTTCCAGGGGACAGAAAGCAGCACAGGCCAAGAGGTTCTGACCTTCAGCTACTGTCAGAAATCTGCTATTATCAAAGTGGCAACCAAAGACCATTAGAAACCCACACTTAGAGACAGGATCACACAGAGCTGGCACAAACTGCAAGAATTGTAGGAGATACTGTGCATCACTAAGTTTGCATTTTTAAAATACTTCTCTAAAACAGAAATTCAAATGTAATACAACAGAGATGCTGAAAATAGGATAATAACAGGGACACTCCAAGCCTACAGTGTCAAGTTTTATCTAGCAACAGGGCACTTACTTCCAGATCTTGACCAGGTTGTCACAGCCACCAGATGCAAATCTTTTGATGTAGTTTGGCTTCTGACCAGAGGGTTGTTCTATGAGGCTCCCTGGCACAACAGCAGGAGCCCAGCTAACTGCATTACATCCAATCTAGTTCATGAAAAACATCACTGTTAGAAGCTGCTTACTTTAATTAACTAAATAAATAGATAAAGGCTGCTGAGAGGGTGGAGAACATGTAGCATACTCTCTGCTGAGAGTGGGGAATAAGCCCATCTCAGAAAAACTGAAGTCCTGCACAATGCTGGATGAGCACTGGATGAATAAGAAATCCAGATGCAGTCCAGCCTCACTAAGGCACTTACTCAGAAAACCTGAGGCAGCTAAGGGCATTTGCACACAAAATAGTTCATCTTGGACATGTAAATAGGGGAGACAGAAACTGCAAAGACAAAGACAAAGAGTTGCTAAGATTTAGGAACACAGGAGTAGAAGGAACCTTTGGTAAAAATTTCCTTCTACTGGGAGCCACTGCCGTTAGATTATTACATTCTGCTTGAACAAATATCTCCACAATTTTGGGGAAAACAGGAGTCCCAGTTTTTCCAGATGGTGCAGGTATTCTCAGGCCAAGGCCATTTCTTAGCAGGCAACTTTCAGCACTGTGTGTAAGAATAATACCCAATAAACAGGCACTGCCAGTGCTGTTTAGTGAACTTCACTGTATTTCCACTTCATTTCTGTGACTAAGAAGTACAGCTGCCTACTGTGGATGAACTTACACTATTCTTGGTTCAGGATGTTTCAGATCATTTCAGTGCACTTCAGTATTTGTCTAGCCAAGTCTCTGAGGCATCACCTCAGTGTTAGCTGCAGCTCTGGGAACTCGGGGCTGCTCCACAGGACAGACTCACCGTGTGTGCATTGCTGATCTTTTTGACTTCCCACTGCCCATCACCCGTGTAGCTCAGCAAGGAAATGGCCCCATCAGAGCTCCCACAGGCCAGGATCAGTCCATAGTCGTGTGGTGCCCAGCAGACAGAATTCACTGGGAAGGGCGAGACAGACCAGATTACAGCACAGGGACTACTTAAAACTAATGCACTGGCTGGTATCAGTGGCACAGGCACCAAAAGCAAGTGGCTTGAGAGCTGAGAATGAGTCAATTAGTCAAATTGCTTACTGAGTAACAAATCTGCCTTGGGAGGGTAAATCATCTGAACACAACAGTTTCTATTTTAAAACAAAATACAGCATGATAAATGCAGTTGTTCTTACTGGAAGGAGACAGTATTTTCCTCAAGAATTCAGTTCCCTGCCATCTTTATTTGAAAGCTGACTTATTTTTATAAAAACACTTATAGACACATTGTGTGCATCAGTAGTGGGTTATCCAGCAATATGACCTCAGGGAAATGTCTTGCTGGTGCCAAACAGATTTACTCTGTCTTCGGTTTTTATCCTTTCCTTTTTGACAGAGGCTTCCTTCCTTAACACTAACAGATTTATGTCAGTCTTACCCAAATCCCCTCATCCCCCCAGTCTCCCTTCCCAGCTCCACACTCCAAGCCTCCATACCTGAAGAATCATGTCCCGTGTACTCGTAGGTCTTTTCCCAAGTGCCATTTTCTTCCTTCCAGATAATAACCTTCCTGTCATAGGAACAGGAAGCCAAGATATTCCCATACATAGGATGTGCCCAGGCAACCTGCCACACGGGACCTTCGTGCCTGCAAGAACCAACATCATTTGGAAAAGCAGAGAAACCCCTTTCAGCTGCAGCTGCCTCACAGACCAGTGTTGTGAATTGCTGTTCTGGGAGGGATTAGAGCTCTGACATGAGGAATGGGCAATGCTAAGGTGGCAATGACACAGGGCTCTCACTGTCACAGAAAACAATTTCAACTTGTATTTTACTTCTTGAAAATCACAGGTGCAATTACTAAATGAGTGACTAAGCCCCAGTGGGGCTCTGTCCCCGCCCCAGCTCTGAGAAGTTGCTCAGCACAGGAGGAGTTGTCCAGTTGGAGGAGTTCCCCCTGGAATTGAAGCTGCACTTCCCGCTACCTCAGGGCCAAAGGGCAAAGCAGCAGGAGTGTGGGCTGGCAGAGTGCCAGCAGCTGTGCCAGTGCCAGCTCACCCCCTGAGGTCTGCGATGAGGATCTGCCCCCCGTTGCGCACGTCGAAGATCTTGAGGGAGCGGTCGGAGGAGCAGGTGGCCAGGCGTGTGCCGTAGTAATCCATCTGGGCATCGTGCTGCAGGGACAGCAGGGGAGCCTGCTGGTGGGCTGCAGCTCAGCCCCTGCACAGCAGCCTCCAGAGGGGCTGTGAAACATCCACACCCGCCACACCAGCAACTGCCTTCCCTGCCTGCATCACAAACACACACAGGAGGAGTCCAGGGGACTCTGAGCAGCAACCCACAGCAGGGAGCACAGGCTGCTCACTGCAAAGCAGTGACCAAATGTGTATCTCTGTTCCTTTTATTTCTTACAAGTGGGTGTACAAACACTGCTCTTAATTATGTTTGAAACTTCACCACCACTGAACCACAGAATTTTTAAGGCTGGAAAAGACCTCCAAGGTCACTGACTACAACCTTTGGCCAATAACTTGTCGCTCGACCAGAGCACAAAGTACCACATCCAGTCCTTTCCTGAACACCTTCAGGATGGTGACTACACCACCTCCCTGGGCAGCCCTTTCCAATGCTTGACAGCCTCTTCTGTGAAGAAATTCTTCCTCAAGAACTAGGCTCACCTAGCTGGGCTCCTTTCTTCAACAAATTACTTTGATACCTTTCTTCCTACCCACACTAATACATCTACTCCCAGAAACACCCACATAGAGGAAAGCCATTTGTATCAGCTGAAGTTCTGTACCAGCAAATATAAACATATCTCTATTATTTCACAGAAATGGGCAGAAACAAGTCCGCACATGAAAGTTAAGATTTTAAATCATTTCCCCTTTCTTCCGAGCCAAGTTTTCCTCCCTACAATGGCAAGGTCAGATTTCAGAGAGCATTCTGCACCCCACACCCCGCGGCTGTGCAGTCACACAGGCCCAGGGCAGCTGCCACAGCCCGCGCCACTCACGATCATGTCCTCATGGGACGTGTCCACGGTGTTAATGACCGACACCTGCGGGAGAGGAACGGAAACAGCTCAGCGCCCCAGGGCACGGCTGGTGCCCCGAGTGCCCGGAGCCCCGTGTGCCAGCCCGGAGCCCCGTGTGCCAGCCCGGAGCCCCGTGTGCCAGCCCAGTGCCCCGAGTGCCCGGTGCCCTGAGTGCCAGCCCGGTGCCCCGAGTGCCCATTGCCCCGTGTGCCATTCCAGTGCCCCGAGTGCCAGCCCAGTGCCCTGAGTACCCAGTACCCGGTGCACCCTGTACCGAGCCCGGTGCCCGGTGCAGCCTGTCCCGTGTGCCGGTCCGCCCGGGCCGCGATAGAGGCCGCACCAGCTGCGCTCGGGCCCCGCACCCGGCCGCCGCCGGTTCCCCGGCCCCGCTCCGTCCTGCCCGGCCCCCGCCCGTCCCGTTCCCGCTCCCGCTCCCGTTCCCGGTCCCGCTCCCCCGCTCTCCCCTCACCATGGCGGCGCTGGCCCCGCTCCCTCCTGCCCGGCCCCCGCCCGTCCCGTTCCCGCTCCCGCTCCCGTTCCCGGTCCCGCTCTCCCCTCACCATGGCGGCGCTGGCCCCGCTCCCTCCTGCCCGGCCCCCGCCCGTCCCGTTCCCGCTCCCGCTCCCGTTCCCGGTCCCGCTCTCCCCTCACCATGGCGGCGCTGGCCCCGCTCCGGCCCGGCCCGGCTCTGCCCGCGCGCTCAGACGTGGCACGCCGGTCCCGCGCACAACCGGCCCCGCCGCGCCCCGCCCGCCTGCGACGCCGTTCCGCTGGCGCCGGGTTCCGGGGCGGCCGCTGCCCGCGCTGGGCGGGGCAGGGCGAGGGGCGGGAGCGGGGCTGGGCTGGGCTGCCCCGGGCACCGGGCCGAGCCCTGCCCTGCCCCGGGCACCGGGCGCCGGGCCGAGCCGAGCCGCCAGCGGCCGGGGGCACGGCCTGAGCCCGGGCACAGCCCTGTGTCGGCAGCGGCCGCCGCCCGGCCCCGCAGAGCCCTCCGCCATGGCCAGCGGCTCCTACCACATCTCCAGCCTGCTGGAGAAAATGACCTCCACCGACAAGGACTTCAGGTGCGGCTGGGGCCGGGAGCAGCGGGCGTGCGGGAAACACGGCATTTGCTGGGGTTTATTCACTGCGCCTCAGCCTGTGCTCCAGCTGGGGGGAAGGCAGAGAAACAGCGGGGCTCCCATCGGTGCCTCAGAGTGGGAGAGGAACAAGTCTGGTCAGCTGGAGGTCAAGTTATTTGTTTTGTGAATAAAGAACAGCGTAGCTGAAATGCTTCTGATTTGTTTTGATGACTGGAGAGACAGTCAGTGCATTAACAGGGGTGAGTAGACCCCCGTGTCCCTGGTGGCGGATGCTCCACACACTGGCTCTGCTCAGGCTGCTTGGAGAACTTTTTCCGTGTGATGGGCCCCTAACGAGACTGAGATGCTTTTATTTCTTTGTTTATGTCAGCAGAAAAGTTGTTATCTTTCTAGGGTTAGGCTCGATGTGTAAGGCACTCTATAAAGAGTAAATAAAACCGACGTGTGAAAGATTTCACTCCTGAGCATATTGTTCTCTCAGTACCAACCTGGCAGGTAATGTTTGGGCCAGACCTGGTATTTTGAGGTCTAAGGAGGGGTTAGTAATGGGTTGATTTTTGTAGAAGGTGCTGGTGTTGTGTGAAACGGGTACTTTGTGAAGAAGCCAGCGGTGCAGCAGTAGCGCAGTCAGTTCAGAGTTGTCAGTTAACGCTGCAGGGATGTGCCCTGCACACTGTGTCATGGCACACAGGCACTGCAGGGCTGTTTCCTGCCCAGAGCCGAGCCTGAGGTGTCGCAGGGCAGGTTTGTGCCATCCCCTCGCAGGGTGCCCGTGGGGTCCCTGCAGGGCAGGGCAGGGCAGGGCAGGGCAGGGCAGAGCCGGCTCCGCTCGGCTGTGCCCATAATTGGCCGTGCTGCTCCCAGCGCGGGTGCGGCTGCCAGCGCTGCGGCTCCGGGACAGACCGTGCCCACTCCCGGGCACACGGCTGCCGGGTCTCTCTCGGGGTACACGGCTGCCTGTGCAAAGCCAGCTGCCCATTTCTCTCGGGCTGCCTGTGCAAAGCCAGCAGCCCATTCTCTCTGGGCTCAGCCTGTGCAAAGCCAGCAGCCCATTCTCTCTGGGCTCAGGCTGCCTGTGCAAAGCCAGCAGCCCATTCTCTCTGGGCTCAGGCTGCCTGTCCAAAGCCAGCAGCCCATTCTCTCTGGGCTCAGGCTGCCTGTCCAAAGCCAGCAGCCCATTTCTCTCGGGCTCAGCCTGTGCAAAGCCAGCAGCCCATTTCTCTCGGGCTCAGCCTGTGCAAAGCCAGCAGCCCATTCTCTCTGGGCTCAGGCTGCCT
Source organism: Erithacus rubecula (assembly GCF_903797595.1). Classification (NCBI taxonomy): domain Eukaryota; kingdom Metazoa; phylum Chordata; class Aves; order Passeriformes; family Muscicapidae; genus Erithacus; species Erithacus rubecula. The sequence continues at coordinate 20,019,241 of NC_136665.1, forward strand.
GTCCAAAGCCAGCAGCCCATTCTCTCTCGGGCTCAGCCTGTGCAAAGCCAGCAGCCCATTCTCTCTGGGCTCAGGCTGCCTGTCCAAAGCCAGCAGCCCATTTCTCTCGGGCTCAGCCTGTGCAAAGCCAGCAGCCCATTCTCTCTGGGCTCAGGCTGCCTGTCCAAAGCCAGCAGCCCATTCTCTCTGGGCTCAGGCTGCCTGTCCAAAGCCAGCAGCCCATTTCTCTTGGGCTCAGCCTGTGCAAAGCCAGCAGCCCATTTCTCTCGGGCTCAGCCTGTGCAAAGCCAGCTGCCCATTCTCTCCGGGCTCAGCCTGTGCAAAGCCAGCAGCCCATTCTCTCTCGGGCTGCCTGTGCAAAGCCAGCAGCCCATTCTCTCTCTGGGCTCAGGCTGCCTGTGCAAAGCCAGCAGCCCATTCTCTCTCGGGCTGCCTGTGCAAAGCCAGCAGCCCATTCTCTCTCTGGGCTCAGGCTGCCTGTGCAAAGCCAGCAGCCCATTCTCTCTGGGCTCAGGCTGCCTGTCCAAAGCCAGCAGCCCATTTCTCTCGGGCTCAGCCTGTGCAAAGCCAGCAGCCCATTCTCTCTGGGCTCAGGCTGCCTGTGCAAAGCCAGCAGCCCATTCTCTCTGGGCTCAGGCTGCCTGTCCAAAGCCAGCAGCCCATTTCTCTCGGGCTCAGCCTGTGCAAAGCCAGCTGCCCATTCTCTCCGGGCTCAGCCTGTGCAAAGCCAGCAGCCCATTCTCTCTCAGGCTGCCTGTGCAAAGCCAGCAGCCCATTCTCTCTGGGCTCAGGCTGCCTGTGCAAAGCCAGCAGCCCTGGTCCCAGATGTGCCTCCCTGCTGCTCAGCAGTGGGCCTGCAGACTGAAGCCCCAAACCACGGCCTGCACATGAGAGCTCCTGTGTGCTGAATGAGTGACATCAGAGCCGAATTTAAAAAGGAGCTGTCCTTTTGGAACCAGAGAGGAGGACTTGGTGGCTCCTGTTGCATCCATTCTGGGCAGGGCTGACATTGGAAAGCAGCTAACACAGGATAGACACACTGAGATTTCTTAGAACCCCAGACCAGCACCTTTTGCACTTCCTACTCCTGGGAAAACAGATACTTTCCAGGATTTCTCAATATCCATTTTGTCCCTGTTAGAAAACTGACTGTCAGTTGGGTCTTTGTTTTTCTTTCTAATCTGGAGTGATAAATACTCCAGATTTTGAATATTGATTTTGCTCACAATCTAAATATAGCCTACTGCACTTCTGAGGTGTAGTTTGCATGGAGTCATGACTTTTATTTTCATTTTTGAGAGTGATGGGGCTTGTCCATGTGTGGGGCCATACTGTTAGTGCTAAGTTAGCCAGAAGGAACAGAGGTAGGTGTATTCTTAGACCCCAGACTGCTTTTCTTAGGCCAGATGACAAATTAATGAAAAAACCCATCATGATTGTTCTCTGGCATAGTTAACCATATTCATTTAGTCACTAAGAAAAAATACACATACTGAGTGTCACTTTTAGAGTTGTTTACCTGACCCCTGTTGGGTACTTATCTACTTGTAAGACAGTAACAATTTTCCTTTTCCTTAGGACAGTGCTGTAAGTTACTCTTTGGTAGTGTGTTTTCATATCAGCACCAGTTGCCAGGTTCTGTCCCAGGTGATGCAAAGGTGATTGTGTCTTTATGTCTGCACATCAGCCAATCCACTTTCTCCCTGTGTCCTTTCAGGTTTATGGCCACCAACGACCTGATGATGGAACTGCAGAAAGATTCAATAAAACTAGATGAAGACAGTGAGAAGAAAGTTGTGAAAATGCTTTTGAAATTGCTGGAGGACAAAAATGGGGAAGTACAGAACCTTGCTGTCAAATGGTAAGGTCCTGGACAGTAACAGCCATGTCCTTGGCACTAATAAAGCCATCACAGACTGCAGAGAGTGTGAGAACAGAGCCTGGCCCTTGACACCTCCCTCAAATCTCCTTTACAAGGGATTTTGCCCTCTCTTGCAGGCACTGCACTTTCTGTCTCTGTGGACAGACACAAGGTGTGAGCAGACAGACACCTTTGTAGCAGCAAGAGATGATTTTGGAAGTACTTCAGTGTTGCTGTTATAAACCTCACCACATGGATCCCTAAGATTTTATTTCTTCAGGGAGAAGCACAATTTAAAATTTTGGTGACAAGCTCTGGTCCTCCCTCAGGCCAAATCCAGTGCTGAATTTCTCCATGGATCTGTCTGATAGCAATGGTACTAAACATGTTCAGCCCTTATGGGCTTTAATTTCAGGTCCAAATCCTTCTCTTCAAGGGAGTTTTCACTGAACTTTGTAATGCACTTGGATTTTTCCCTGTCTTGACTCTGAGTGCAGACTGTGCTGTTGCTTTGCCTTGGACCATTCCAGGATTTTTTTAATCCAAGTGAACAAAAGCAGCAGGTTCCTCTATTAGTGAATCATAGTGAAAGGGATTCTGCTGCTGACATGTTCTTTCCCCAGTGGGGCTAAGTGGGTGTGTTCAATTTAGAAATGCCAGTGAATGGCTCAGTTCACCCCAGGGCTCCAGAAGGATGGGCCATTTAAAGATAACTTTGGGTTCCTGTATTTTTTCCTGCTATGGATCCTATTCACATTCCCTTCTTTTCAACCACATGCTGCTTCTATCCCTGTTCTTTTCCTTGTTATCTTTGGCCCTTTCTCTTTGATTCCCACTGTCCTGACTTTTCTTCTTCCTGTCTCTGCCTGCTTTGGGCTGGTTTTAAAGAAAAACAGTTGGGCACTGAGTAGAGGACCAGCTTCTCAACTTCTCTGCCTGTTTATCTCTGGTTGTATCTGCAGTAGGTCCATACTCATTGCCATCTGTCATCCATCCAGAGTGGGATAATGAGAGGCCTCAGCAGGGACCCGGGAATATTTCCTTTCTGTGCCTAAGGAGGGGCTTAGAGGGCATGTCAGTCATTCCCTACAGGTGGCCAGGATCTTTGAGGAGGAGCAGTGGGATGGTTTGAAGGACAGGGCAGTTGGAGTAGGCCCCTGATGCTGCCTGGCTTCTCCTCCTGCAGCCTGGGCCCGCTGGTTGGCAAGGTGAAGGAGTACCAGGTGGAGACCATGGTGGACACACTCTGCACCAACATGCTGTCTGACAAGGAGCAGCTGCGGGACATCTCCAGCATCGGCCTCAAAACTGTCATTTCTGAGCTGCCACCAGCTGCCACAGGTACCTGTGTGTCCCCATTGTCACTTCAGGGAGCCCCAGCCTTTGCAACGGGGGAAAGTGTCCAGTCCAGAGCCCAAAGGTCTCTGATTCTTTACTCACCTGCCAGAGAACAATCTGTGAAATCAGGGGGAGGGACAATAGAGCTGAGGTATCAATGGGATGAAAGATGGAATGAAAAGAAAGATTGAGCTGTATTTGGAACTATGTATCCCAAAAATGCATCAACTTTTCAGGGGATACCTGAGGCTCCCAGCGATAGAATTTTCTTTCCTCTGCAGCCATTTCAATCTCTCCTGATTAGATCTCCCAGTGGTGATTTCTTTTTTCAGTGTATGAGGGAGTGACTGGTTCCTGGCAGCAAAAAAGACTCCTTGTTAACTGACAGCAGGGAAAAATATTTCTCTTGCAGGTTCCACCATGACAGCAAATGTGTGCAAAAAGATCACAGCCCAGCTGACAGGAGCCATTGGCAAGCAGGAGGATGTGTCCGTGCAGTTGGAAGCTCTTGACATCCTGTCAGATATGCTGAGCAGGTACCAAGGATTTCCTTCTGGAGGCTGTGCATAGAAGGGGGGCTGCAGGGATGTGTCTGCTTTTGATTTCTTTATTCCCCTAATCCTGTTAAAAACACAGGATTTGGTGGCTGCTGCTAGGGAATATCTGAGTAGAGCAGGCTCCCAGCAGGGGTAGATCACATGCCAAGCCTTTCTGTGCTTGGGAAGGGCAGTGCCTCTGGTGATGGATCCCACAGAAGCTTAGCTCACACAAATGTGGAAGGGTGAGGGCAGAGCAGGGAGGTTTATTTTAGCCCTATGAGCCCATCACACATGCTTTTTCTTTTTTTTTTTTCCTGGCTGCCTCTTTCTCCTGTTGCGTAAGTCAGAGTGACAGTGTCGTATGTCGTCTGCTTGCAGGGTATTACTAGCACACCCTTGGGTCATCCAGAAGGACACAGTCAAAAACTCCATGATGGAGATGAATAAGCTCTCCCTGTGTTTTACAGAGCAAGTCAGTGTTCAGACCAAAATGACAAACCCACCCTTCTCCTCCCTCTCCCCACAATGTGCATGAAGTCTCCATAGCTGAAGGGTTTTTAGATTTGTTGCTGCCAAGAGGGCTTTTTTCTGAGCCTTTGACTTTCACCTTGTTCCTTGTTCTGCTCATTGCAGGTTGGGAGGAACACTCTACTCATTCCATTCCTCCATCCTGAGCTGCCTGCTGCCCCAGCTGACAAGCCCCAGGCTGGCAGTCCGTAAACGGGCCATCATTGCCTTGGGGCACTTGGTCTTGACCTGCAGTGGAAACATCTTCTCAGAGCTCACAGAGCATCTGCTGGCAGAGCTGAAGAGGAATGAGTCTCCATCCACCACCAGGACATACATCCAGTGTGTGGCTGGCATCAGCAGGCAGGCTGGGCACCGCATAGGTAGGGTGAGCAGCTTGGAATGGTGCTGGGAAATGTGCATGCATTTTACAGCAGCTCCTCTTAGTGGAAAAAGAAGAGTGCTCATTGCTCTTAATGGATTAGTGGCTTGTGCTTGTGATCCCCTCTGTGGTTCTGTCTGGCTCTCTGATCTCCACTTGGAAAGGAGACACCAGAGTATCTCCATGGCTGCCCTTCTCTAGTTACTAAGATTATCCCCTGGAGAGCTCACAGCACTTCCCTGGGTTGAATGAACACCTCTATGAACTAGGTCAGTGGATTTTAAGTGACAGAGGGCATGGCAACATATTGTGTTTCTTGTCTAAAAGACCTGCCAGGGTTGGGATTAGGTCCTAAGAGATCTCTAATCACAGCTCTTCCTGTGACTGAAGTGCCACCAAGGGGCTGCAGATGGGGAGCAGGGCTGGGCTGCTGAAAGCCAGCCCAGCTGGTTTTGGTGGGCTCTGGCTCCTGCCCGTGAGCTCTGGGGCAAGAATGCTCTGCCAGGCACAGGAAGGAAGGGGCAGGTGGTTGAGCTGTCAGCTGCCCAGGTGAGTGAAGGCTGGAATGGTTTTTCACTGCTGCCTGCTCTGTCTTTCCCAGGAGAGCACCTGGAGAAGATAATTCCTCTGATTGTTCAGTACTGTAACGTGGATGATGACGAGCTCAGAGAGTACTGCTTCCAGGCCTTTGAGTCCTTTGTGAGAAGGTGTGTGCCCTTGGGGAATGCCTCTGTACCACCCAGTGCATCCCTGTCCTAAACATCCATACATTCAGCATCCTGGAAGGAGGGCCTTCCTGCAAGTATTCCTGTTGGGAAGACAGTTCACACATGAAATCTCTTCTGTACATGCAGAGCTGGAGTGGAATCATGAGCTGTTTTACCTCAGTATGGGAGGCTGTCCCTCTGTATTGGTTTTGCAGGAGTGGGAGTTTTCCTTGTCCTTGGAGTGTTCCTTAGCCAGAGGGAGCTGCCTCTCTCCTGGTGCATGGAGGGAGCTGGAGGCAGGCAAGGGGGTTGGGCAGAAAAGCTGCTGAGCTGCAGCTCTCCTGTTGGTTGGTCAAACATTTTCTGCTTGGAAAAGGAGCCCTGCAGAGCTGCTGAGGTGTTCTCCCAGGAAGGGGGGAATCCAGCCAGGGTGTGTATGTGTGAATTGACACATGCAGGTAACCAAGGGCCACCATCAAACCACAGCTGAAATGCCACCAGCAGCTTTATGTCATGACCTTGCTGATAATGCTGGGTGACAGACACATGGGGACACAGGCTCTATGTGGCTTAGTTATCCCAGCTGAGAGAGGGGCAAGGGGGTTTGCTGCCTGCCTCACTCTTACAAAAGGCTTCATGCATGTCTGTGGGAGTGCATCATCTCTCCACAGCACTTGTACTTCTGAAAACATGCAGAGGATGAACAACATTAGGTATAATAAGTGGAGTTTTTCCACACTGACATCTTTAGCATTCCCAGCTGCAAGGTCACTTTGAGCAAAACTATTCCCTCCTCCTCACCAAATCTTCTGGTTTTAAGTCAGTCCTCCTAACAGGATGAAGGCAATTGATTTATTTATTTGTCCTTATTAAAGTTATTGCATCCTCCCTATAGGGGAATGTGGCCTTGCTTCATACAGAGCAGGAAGGAGCATCTTTGGTTTAATTCATGTTATCAAAGTGTTCACATGGTCTGTGAAGCACTTTGTGATCCTTTTGAGATTAATAATACTATTTGGATATTTAAAACATCTTAGTCTCTGATTAACTGTTAAAATTTTCATTTGTGATAGGTGCCCAAAGGAAATGGACCCTCACATCTCAAGTGTGATGGGACTGTGTTTGAAGTACATTACCTTTGACCCAAACTACAACTATGATAATGAGGAAGAAGAGGAAGAGATGATGGAAACTGAAAATGGGGAGGATGAAGAGCAAGGTGCCTGCTTGTGAGGATGGCTGTGCTCAGCAGAACCCGGGGCTCACATTCCCCACTCCTGCTTTCTCCTCCTGGAGAGGGCAGCTCTGAGGATCAAGTGATCCTGCAGCTGCAGTTTTCTGACAGTGCTGCCCTGTTTCCCTTGTGTTCCAGAGAGCAGTGATGAGTACAGTGATGATGATGACATCAGCTGGAAGGTGCGCAGGGCTGCGGCCAAGTGCCTGGAGGCCGTGGTCAGCAGCAGGCCTGACCTCCTGCAGGACTTCTACACAACCCTCTCCCCAGCCTTGATCAGCAGGTTCAAGGAGAGGGAGGAGAACGTCAAAGCTGACATCTTCAATGCTTACATCTCCTTGCTGAAGCAAACCCTGCCTACCCAGAGCTGGCTGCACTCTTCTGATGCCTCTGGCAAGGATGACATTCCCCTGACAATGCTTCAGAAGCAGGTGTGTGAGCAGGTTAATCACAAAGCAGGGAGAAGTACATACCCTGAGAATGTGGCTAGCTGAGGGAGCCCTGGGGCAAGCAGCTGGAGGGCCCCAGATGCAGATGCCAGGGGAAGAGTGCTGCACAGCACAGCAGTGGGGAGCAGCACTGCCCCTCCAGAGCCCTGGCACGTCTGCAGGCTGAGGCAGGCTGGCTCTGCCTGTGCCTTACTGCAGCTGCTGCTCAGGAAACTCCTCACATAAACTGGCAGAAATGTGCTAGAGTGAGCCTCTGAGAGCAGCTGGGATGACTCAGGTGTCCCCTTTCATTTGCTTCTCCAAACTGCAGGTTCCCAGCATCATCAAGGCCTTGCACAAGCAGCTCAAAGAAAAGAGCATCAAATCAAGACAGGGCTGTTTCAGCCTTCTGACAGAATTGGCCAGTGTTCTTCCTGGCTGCCTGGCAGATCATATACCTGCACTTATCCCTGGTAAGCTTGTCTGTGGTCTGGGGGGAAGCAGCAAAATCCATTCTGGGGTTGGCAAAATCTATTCTGAACACATATGCTCCTTGCCTGTGCATTCCAGTTTTATTCCTGAGAGTTATTCTGCCCAGCATTAGGACAAACACAGGAAATTCTACTCTGTGCTGATGTGCTGAACAGCTCCCAGATTAATTCAGGCCTCTGAACTGAAAGCCAGGATAAAAGCTCCAAGTTCATTTCCACAGTCCCCTGACAAGATGCTTTTGGGAGGGCCTATTGCAGCCTCCTCTGAAAGCAGCTGGAATTGTGCTGTTGCCACACTGAGATCAGAAATACAAATGCCATTTCCTTTTGCAGTGGCATTAAAAAAATCTTTATATTGACCTATTATTTAATTTGCACCACCCCATTTTTCTCTGAGCTTGTCTGGCCTGGGGGCTTATGAACCATCTGACTCCTGGAAGGCTCAGGTCCCACCTTTGCTTTTGGTGTGACTGTACAGCGAATATGAGAAAAGTCTCCTGTGCTTGTCCCTGGCTGGATCCATGAACCTCCCTCTTTGGGAAAAATACGACACCATTGCATTTTCTTGTGCACAGGAATTGTTTTCTCCTTGGCGGATAAATCCAGCTCCTCCAGCATGCGGATTGACACGCTCTCCTTCCTGCACGTCCTTCTGTGCAACCACCAGCCAGAGGTATTTCACCCTCATGTCAAAGCCCTGCTGCCTTCTGTTGTGGCCTGTATTGGAGACCCCTTCTATAAGATCACGTCAGAGGCTCTGCTGGTAACTCAGCAGCTTGTGAAAGTGATCAGGCCTTTGGACAAACAGCACAGCTTTGATGCCAAGCCCTATGTGAAGGACCTTTTCTCTGCTACTCTGAAGAGGCTGAAGGCAGCTGACATCGACCAGGAGGTGAAGGAACGGGCCATCTCCTGCATGGGACAAATCATCTACAACTTGGGAGACCATCTAAGCACTGACCTGCAGCCAACCCTGAAGATATTTCTGGAGAGGCTCAAAAACGAAATCACCAGACTGACAACAGTCAAAGCATTGACCTTAATTGCTAATTCTCCACTTCAAATAGATTTGAGACCCATCCTAGGGGAAGGTCTCCCCATTCTAGCTTCCTTCTTGAGAAAGAATCAGCGTGCCTTGAAGCTGAGCACCCTGAATGCTCTGGACATCCTGGTGAAGAACTACAGCGACAGCCTCAAGCCTGCCATGATTGAGGCTGTGCTGACCGAGCTCCCTGTCTTAATTACCGAGAGCGACATGCACGTGTCCCAGGTGACCATCGCCTTCCTCACGACTCTGGCCAGGATTTATCCGTCCTGTATCTCCACCATCAGCGGCTCTGTCCTTGCCGAAATCCTGCAGCTTGTTCACTCGCCTTTGCTGCAAGGCGGGGCCCTGAGCGCCATCACGGAGTGTTTGCAGGCGCTGCTGCAGGCCGGGCCGGGCGCTGCGGGCTTCCCCGAGCTGCTGGCGCGGCTGACGGCGCCCGTGCAGGGCGCGGGCCCGGCGGGGCCGCCGCTGCCCCGGCAGGCGCTGCACGCCGTGGCGCGGTGCGCGGCAGCGCTGTGCTCCGCCTGCCCCCGGGAGGGCCCCGCCGCCCTCGCCCGCTTTCTGCAGGATGCCAAGGGCCCCAGCTCCAGCCCGGCCGTGCAGGTGCTGGCTTTGCTGTTCCTGGCGGAGCTGGGGCGCGGCCGGAGCCTGAGCGCCCAGAGGGAGCTGAGGGACGTGCTGCTGCAGGCGCTGGCTTCCCCCAGCGAGGAGGTGAAATCCGCCGCCGCCTTCGCGCTGGGGAGCGTCAGCGCCGGCAGCCTGCCGGAGTTCCTGCCCCTGCTGCTCGCCGAGATCGGCAGCCAGCCCAAGAGGCAGTACCTGCTGCTGCACTCCCTCAAGGAGGCCATCGGCTGCTCCCCCGCTGCCAGCCTCACGCCCTACGTGGAGGACATCTGGGCCCTGCTCTTGGAGCACTGCGAGTGCACGGAGGAGGGGACGCGCGGCGTGGTGGCGGAGTGCCTGGGCAGGCTGGCCCAGGTGAGCCCCGCCGAGCTGCTGCCCCGGCTGAGGAAACACCTGTCGGCAGGTAACGCCTGGGGCGACGGCCAGGGCGGGCTAATGCTGCCTTCTGATGGAAATTCCCCTTGTAAACCCCTAGTGGGTAAATCGGGGAGCAAAGCCAGCTGAGAGGAGAGCAGGTAACCATTGGATCTCTGTGCAAGGGGGATCAGAGGAGCCCTGGTCCACGCAGGAGCAGCAGGGTGCTGGGAACAGGGACTACGCTAGGAGATTGTGCAGGAGCAGATTCACAGAGTTGATAAGAAGCATCCTCTACTCCCTACGTGTAACAGGATCAAGAGCAGAATATGTACTAGAGGGTGACAACAGTGATTCTCTCTCTTGGCTTTTCACTGTTTTCCTTCCCCTGTCCATGCAGGCTCCCCACACGCCCGGAGCACCGTGGTTACTGCCATCAAGTTCACGATCACAGACCAGCCTCAGCCCATCGATGCTCTCCTGAAGGACTGCATAGGTAGGCTGCTTGGAAGGGGTGTGAGCTGGGGGCATGAGGGGCTGGCTGTTGTTAGCAGCTCAGGGATTTTCCACTGCTCTGTGAGTGAAGTCGAAGTTTCAAAGAAGTTTCATCAGATGGGATTTAAGCAAGAAAAATCCCCAACTTCCTTGAATAACAAAGTTTCTGATTTGACTAGGGTGAGGTAGAGTCACACTGTTTGTTTTTATGCCCAAATGCAGGACAGTCATGTTTCTTTCCTGTACCAAATGGAGGGAGAGAAAGCATCACAAATGGCTCTGACAGATTGTGCTACTAGTTATTTTACCACAAATGCTCTCATAACCAGCCTCCTTGAAATACACAATATTCTTCTAAAATACTGCAAAAATGCAGTCTCTTGGCTACCAGACTGACTGATGTGTTCTTATCCCACAGGTGACTTCCTACAAACTCTGCAAGACCCAGAGCTGAACGTTCGCCGTGTGGCTTTAGCCCTGTTTAATTCTGCTGCTCACAACAAGCCTTCTTTAATCCGGGATTTGCTGAGCTCAGTCCTGCCCAGCCTGTACAATGAAACCAAAGTGCGCCGGGAGCTCATCCGTGAGGTAACTGGGCTTAGCTGGGCAGGAGCCCAGGAGGGAGCCCAGGTGAGGCTGCTGCTCTGCCTGCTCTCTGCTGACAGCTGTGCTGTTTGTCTCGGCTCAGGTAGAGATGGGGCCATTCAAGCACACAGTGGACGATGGCCTTGATGTGAGGAAAGCTGCTTTTGAGTGCATGTACACCCTGCTGGAGAGCTGCCTGGACCGGCTGGACATCTACGACTACCTGAACCACGTGGAGGATGGGCTGAAGGATCACTATGACATTCGGGTAGGTGCTGTGCCTGGCTGGTGTCCTTTTCCCTGTGGGGGCTGGGCTGTGTATCCCCAGAGCCCCAGGCTAGGGGCTGCAGTGTCCCTTTGCAGACACCTGCAGCACTGGTCACACCTGGGCCAGCTGCAGTCCAGCCCCCCGGCTGCCTGGGGGCAGAGCCCCTTGCACAAGGGAGCTCGGCAGGGGCAGTCACAGCCCAGCCTGTGGGCAGAGCTGGTGCCCCGGAGCCCCCCAGCAGTGCCCCCCTCCCGTGCAGATGCTGACGTTCATCGTGCTGGCGCGGCTCTCGGTGCTGTGCCCCAGCGCGCTGCTGCAGCGGCTCGAGCGCCTCATCGAGCCCCTCCGGGCCACCTGCTGCACCAAGGTAAGGGCTGCTGCTGCTGCCCCGGGCTGCCTCTGCCCTCCCCTCCCAGCTGGAAATCCCCTGCTGCTCTTTGCTGCACGGGGCCTTTGGTTTGCAGGTGAAGGCGGGCTCGGTGAAGCAGGAGTTTGAGAAGCAGGACGAGCTGAAGCGCTCGGCCATGCGCGCAGTGGCTGCTCTCCTGACCATCCCTGAGGTGGAGAAAAGCCCAGCAATGGCTGAGTTTTCATCCCACATCAGATCCAGTCCTGAAATGGCAGCACTTTTTGAGAGCATCCAGAAAGATTCTGCTTCCCTCCCCACCTTGGAGTCAATGGACATGAGCTAAGATGTTTTTCCCCACCACCCTCCTGCCCTCGGGATGCCCCAGCCAGCCAACAGCTGGGTGGGGAGGAACAAATGCCACTGAGCTGCTCTCCTGCCACAGCCAAACCCAAGTTCCTGGGCAGCCACAGGAGGGACTGGGGATGGTGTGTGAAATGTGACAGCTGGACAGGACTGGTTTGATCCAGCTGCACTTGTATCAGACACCTCAGAGATTTGGAATGAGACCTGAGATCAGGGGAATACAGCCTCATGTAGGGGAGGGGAGATCAGTATTCCCATTTTTCAGAAAGTTTTAAGGGGTGCACAAAGCAATCACAGTTGTGGTTCCACGAACAATGGAAACTACTTCTTCAAATACTCCTTACTGCAGTACAAAGGTTTTTTAATCACTGCACATGCACTTTCTACCTTAAACTGCCCAAGAATGTATTTATAGTGTTTTCACTGAAAAACATGGCTATAAACTGGAAGCCATGTCTTTATGAATGGGTTAATCCCACAGGCCTTTGGGAAAGCAGACTTGCACCTGCCAAGCTGCAGAGGCTGCACAGGGCAGGTTACCTGCCATCCCAACCTTCACTTTGGGCTTCAGTTTGGCATTTGGGAAATACAAAGCTTTGTTGCTTGGCTTTTATATTTATGGTCTTGACTGCAAAATACCTCAACCCTCTTCCCCGAGGGATGATTATTGACTGTTTCAGTGACAAACCCTACTTAAAGCTTTGCTTTGCACTAACGTGGCTTCTCTGTCCCCTTGGAGCACCTCAGTGTTGGTGTCACCAGCCACAAGCTCTACTGCTCCTGGTCACACAGCAGCAGCAGGCATCTGCAGGAGCACCGTGGTCAGAGGTGGCAGGCAGGAGCCAGGGGTGCAAGCACACAGCCCATAGTGGCTGCTGTGCTTGAATTCTGCTTTGTGCAAGGGAAAATGCCTTAAGAGACTAAGGTTCTAACAGCCAGCTAGAGGATGAGGCCTTCGTGACACACTGCTCTAGCCACTGACTGCTCTGTGCTTTCTTTTCTCTTTTGACAGAGTGGTTGATGTGAATAGTGTTTATAGTGCTGTGTGAAAGGACAGCTGTTGTCTGGGTGGTATAGAAAATAAAATACACTTGTGAAGCTGCGTGCCCTGAATTCACTGACCATCACCGTGGCACTGCTCCCTGAGTGCCCTGACAGCAGAGCCCTGGAGCCAAACACAGGCTGCTGCCCCTCCTCTGCCATGCCAAACAGCTGGAACTGGAGTTTAGTAAAGAGAGGCTTTATTAAATACACCTGTGCTGCAGAGCTGCTACTCGTTCTCCTCGCTGCGCAGCCTGGCGTTGGGGTTGGTGATCTTGATGGCGAGCTGGGCAGCTCTCTCCACAATCACCTTCCTGTTCTTGGAGGACACGTTGTGGGCAATCTCTGCACAGTAGGACCTGTGGGGACAGGCAGCAGTGTTGGGCTGGGCTCCAGCAGCACCCAGAGCCAAGGCAAAGCCCTCTGGAGCCGTGGCACCAGCTGGAGCTGCCCTGCAGCAGCACTCGGGCACATCCTGCACGGGCACTGAGCTGTGACTGCCAGGACCTGTCTGGCCTCAAGCAGGAGCTCCCCTCCAGGACAGCTCAGCTTTTCTTGGCAATGACTCAATCAGAGGCAGTTGTTAATTATTGTTACTATTTTGTAGCAAAAACAAGCACTGGAGCAGACTTGTGTGGTCTGACCGGGATTACCAGTGATGTGGCACAGCCTCACTTGCCACCCTTGTGTATTTTTGCCAAGGGGATGAGACTGCCAGCCCCGAGGTCTCCCTGTGCCCCCACCCTCCAGTGGCACTGAGAGCATCCTGATGGCATCTGTGCTCTCAAAGGCAACGACTTCCCTCCTTCCACCCTGACCGTACCATCTCTCCAGGGCAGTGCAGGCCCCACATACTCACTTGTTGCTCATCATCAGCACTTCCAGTTCCTTCACATTGTGGACCAGGAACTTTCTGAAGCCCGTGGGCAGCATGTGTTTTGTCTTCTTGTTGCTGCCGTAGCCGATGTTGGGCATCAGGATCTGCCCCTTGAAGCGCCGGCGCACTCTGTTGTCGATGCCTCTGGGTTTGCGCCAGTTGCGCTGCACAAAGGCACAAAGAGTTACAAGAGATCACCCTGAACGCGGCTGGCCTGACGGCTCCGGGACTGCCCTCGCCCCCCTCCCAGCCCTGCCACCATCGCTCTGCCCTTCCCTTCACCGCCTGCACCAAAGGCACCCCAGAGCTTCCTGCCCTCGGCAACTCCTCACCTTGATCTTGACATAGCGGTCAGACTGGTGCCGGATGAACTTCTTGGTTCTCTTCTTGACGATCTTGGGCTTCACGAGAGGCCTGAGAGCGGGCATGGTGCCTGCGGGACAGAGCGGGGTGAGCGCGGGGCGCGGCCGGGGCGCGCTGCCGCTGCCCGCGCCGCGCGTGTCGCAGACTGCCTTCCCCCGCGGGCCACGGCAGGCCGGCCGGGGAATGGGTCTTCATCTGCTGCGGCTCTGCCTCCCGCCTCCGAAGCTGGCAGAGCACTGGCAGCTCTCCAGATGCGATCCTGGGAGGTGCGGCGGTGCCGGCCCGCGCCGCACACCGGGGGTAACAGCGCCCGCGCCCCCGGCCCGGCCCGAGCGCTGTCCGGGAGCGCGGCCCCGCCGCCCGGGAAGGGCCGCGGGCGAGGCCCCAGCGCCGCCCATCCGGGGCCGCCCCGGCGGCACAGGAGCGGTTCCGGCCCGCGGGGGCCGCCTCCCGCGCCCCGGGGAACGGACGCGGCGGAGAGAAAGGGGAAGGGAGGGAAGCGGTCTGTGCGAGAAGCGCCGGGGGCCGGATGGCCGCGGATGGCGGCGGATGGCGCGGCCGGGACTCACCGGTGCCGATGGCGCGTCCCCCGCCGGCCCGCCCGAGAGAGGGAGGCGCCCCGCGCGCAGGCGCTTATGGGCCGCGCTGATGGGCGGTCCTGGCAGGGCGGGCGGCGCTGCGGCCGCGCAGGCAGGACACCGGCCAGGCGGCCCCGAGCCCAGACCGCCGCCGCAGCGAGGTGGCACCGGGAAGGGAGGTTCGGTCCGGCGGGGGCGCCCCGATCGGAGCTTCCCGCCCTCCGCCACGAACAGCGCGCTTGCTACGAATCTGACAGGACCTGCCTGCGTCACAGCGCCAGGCTCTGCCCGCCAGCTGCTTCCGCCAGTGCGAGCGGGCGGGCAGGCGCCGCCTGGCGGCGCGGCGGAACGATGGCGGCGGGTCGCGGCCCGCGCCTCCCGCACCCGGGAACGAGCCGTGGGGAACCAGAACCGCCCGAACCCGGGAACGGGCCGAGGGGAACGAGAGCGGCCCCAGCTCCGGGAACCAGAATCGCCCGAACCCGGGAACGGGCCGAGGGGAACGAGAGCGGCCCCAGCTCCGGGAACCAGAACCACCCGAACCCGGGAACGGGCCGAGGGGAACGGGCCGTGCGGCCCGAGAGCTCCGCGGAGCCAGAAGCGCCTCGGGCCCTCTCCTGCCGCGGGGCACGGGGCCGCTCCCGGTGAGACTGGCGGGGCACGGGGCGGCAGCGGGCGCTGAGCGGGCTCTGCTCTGTGCTCTGTCCTGGCACAGCCCCTCTCTCCCCTCATCCCGACCGCTCCAGCCCGGGGCAGGAACGGCGGGCACTGCATGGCGGCTGTGCCCAGCCAGCCCCAGGCAGCTGTGGGCTCAGAGCTGCACTGCAAGAGACAGGCACTACAAAATAGGGACACGTTTATTTAAAAAATAGCAATGAGGCCAGCCCTGACATCACACAAATATTTACACCCAGAGCTGCGAGGGCACCCGAGGGGACGTGACGGAGCCAGGTCACCCCGGCTCAGCTCAGTCAATGCTCAGCCTCTCGTGGTTCTCCCACAGCCACGTGTGGTACACGTTCAACTTGTGGTCCTGTGGCTGCACCTGAAACACAGGGAAAATGTCAAGTATTTACTCAAACGCCTTAAAAATCTCATTGTTCCAACACTGAGTGCTGGTTTCCAGCGCCAGGGGTCATGGGCACAGGTGGGATGCTGAAGGACCCCAGAGCAGCACCCACCTCCTTCCACTCGTTGACACAGAAGATTCTGTAGGAGTCGTTGCCGTACTTGCCGATGCCGTGCAGCTCGATGGGGTAACGCCACGCCTTGCTCAGGTACTCACCTGCAGCACAGCACTCAGCAGCCACGCTCACCCTGCCCTCACTGCTGCACACCTTGCTCAGGTGCACTAAACAACCCACCCAACACAGGAGAATCCACAGAGCAGCACTTGGATCAAAGCTGGCTGTCTTTGGCAGCACAACCAGGATTGTTCCAGACGAGGAAAACCCACCTGAGAACCTGATGATGGTTTTGGCTCTGAGTTCATAGAGCCCCAGAGGTTTGAGCAGCTCTGACATCTCTTTCCAGTCTGCAGCCCTGGCTACCTCAGGAGAAGGATACTTCTTCAGGAACTCCCAGAGCACTGGAATGGCCATTTTCCCTGGTGAAAGAATCCCGTGAGCAGGAGGCTGGGATGGAGTTCTCCTTCTGGACTATCCATGTCCTCTCTCAAGTGAGCTTTTCCAAGGCAGGGTACCAACTAAGGATTATTATTTCACAGTGACACAAGTTAAAATAAATAGATTCTTTCCTTAATGCCATTAAAACTGGCAGCAGTTTCAGCTCTGTAACACCTCCCAACCTTTACACACCTACTCCTGCTACTCTACTCACCTGCAGTTTTGTTGAGAAATATGGTGGCAATGAGAAGCTTCCATGGATCATGGAAGAGCGTTTCTTGGATAAGATTGAAAGGAGAACGTGGAGGAGTCCATTTTCTGAGGGCCTTCCTTCTGGGTGGGTTGGGGGCTGCACAGGAGCAAGACAAGAACATTTATTAGTCAGGAATAGATGGCTTTACCTGTTAAAAAAAAAAAAAAAAAAAAAAAAAAAAAAAAGTGACAACCTCTGAAGTGTTTTTGTGGAGGCACTGTGCACAGATGCAGCCACAGCAGCTCCCACCTCCTTTGCAGGGCTGCAGGGGACTGTGTCCCCCTGGCACAGCTGCAGCCAGGGCTGAGCTGTGAGGAATGTTCCACATCATCCCTTGATGCTGCCCCATCCTATCCCTTCCCCATTAAAACAAAACAAAACAAAAAAAAAGTATTTCCCTAAGTGCAATACCTTCTTTGTTGTATTTACTGGAAAAATATGGACTCGTTTTCCTCCTATCCACTTGTGTTCTTGGGACAGACTCTTCTGTAAAGAAATAAAACTTCAGCATTAGGAAAATGACAAATATTTTGCTGTCATGTTTCACACACCATTTCTGCTTTATGCCATGAGGGAAACAGAAGGAATTCTTCTCAGTACAGAACACAAAGGTACCTTAAATCTCCTCCAGATTATTGTCTGACATTGTACATCTTAAGAGCTTGGCACAGTAAGTTTCAGTTTTGAGTAAGTCTGCAATAATTTAAATGCAGTTGGAATTTAAATGCACACACCTGGTGACACTGTGACTGCTGAGCAGCCTGTCCTGGCCCAGGACTCAGCATCCATCTGGGTGTCAGACTTACCTTTCTGCTGACCCAGATGCTCTGGCTCTGGCAGCATCCCTGTCCCCAGTGCACAGCATTTCTCCTCATGCCTCGCAGCAGGTGTGTCACTGCAGCTTGGTCCCTCCTCGGGCAGGTGGCCCAGCTCCCTCTGTGGCCTCAGCCGTGCCCTGGGCACTCCTGACAGAGCATCACCTGCATCACCCACAGCCTGGCTGCCAGCTCCACCTGTGTCTGTCTGTCTGTGCACGCTCTGCTTCTGAACACACTCGGTCTCCAGGGTGTTAGAGATTCTTCTCTGCCTCTTGCTCTTGGGGTCACCTTGGCTCCTCCTTTCTGAGCCCTTCCCACATCTCCTAGTTTGGACACTTTTCCCATCTGCCCCCTTTCTTCTGATTTTCAAACACTCCTCTGGGTTTGTGTCTTCCATTACTAAATCTGTTCTTTCCACAGTAGATGCAGCATCTTCCAGGTGTCCATTCCCAGCCTGGATGTTCTGAATTCCATTCTGTGCCTGGAGATCCTGCACTTTGCTCTGGCAATCCTCCTTTTCCAGACCAGTCCTCACAGCTCCCGTGCCATATTCCCTCAACCCTGAGCGTGTGCTCCCTCGAGGAGCTGTGAAATCAAAATCTGCTGCTTTCAGTGTTGTCTCTCCAGTTTTCTGCAAATACTCTACAAGTGCTCGTTTTGATCTCAGCTTCTTCCCTTCAGGGCTGTGGTACGAAAGGAAAATAAATTAGACTTTCTCATTCTCCTACTCTTCACTTTAAAATCTTCAATAACACATAAAACAACCCCAAAACAAAGAATAAGATGTCCAGGACGATGTGGGGCACATTTCCGTGGTCGTGCCGAGAAAGGGCACGCAGAGCTCGGTGAGAGCCCAGCCTCACCTGACGAAGTACACGTCGATCCTGCCGGCCGTCCTGCCCGCCCGCCTGCGGCTGCTGACGCGCTGCCAGCGGCGGGGGGCGGCGCTGGGCCCCGCCGGGCCGGGACTGGGGCCGGGCCGCTCCTCCTCCGCCACGCTGGGACTGCAGGGGAAGGAGAGCCCGGGTAAGGCCCCGCTGCCGGGGCAGCTCGGGGACGGGGGCAGGCCTGGGGACGGACCCCACACACCGCCCGCTCTCCGCTGACAGAGCCCCGGACCCGCTCCCGCTCCGCCCTCACCCGCCCGCCGCCATCTCCCGCGCGCCGCTCACGTGACGCTCACGTGACATTCCCGTGACACTCCCGCGCCCCGCCCCGCGCGAGCGTCCCCGCCGGGCTGGCAGCGCCCCCTGGCGGGGCGGCGGACCCGCCGGCCCCGGGCCCAGGCGCGTTGCCGTGGCAGCGGCGGGGCCGGAGAGCGGGACCGGCCGAGCGGGGCGGTGCCGAACCGAGCCCGAGAGATGCGGGCCGCGCTCACCTGGCGCGACAGGGCCGAGCAATGGTGAGCGGCCCCGGGCACAGCCGGCCTCCCGGCCCGTTCCCTGTCCCGGCCCGTTCCCATATCCCGGCCCGCTCCCTGTCCCATATCGCGGCCCGTTCCCTGTCCCGTTCCCTGTCCCGTGTCCCATATCCCGGCCCGTTCCCTGTCCCGTATCCCGGCCCGTTCCCTGTCCCGTTCCCTGTCCCGTATCCCGGCCCGTTCCCTGTCCCATTCCCTGTCCCATATCCCGGCCCGTTCCCTGTCCCGTTCCCTGTCCCGTTCCCTGTCCCGTGTCCCATATCCCGGCCCGTTCCCTGTCCCGTTTCCTGTCCCGTATCCCGTATCCCGTATCCCGTATCCCGTGTCCCGGCCCGCCCGGGCTGGGCTCCTGGCGGGCTCTCTCGGTGTGTGCCAGCCCCGCTCTCGGTGCAGCTGGCCCGGGCTCTCCGCAGCCCCGGATCGCTGCTGCCTCCCGACCCTCCGCTCCTTTGTTTGGTTCCATCAGCATTTACGACCTCGCCTTCAAGCCGGATGGGACCCAGCTGATAATCGCTGCTGGAAACAGGCTGCTGGTAGGGAAACCTCCCTGTGCTCTTCCTTTACAGCTCGACGAGCAGGATTTCTTTGGCATTAACTTATGAATATAACCTATCTGAAATCCCCTTATCTCTGTCACTGCAGCCTCACTGCGACATACATATTAATGCAGGCCGATTCTAAAGTGTTTTGAAGCTTTTTAATATTTCTTACCAAGGTTTAAGCTCTATTTCCAGAAGTAATGAGATTTATGTGATTTGTGTCATCTCGTCCTCTTGTGCCGTGCCCGGGGTTGGAGATGCAGGAGCCGACCCCGTGTCCTGGTAGGGAAGGTGTGGGGACACTCCCTCCAGCTGTTTGTGTGTCCTTAGGGAAGGTGTGGGGACACTCCCTCCAGCTGTTTGTGTGTCCTTAGGGAAGGTGTGGGGACACTCCCTCCAGCTGTTCGTGTGTCCCTAGGGAAGGTGTGGGGACACTCCCTCCAGCTGTTTGTGTGTCCCTAGGGAAGGTGTGGGGACACTCCCTCCAGCTGTTTGTGTGTCCTTAGGGAAGGTGTGGGGACACTCCCTCCAGCTGTTCGTGTGTCCCTAGGGAAGGTGTGGGGACACTCCCTCCAGCTGTTTGTGTGTCCCTAGGGAAGGTGTGGGGACACTCCCTCCAGCTGTTCGTGTGTCCTTAGGGAAGGTGTGGGGACACTCCCTCCAGCTGTTCCTGGTCCCTGGGGCTGCTGCAGGAGCAGAACCCAGCTGCTCACAGCTCCTTTCGGATGGGGCGGGGTAGGGGCTGCAGGAAGGCAAGGATAGGGTGGAGGGATGGTGGATGGGTTGTAGAGATGCAGTTCAGCCCTTCAGGACAGCAGGTGTTATTTTCAGGCTAACAAAATCGTGTATTTACTGATTCTCCCTTGCAGTAATTTATTATGGGTAAACATCAAATGCGCAGAGAGATGTTCTAAGAGCAAGATGTAAAATATAAAAACAAAAGATCAAAAGCCAATAAGATGTAAAACAAGCTGCCAAACAAACTCTTGAAAAATGTCCTTTGTACATGTTATTTTCTAGTACTTACTTCTTTCTTTCTAAGAAGTATCATGTCACGGAAAGCTGCTTCTCTGCTAGAAAATGTTTTTCCTGTATGAACTGTATGAAATCCAAAAAGCAGATGCAAAAGGAAGTGCATAATCTGCTGGCCTTCAGTAATTTTATTCAGTGATTTTATCCCAGCCCTCACACTGGAGGTGTTTTAGGCCAGGTTGGATGGGGCTTGGGGCAGCCTGGTCCAGTGGAAGGTCTCCCTGCTCCATGGCAAAGGCATGAACTGGGTGAGCTTTACAGTGCCTTCCTACCCAAATGTGGGTCTGTGATTCACTGAAGGGTTTTTTGGTGAAGTTCTGTTGTTTGTATGTTTGGATTGTTTTTTTTCTCCCCACTTGAACAGGTGTATGATACTTCTGATGGAACCCTGATTCAGCCTTTGAAAGGACATAAAGACACTGTGTACTGCGTGGCTTATGCCAAAGATGGTAAATAGCACCTTGGGGCATTGCCAGCCTGGTCTGTAAAGTGCATCTCTGCTGTTTGTGATTGCCCAGGGAAAATGGAGAAATGGGGGTGGTTCCAGTCTCAGTGTGGGGGTGCTGGGCTTTGTTCTTTACCAGCTGCTGGGGTTTATTGTCCAGAGGAGGGTGTGAGCTGCTGTGCGGGTGCTAAGATCACCCTGAACCCAAGAGCAGGGGTCCCACTGCCCCTCCCTTTGACCTGGTGTTATATACTGGTGAAATGTATATTCAAGGGCAGTATGAGGAGAAGGCTCACCTCAGAGATTCATGTTTTAAAGACTCATCTGCCTCTGAGTTTTATTCCTGTAGTTCCTCTATCCCAGAGCTTCCTGATCTCCTGATCCTTCACACGTTTCCTGCTCACTGCACTCTGCTTCCCATTCTCTCACTCAGTGGGACTGACTGTGTGGGTTTGGCCCTGGCTGCAGCTGCTGCTGTTTGGGTGCTGGCAGCTCCTGTGACAGTGTACCAGTTTGCTGCCTTCAGTGCCCAGCATGGGGCACTGGAAGGACTGGCTATGGCAGGGCCATGGGAATGCTGCACTGCAGACTCCATGGGGCTGGGGAAGCAGCAGCACACCCAGCACTCACTGCCAGCCCCTTTATTACTTGAGCCTTGTCGAGTTCAAGAACTTCTTGCTCTCTCTTTGATTGAGTATTTGCAGTGAAAGTGATTCTTGTATGTGTGGGATTTAAATTATCTCCAATTCCTAGGCAAGCGTTTCGCATCTGGCTCTGCTGATAAAAGTGTGATAATTTGGACTTCAAAGTTAGAAGGAATTCTGAAGTACACGTAAGTGATGCCATTCAGTTCTGTGCCTCAAAAGCCAGTTTTGATATGCACTGCTGCAATTAAAGAGCACAAGCTGTTAGATTTGGGAGAAGGCTCACTAAGGTCAGAGAAAAGGGGTGATAGAGGAGGGAGGAGGAAAAGAACAGCTGAAGTATCTGAATGAGGCAGGAAAGCAATTAAAGGCATAAAAGGAGGTGGGGAATCCAGAGAAATCTGTGAATTTAGAGGGCTGAAAGAGGACTAGGGCAACTCAGAATAGGTCAGAATAGAATTAAACATAATAATGACCAGTCTTCTAAATAACACAATGACCAGTCTTCTAAAATAATCCAGAATTCTGGTCAAAGGTGGGTTTGGAACTTTTGGTATATTTCAATCATCTGGCTCTGTTTTCAGTCAGCCCTTTGAAGCAAGAACTTCATGTTCTGTTTCCTGGCTGCACATTTATCAGCAGTTGGTTTGTGTTAGCTGGTCACTGCACAGAACCTGCATAAGCACACTTGGTTTAGGATTTGGCTACAACCTTCAGTTATATTTCACAAACCCCAGTTGCTTTAATCTTGATGAAATTCAGTGACTCCTGCTACTTGGAGACAGTTTTTACAAGGTTTATTACTGATTTACTTTACAGCAATAGCAGATTTATTTGATATACTATAAACCAATCCAATTATTTTGGCATCTGCTAAAGCTTTCAGCTCACTTGCTGAAAGTCAGAAAAGGGACATCTAAGAATGATTTATTGAAATCTGATTGTAACTTCATTCTAGGCATAATGACTCTATCCAGTGTGTTTCATACAATCCTCTCACCCACCAGCTGGCATCCTGCTCCTCTGGGGATTTTGGTATGTCTTCTCCCTTGAACTTTTCCACTGAGACAGTGAATTCCATTACAGCTGAGCTAACCACAGACAGGTACAGCTCTGTAACTCCAGGAGAGATGGGACACAAAGCTGAAAGTGATTTAAATCACTTCAGCTCAATGGGAAAATGACAGTGTAGTGAGGGGTCACAGACTCTTGTACTGGAATTTTTTGCAGAGACACCCTCTGTTATTTAGATGGATTTCTTTCCCATTTAATAGTAAATAATATGTATTTGAATGTTGTTCCAGCAGTAGACAATACTTTGATGTCTCTAAAATCCCAGCTGAGTTCTCTGGCAATGTTAGTTTCCAGTCTGAACACTGACACATCCTTACTTGTCATTGGCTTTCTGTTTTCTCTCATCAAGGTTTGTGGTCTCCTGAGCAGAAGTCAGTCTCTAAACATAAAACAAGCTGCAAGATTACTTGCTGTAGGTAGGTTTTAAGGGTTATCTGTGTCATTTAAGTTAGTTTCAATACAAACTATTTAAAGTAAGATGGAAGCTTTTAAAAAAATTTCTTTACCCTCCTTCTTTTTAAGTGTTGGGTTATGCTTGGTCCTACTTATAACTAAATCCTAAAGGCATCAGAGACATATTCTGGTCTTGAGCAGGTGTCTTAGGTTATCTGTCTGCCTGGTCATCTGTCTTGTGCAGCAAAATGAAGTTAGAGGAAAAATAATTGCAATTTTTGTTTGTAGTTCACTCCCTGTCCTTTGGTGTGTTGAGTTGGAGAAGGTATTACATTTGTGGGGAACCTGAGGCAAGGGTTCATTAACTGCTGTCAAGCATCTGACTGAAGAGGAGAGCAGAATAGACCCTGGGGCCCCCCTGGGCTACACCAGACTGTTCAGTTCTGTCTGATCATGTTCCAAATGTGGCTGTTAAAGCATTTTGTTCTACTCCCAGACTGCCATTCCCAGAATGTATCTGACTTAGCACATGGTACAAATGTTGCAAGCTCTAATTTGTAATTTTAGTTCTGTGTATATGCTAAAATGTTCTGGGTGTAGAGTGTGCTGTTGCTATAAATGTGGATTTAGATGCATAAACAAACCACAGCATTGCTGTGCACCTGCCAGAACTCCCTCTTAGAGTTACTTCTATCTGCCATTCCTGTGTGAGTGTGCTGGATGCCATCCTGCCCTCCTGCTGCTTGTTTCTAGTAGTTTACTCTTCAGTATGTTTGTGTTTTCTCAGCTGGACAAATGATGGCCAGTACCTTGCTTTGGGGATGTTCAATGGCATTGTCAGCATAAGGAACAAAAATGGTGATGAGAAAGTGAAAATAGAGAGGCCAGGGGGCTCTTCCTCTCCAATATGGTCAATTTGTTGGAATCCTTCCAGGTAAATAACTTCATCCTTCCTTTTTTAGTGCTGAATAGAGAATCTTTGGCTCATTGATTGCAGAAAGGCTTGATTTTTATCCCTGCTGGAACAGGTTAATGCCATGTGTGTTACTTTCTTTAAGTGATGATATATTGTAGCTTTGGCTTTGCTGCCAGTCTTCAGCTGCTATTCTGGTACTTGTTTCTCTTGCTCTAAGAAATTTGTTAATATATTGCTGTAGAATTACTACTTTGTCATTTTTTTTTCTGGTTTTTTTTTTTTTTTTTTTTTTTTTTTTTTTTTTTTTTTTTTTTTTGGCAGAGATGAACGCAATGACGTTTTAGCTGTGGCAGACTGGGGTCAGAAACTTTCCTTTTACCATCTGAGTGGCAAGCAGGTATGTCTTGGAGAGTTTATTCAAGAGTCACAGGGTATTTTTGGTTCTGTTTTGTGTCCCACAGTCAAAATATTTGTATACTGCTGCTTATTAGTTACATTAAATGTCTTCTGTTTCCCAGCCTTTTATGAGTCTACTTTTTTTAACCTTCCATTACTCAATCAGTTCAGCTGCTCTCTTACAGTTTCTTCCATTAAAGCCCTTACAACACTGCTGACTTCTGTGGCATGGTTCACTGGTTTGTAGAGGAATTCTTTGTGAGTTTTTTATCTGGTTAAAGGGGCTTTGTGAGTTGTTGCCTTCAGGAAAGATGAAACAATCCTTTTGTTAATGTTTTTGATTTTTTTTGTGTTTTATTTTGCCTTGTAGATTGGGAAGGACAGAGTGCTCAGTTTTGACCCGTGCTGCATCAGCTACTTTAGCAAAGGAGAGTATCTGTTGCTGGGAGGCTCAGACAGGCAGGTGTCTCTGTTCACCAGGGATGGAGTACGCCTGGGCACTGTGGGAGAGCAGAGCAGCTGGGTGTGGACCTGCAAAGTTAAACCAGACTCCAACTATGTGGTGAGTAGGGATATGCTAGTTTTTCTAACATTTTCACAGGGAATTTGTTACTTAAAGTAAGATCATACATTTTCAGGTTAGTTCCTTGCACATTCCTACTGTGGCAGTAGAACCTCAGCAGTGTCTAGGGAGATCCTAGAACTGCCCTTGGAATTACAAATATCCCACAAAAGTAAAACCTGAGCTCTAAGAAGGATGTAAGGAGCATAACCCCTTCTCTCTTTGATTAAAAAAGAGGAGGGAAAAATAATTTAAAATATCAGCTAATAACTTCTGGAGTTGACCAAATCTCATTCCATGATGGGAAGAAAATGCCTACAGGGGCAACTGTCAGCCCAAAATGCTGCACTCTGAGTTCTGTACAAGTGGGAAGAGAATTAAAGCAAATTTTTTAAATGAACAAACAAACACACCCCCTTCACAAATGATCTAACCAAAAAGCCAACCAGACAAACCCAAGGCCCCCACCAGCATGGTGGTGTCCATGGGAGGATCAGTCCTTATTCTGCATTGCACCTGTGCTGTGGTTAAATATAAATCAGCTCTGAGTGGTGTGTGTCTGTCCATTGTGCAGAAGGGACGTGGTGTTCATACAAACACCACACATTCTGCCAACTCTCTCCTCTGTAGCAGTGAGCTGCAATGACTCCCTTCTTGTGTCCAGGCAGTGGGGTGTCAGGATGGAACAATCTCCTTCTACCAGCTGATTTTCAGCACTGTCCACGGGCTGTACAAAGATCGCTACGCCTACAGGGACAGCATGACCGACGTCATCGTGCAGCACCTCATCACTGAGCAGAAGGGTAACTCCTCACTGCAGGCAGGCCAGAGCCCTGCAGCCTGCTCTCAGCAGTGTCCATCAGGACACTTGCAATGCACACTGCATGTGCCTGACAGCTGTGGGCACTTGTGCACTCAGACCGTGCAGCACACGCACGAGGAGAGTGCAGGCTTGGGCTGTGCCAGTTCAGCACTGACAAGTTTAATGGAAGATGTGGGGATTGGCAAAGAGACTGGGAGGGACAGGTGCTCTTAAAATAAGGATTTAATCTATGAAAATTAGATAAAATACTGTGTGTTATATTTAGCTTTTGTTTTCCTTACTTGTAACCTCAAGCCTTTGTGCTTATTTTGTTTCTTCATTTCTGCTGGCTTTGTATGGCAAGGATTTGAAGTACTGCTCCAGAATGTGCTGTTCATAGAGGGTGGTAAACTCTGACAGGGATAGTAGATTATGTAGATGCAGAGCAGCAAACATATCTGAGCAGGAACACACTTTGAATTTTAGAGGTGCTCTAGGGAGATGCAAATTCAGTGTATTTGTTCTCTGATTTCTGTATGTTATTTTTGTGTCGGCTTATACTTTATCATTTTGGTGTTTTTTTCTTTCTAGTTAGGATAAAAGGCAGAGAGCTTGTGAAGAAAATTGCAATCTACAAAAACAGATTAGCCATCCAGATGCCAGAGAAAATCCTGATTTACGAGTTGTACTCAGATGACTCTGCAGATATGTATTATCGGGTGAAGGAAAAGATCATAAAGAAATTTGAATGTAACTTGCTGGTGGTGTGTTCAAATCACATTATTTTATGCCAGGTATGTGCCTCAAAAGCTAGAGTAGTCCTGGGGTGTGTTCAGTGTTCCTGGCTGGCAGGACATCTGTGCTGTGGGAGCTGCTGCAGCACCTGCCCACGCTGTCCTGCTGTGGCTCAGGTGACTGGCTCAGTAAAGCAGGCTCTGGAGTGAATTTGATAAATTAGCACAGAATCCAGGGGTGCTTTTGGGTGGGAGAGAACTACTAGAAAAAGATTTGGGGTGTTTGTTTTTGTTTGCTCGTAGGATTGGAAAATCTTAAAGAATTCACCCATTAAATTGAGTATTTGACTTTATGATTTTTAAATGTAAAAGTAGTCACACCTGCTAGTGTAGGTATGAACATCACACATCCGACACAGGTTTTTGTTTTAGACTGTGTTTTATATCTTCCTTTGTCCTTAGGAGAAGAGACTGCAGTGCCTCTCATTTAGTGGAGTCAAGGAACGGGAATGGCTGATGGAATCTCTTATTCGTTACATTAAAGTCATTGGAGGCCCTCCAGGAAGAGAAGGCCTCTTAGTTGGGCTGAAGAATGGTCAGGTAACACATCATGTCTTTCACTGCAAATAAAAGGTGTTCTGTGCACTTAGAGGGACACCTGAGGAGCAGCAGGCTGTTTTACAACTTAGAATTTTATTTGACAGTCTCGTTTTGGGATTAAAAATTAATTACTTCTGTCTTTCACATTCTCTGACAGTAAAATTCATACAAGTATGTTTAACTGTGTCTAGAAGTGTGTGAGTTGTTAGTATCCACTGCCCAAAGTGGAGTTCTCAATGCAGAGAGCAGGTTTGCCTTTAGTGGGGTCAGAGGTGTGTGCAATCCTGATGGGCCCTTTGAGGGTGTGGCTGTTCCCCAGGTGCAGGTGCTGTGATCCATGTGCCTGGTGCAGCTGGAGTGTCCAGCTGGAGCCCAGGGGTACCGACTGGCAGCAGGGACATTGAGATGCCGTGTGCTCTGTGTGTTCCATACTGCTGTGTTAGTGGCATTGTGTAGCTAGTGGGGAATGCAGGATTTATCAGATTTGTGACCTAGAGCTCAGGAGTCCTCAGAGCAGACACGTTCCCTAGTTTTGGTGCAGCTTTTCTCTGGAAAGCCGCACACTGCAGAGCAGAGCTGCCCCCTGCGCAGTCCCAGAGGTGTCTCAGTGGTGTGTGTGCCCAGATCCTGAAGATCTTGGTGGACAATGGGCTGGCCATGGTGCTGCTGAGGCAGGCCACGGCCGTGCGCTGCCTGGACATGAGCGCCTCGCGCAGCAAGCTGGCCGTGGTGGACGAGAACGACACCTGCCTGGTCTACGACATCCGCTCCAAGGAGCTGCTCTTCCAGGTGAGATGCCCCTGCAAGGCCAGGGGAGTGGGCACGCAGCTCTGCAGTGCTGGCCTGCAGAAATTTCTCTAACTCTTCAAGCTGTTAATCACATCTTGTAGAGTTTAACTGTTCTCTTTGTCAGAGCCACCCTCGCAGAGATGGTGGAGTAGGAACAAATGGAAGGAAATGTATGTGAGCAGCAGCTGGATAAAGAGCTCTTAGACATGTGACCTTTTCAGTTTAATTTAGAACTCTGCCTGTTTCCCTCTGAAGCATTACAGTTAATGAGCATTTTAGTTTTATCATTAGTGTGAACAGAATTAAAGCCTAAACATCTTTGTTCCTTGGGTATTCATAGGCTGTAAAAGGAATCATGATAATGCTCTCTTCGTTGGCAGTTTAGCAGTCACTTATTAATGTTGATTAAATGTTTTCAGAACACACTGGGTAGCAAGAATGGAGTGCTGCAAAGATAGGGTCTGCAACTTCCTTTGTGTAATGGACTGAGAAATGATCAATTAAATGTGCTAACTAGCAGTATACTATTGTGGAATTTGGTATTATGTTCTACAGATTGATTGTAGAGATCACTAGTAAATATACATAAAAGGCAAGACAATTATAGCTGAGTATTAAAATGTAAAATATGTCCCTATGAATCTGTTTAGGAATATTCTAGGCTTTAGGATATTGCCAGCTTGACTAATCAGTGTGTGTGTGCACACACCAGGCTGTGGTGGGTCAAACACTCCAGCTGAAGGAGTCATGTTTCTTACCAAAGGTGTGATGACATCAGTTGTAACCCTGAGATTTCTGCTCATTAGGAACCCAATGCTAATAGTGTGGCCTGGAATACCCAGTGTGAGGATATGCTTTGCTTTTCTGGAGGGGGTTACCTCAATATCAAAGCTAGCAACTTCCCTGTCCACCAGCAAAAACTGCAAGGCTTTGTTGTGGGTTACAATGGCTCCAAGATCTTCTGCCTTCATGTTTTCTCCATGTCAGCAGTTGAGGTTCCCCAGGTAATCCTTTAATCTCATTAAGTGTTGCTTTATATCTCATAAACATGAATGTTTAACAAGTGAAGAAGCTTTGCTGAGATTTACTTGTATTTCATTACTAAAATGATTGCACTTCACACTTTCTTCCTTGTTAAGTTACATTGTGTGATCTATTTTATTTTTGTTTCTTTGGCATTAATTAAGCTAACTTCATTTTTGCTGTTGGTAATTGTTGTTTCTGATTCTCCCTTTCTACTTGCAAATGCATATAATCTAGTGTAGTGCAGGCCTTACCTCCTGCAGGATTTTTACTGTGTTCTCTCTGTATAGCTTTTCCCCATTGTAATTTCATTTTTCTTGCACACATCAAATACTGTTTATTGTTGCTTCATCTAGATGTCTTTAGGCAATATTTCAATGGAGTATTTTAGTCTGAATGAATAGTACCTGTGTGGTCTTTATATTCAAAATTTAAGGATTGCCTTCCATAAAATGTTGTTTTCTGTGTCATGAGATGCAGTGGAAGTCAGATTATCAGATATGACAATGATCACACCAGAATGTTGTTCTGTCTGTGTACAAAACTGACATGTTTATTCTCTGGGCAGCTTGTAATGGTTATGATTAGAATATATTTTTTCCCAATGTATGTAGAGAATTTCACTAATATATCTCAATATTGTGCTTTCTGATATGTTTTCTTCTCTGGCAATCCTCAGTCTGCACCCATGTATCAGTATCTGGAAAGGAAAATGTTTAAAGAAGCCTATCAAATTGCATGTTTAGGAGTGACTGATGCTGACTGGAGAGAGCTGGCCATGGAAGCCTTGGAAGGGCTGGAGTTTGAAACTGCTAAAAAGGTAAAGCAGTTATTTACTCTTTAGCAGAAAGCTTGGGTTTGATATTCATATGTGTGTGTGTGTACAATGCCTGTCTTCTGAATGGAATGCAAGTGGTTTGTCTTTAGTGTGTTTAATTCCACAGACACACCAATGGTGTTACAAACTCAGGGCTTTGAGATGAGGTTTAGAACTGCAACCGACTGTATGTGTCCAGATGAATGCCATGTTCTAACTCAGAGCATGGATAGAAACGGGCTGTTCTGGACAGAAATGAGCCATTTGAGCCGTTTGAGCCCGGGGTCTGGCTTGCAGCAGTGCCCACCGGGTGGCAGCACAGGATGCTCACCTGCCTCTGCCCCACCTTCCCTCCTGCTCCACGCTTGCCCTTTCCCCCTGAATGTTTAATGTAGCCTCGCTACAGACGTGGAGATTGCCTGTTCTTTGTTACCTGCCCCCGAGGGTTGGAATTGGAGGTGGGCTGGAGTCATTTCAGCCCTTTCTGTGGGGTGTGCCCTGCTTTGGGAGGGCTCTGTGAGTGGGCACTAGGCTGAAGAACTGAGTTTTCCCTGGCATAAAATACTTCCCTATTTTCTTTCACCACCTCTTCTCAAGTAAGAGAGAGCAAACTGAGTTCAATGTCATGAATATTGTATGAAAGACAAAACATTCTAAAAATACACTGAGAATGGTCTGTAATGATAGGCATCTTTTAATAACAGATTTAAAAAAAAAAAAAAAAGGAAATTAAATGCTTTATTTTTCCTTTTTTTTTTTTTTTTTTTTTTTTTTTTTCATTAAGTGGAGGCATCAGAATAATTCCAGTTTCATGGATGGCTTTATGCAAATAGATACTTTTAAAAGGAAGTTTTCAGTGGCTCCTTGGAATTTTAAAGTAGTGCCCTCTTAGAATTAGAGCGGATTAATTCAAACAAAAGCAGCTTCTTGACATTAAAGGCTCTGATAGCTCCTAGTCCAATCCCATGTAAGCAGAATATTCTGTGCCCTCTTAAGTATTAGTTTGGTTGGTAGTCTTGAATGTGCAGCCCAAAGAGTTAAATTTCTGTTTTGTGATGCATGTCAGGAGTAAGTGCTGAGCTGCTGCAACTCGCACATGACTTTGCCACTTGAGACTCTGGGTTGCACATTTGTCTCCATTTGCAGATATTACACTGTCTTATACTTTTATCTTATCGTCTTCTTACTTCCTTTCCTCTCTCTGAGCTCCTTTCATGCTGGATTTTCAGAATGGTTTAAAAACCAGGAGCATAGGCAGCAGGCTCTGACAATAGGATCAGTTGTTCCTTGTAACAGTTTCCTGAAATTTCCTCGTCTGTGTCACACCTCACATCAAAATGGAGAAGCTATAAAGTAGCCAGAATAAAAGGGTGTAATATTTTAATTGACACTTTGTATTTTTGGGGACTGAGAAGCAGAGCTCGCTCTCCCTGCAGGGTTTGGGTCCTTTCCTGTCACACCCAGAGCCCCTCGGGTTTGGGACTACACAAACCCAAC
Organism: Erithacus rubecula; assembly: GCF_903797595.1. NCBI lineage: Eukaryota > Metazoa > Chordata > Aves > Passeriformes > Muscicapidae > Erithacus > Erithacus rubecula. The sequence continues at coordinate 20,050,052 of NC_136665.1, forward strand.
CCCAGCAGACTTCTGCCTGTCCTTTTCACATGAAGACAGCTTGATTCATGTAGAATAACATTTGGCTCTTTCTGGGTTTTCAAGTTAATGCCTTTTACTCTTTATTTTTTTTTTTTTTTTAATTATTTTCATAGGCATTTACCAGGGTCCGAGACCTTCGATACTTAGAACTGATCAGCAGCATAGAGGTAAGTCAGTGTTCAAGGTGTCTTTTCTTAAACTTACTGCTGTGCCAAAATCAGTGCTTTCTGTTTTGGAAGGACTTTTGTTTGGATAGTGCTTCTGACTGTTGGAGATGTATTTGAAGTGAAAAATCCTGATGAGTAGAGGTGATTCAAGTTCTAACCATAGGACTGGAACTTCATGGACCAGAATGTGGGTGTTGGATGAGAACTTCTGAAACTGTCTTCAGGAGAACTGAAAAAACATTCAAAATTCAATTAATAATTGGTAGAATACTACTGTGCTGACAGAGCTTAGCACAGAATGCTTCATAAACATGAGTTCATTAAGTCTTTCCCTACCCCCTGGAGGTAGGTAATTACTATTATCTCCTCCTTGCAGAGACAGAAGCAGGCCCAGAGAAATGAAATGACAAACTCAGGGTGTCATGACAAGTGTGTGACAACAGGAAATAGAATTTGGGATTCCATACTTTATAATGTGCTCTCATCACTCCTTCCTATTCTTTTCACACTTCTTGATATAATTTCACTCAACAATAACTGTCTCATGAGCACTTGAAAATACACTCACCACCTTTGTCCTTCTGCAGAGATGGCAAGATAATGCTTAAAGATCTGCTTGAAGATGGCATAAAGGGAATTCCTCTTCCTTGTGCTAATTAGATTTACACCTTCTCTTAAAAGATACACTCCTTGTCTTCATGTCTGCAGAGCTGTCCTGCTGCTGTCAAAATGCCAGCTGGTTACAGTGAACTTTTTCTAACACAGGATAAAGGTCTGCATTAAGAGCCCCATTTTCTGTTAGTTCTTTATTTTTTTTTTTTCTTTCCAGGGGCATAGATAGGTGAGAGCATTCTCTCACCAGCAGTAACCTTTCTTTTCCACATATGCTTCTCCAGATCTGCATTTATTGAGGATATTCTGGATTTGTCATGTCATATTCTGTTTAATAAGAAATAATCCCCCTAAAAATAGGCATAAACTTACTTTCACACATCCTGAAAATGCTCCTTCTGCAGTGAGTTCTACATCCCCACTTACTCTAGCCTGCAGTGGATTGGAGGGTCTCTCCATGGCCCTGCACACTCATGGAGGGTCTTTCCATGGCTCTGCACACACGTGGAGGGTCTCCATGGCCCTGCAGACACATGGAGGGTCTCTCCATGGCCCTGCACACACATGGAGGGTCTCTCCATGGCTCTGCACACACATGGAGGGTCTCTCCATGGCCCTGCAGACACATGGAGGGTCTCTCCATGGCCCTGCAGACACATGGAGGGTCTCTCCATGGCTCTGCACACACATGGAGGGTCTCTCCATGGTCCTGCACACACATGGAGGGTCTCTCCATGGCTCTGCACACACATGGAGGGTCTCTCCATGGCCCTGCAGACACATGGAGGGTCTCTCCATGGCTCTGCACACACATGGAGGGTCTCTCCATGGCCCTGCACACACATGGAGGGTCTTTCCATGGCTCTGCACACACATGGAGGGTCTCTCCATGGTCCTGCACACACATGGAGGGTCTCTCCATGGCTCTGCACACACATGGAGGGTCTCCATGGCTCTGCACACACATGGAGGGTCTCTCCATGGCCCTGCAGACACATGGAGGGTCTCTCCATGGCTCTGCACACACATGGAGGGTCTCTATGGCCCTGCACACACATGGAGGGTCTCCATGGCTCTGTACTAATGCTGTCCTCATGGTCCCTTCCCAGGCAGTCAGAGCAAGCAGTTCTGGTTACCAGGAGAGCCTGTGCAGGTGCTCTGGAAGTGACTGGTGCTGACCCAAATCCATGAGCTCTTGCATGTGGGGACAGTGGAGGTGTCCCTGGTTTGGATTCAGAGGCAGGCTAACACTTTCTGAATCTCCTTATTGCTGGCAGTTGTCCTCCTGTTTGTCATCCCACCTGCACATATTGTTAATGTAGCCAAATTATATGCTGGTGAGATCGTAGGGAGAAAACAAGGAGGCCATCAGGTGTCTTTTTAAAAATAGACTGGCATAATGATAGCATGTGTTCATTTTCCTGTGTGAAATCAAGAGAAGTGACTTTCCATCACTTTGGTTTGTACAGTGACATTTAATTTTGCTTTTCATAATTTTAATTAATAAGGGCTTTAATCCATTAATTATAAATTCACCAGAAATGTAGGAGAGGCATAATTACCCTATCCCGTTGCAGGTTTTAATTATTAACAGTTAAAATCTGAGCCTGAAGATACAATTCCTCAAAGGCTATTTCTCACCTATGTCCTGGCCATCCAGAATATTCTCTGCGTCTCCCCTCAGTTTGTTTTTTCTCTTCTGAGCAAGGAGCGGAAGAAGCACGGGGAGAACAACAGTGATCTGTTCCTGGCAGATGTCTTTGCCTACCAGGGGAAGCTGCAGGAGGCAGCCAGGCTGTACAAGAGGAGTGGGCACGAGCCCCTGGCCCTGGAGATGTACTCGGACCTGCGCATGTTCCAGCAGGCCAAGGTGGGGCAGCTGCTTCCAAAGGTCCTCCTGGAAAAGCCTGGGGAGAGGGGTGGGCTTTGAATTCCAATTCTATCTTCTCAGCTATTTGTTTGGAGGTGATTTGGCTTATAAGGGGAACAGTGTCTCTGGCCTGGGATAATTCAGGGAATTCTTCTGGTGACCCACCGATGACTCTTGTGATTATATGGTATTATCCATAGTTATTTTCCTTCCTTCAAAACTAAAAATTTTGGTTTTATGACTCCTTTTTCTCCATGATCTCATTTGAGAGTCCCTTTTTATCTGTTTGTCCTCCAAAGATGACAAGGTAGCATCCATGTTATAATAAAAAATATATTTATGGGTTGGAGTAAGTTCTATATTGATGCATTTTAAAAACTGTATAATATGCTAACATAGAATATTTTTATTTACTACAGAATTTCTACCAAAGATTCAAAGTCTTGGGTTTTTCTAGAACTCTGTTTCCGTGTAGGAATAAATTGAATATAATTCTAAAAAGTTAAGTTTTATATGGTGACAAGAAGCATTACTTTGCTTTTAAGTCTTCTGTGGTGTTTTCTTATCAAAATCCCCAAGAGCACACATGCTGTTTAGTCTCATTCATCACTCACCAGAGCCCTGTGCTGCCCAGTCCAGGACAAAGAGTTCACCCTGACATGCACAGCAGCTCTTCAGCAGAGGTTCCCAGGCCATGCTGCAGAGGGATCTTGTCCTTCCAGGAGCTCAGCAGAAGCATTTGGGGCTTTGCTGATGTAAGCCCGACTTCTGCTATTTTTGGCTGATGAGTCTTTGTTAGTGCAGTGTTTTGGCTCCTCTTGAACATAAATGTAATTCATACAGGAAAATGTTCCCATAAGTCTTTGTAAGAATCTTTTAATTCTTGGCTGCAGTCATGTCTAAATTTAACCAGTAGAGAGCAAGAGGTCTCATGTTTCCTGTGCTTCAGAGTGACTCCGTGCAGAGAGATTCAAGGTGATTCCTGAGGCAGGGAGTGCACAGGACATGGGGAACATGAAACCCCTGGTTTGCCAGTTATTTGTCCAAGGAAAGATATATGGGGGAGGGCTGTGTTTTTGTTGTGTTGTTTTCACTGCTGCTGCTGGAATGATTGAAAAAACCACAGAACTTGGTTTTTTGTGCAAGACTTTAGTGAGGTCTGGATGGGTCCAGACTGGAGGCAGAGGTTGGGAGTCCTTTGATATCTGGTCACAGGCTCTTTATCAGAACAGATCACTAATTACTGCTAGCTCACAAAAAACTCTTTATACTGTGAGAACTGAGCTTAGCTTTTGATTTTGGGCTTGTTTTGGTGACCTAGGCTGGAAAAGAAGTGGTGGCAAAGAGATTGTTTGACTTGACCCTTGAGTGCAGTTTGCAGAGGCTGTTGGATGTGTGGCTGCTCCTGGAGCAGGGCTGTGCTGCAGGGCTGTGCTGCAGCAGGCAGCTGGGCTCAGCTGGAGCTGGCACAGGTGGGGTGCAGCTCTGGGAGCTGCTGAATTGCAGTGGTGAAGCAGAGCTGGTCTGGGGGTGCTCCCTGTAGAGATTTTTGCCCATTTGTTGTTTTGGTTTTTTAAACCTCAATCAGAATTTGCCAGAAACACACAGGATGCACAGTTTTCCACTCTTTTCCCACCTGTGATTTCTTCTCTGCTCTGTTTTTTCTTTTGATAGAAGCTGTTTAATGGGCAGTAGTCTGTTCTGTTAACAGACAAAATTGCCCTTAATCGATCTTCTGGTGTTGAAGGAGGGTTTTATATTTTTTTCCTGGCACATGATGTCAACAGATGTGAACCATATGGTGCCAGAACTGTAGAATTGGCAGAAGATGCTGAACTAACTATTAGAAATATTTCCAAAATGGTTGTCAACACAGGGTCCAGGATTGGTGTTTGCATTCCTTCCACAAGTGCAGTGTTTCAGAGCACTCTCACTTCTGAACAGCTGTGGTTCTGTCCTTATGAAAGAACTTCATGGATGTGTTTTTTACAATACCTTGTTTCCTGCAAAGACACTTGGTGATTGTTTCAGCCTTCAGTGGATTTGTGTGGTTCAGTGGATTGTTGTTCACAGAGCGTGGGCTGGGACTGGGTTGTCTTTGAGAAGGAATCCACACCTGCTTGGCTTGCAGGAGAAAACCTGAAACTTGGAATTGATCTATTAGAGTTTTTAGATTAGTACCATTTTGTTTTGGGAAGGCCTGTTCCTGACAAGCTTGTAGAAGTTATAACTCATATCCAGAGAACCAGGCTTGGCAGAGAGCAGGAGGGGACATCAGTGTTGGCTCTGAGGCACCTGCACTGTCCTTCTCTTTGTCCCCTGCTTTGTTTCTTTAACTGAAAACTGTCTAAAGGGGAGACTGCCCTTTGTTTCCTCCCATTCCTCCACTGGATGATGAGCTGCTGAAGGCTGGCCCAGTCCCTGCTGCTCTCCTTGGAGTGCTCCTGTCCTTGGGAGACATCGTGATATTCATGATACTCATTTATTTAGAGTTTAGACTGTAATGACATTTGTGACCACAAGGTAATGCACACTTTTGAATTGCACTGTTGCAGGAATTTCTGGGATCTGGAGATCCCAAAGACACCAAGATGCTGATAAAGAAGCAAGCAGACTGGGCCAAGGATATCAATGAGCCCAAGGCAGCAGTGGAGATGTACCTGTCTGCTGGGGAGCACATGAAGGCCATTGAGATCAGTGGGGACCATGGCTGGCTGGACATGTAGGTGTTCTGTCACCTCAGACATGACATATTATATCTATATAATATTATATAGATAGTAATTTTTATATTGTATTATATATAATTATTAATGTATATTGCTCGTATATAATGAGATATTATGAATTCTATGTAATTTTAAAATAAGACCACATGTATTTGCTATCTGCCCTTCTATCAGATTGAGTACCTGAAACACACCTATGATTAAAAATATTTTAAAGTTGCATATGTTTACAGGGTAGGGCCATAAATATGTTACAAAAACAAATGCTATCACAGCAATAATTGTACCAGGTAGCCCATTGCTGATGTTCTGTGCTGTTTAGGATAATCTTGTAGAAGGCAGAGAAGTCACCTGGAGCACAGAGTCCTCAGCAATTCTGTGGCCACTCCTGTCAGTGGCCATTTCTCATCAATTTAGGTGACACTTTGGGTCACTTGCCTTGCCTCTGTTTCGCTGTGTGGCACAGGGTGATATTTATTGCTCAGGTCAGTTTTGGGAGGTGTGTCCTGTGCCCTGAGTCCTGCAGGATGTGTTCCCTCCTTCCCTCTGCTCTGCAGGGTCTAGGATACAGAGCTGAGTCTGTGGCAAAGAGGGGAGGAAGGCTTAGAGTGTGCAAAAGGAAAGAGATATTTGGAGTATGTACTGCAACTGTTTAAACTGTTGCATACTGTTAGTATGTTTATTGAATGTTAACTGATTAAAGGTGAAGTGGTGGCAGTGATTAAAAGGCAGAGCACCAGGGCAGAGTCTGAAACATTTTCTTTCTGCTGAGCCCAGGTTGATCGGGATTGCTCGGAAGCTGGACAAAGCTGAGAGGGAGCCCTTGGCCAGGTGTGCCTTCTATTTTAAACAGCTTGGTAACCCTGGCTATGCTGCAGAAACCTACATGAAGGTTGGTGACCTGAAAGCTTTGGTGCAGCTCCACGTGGAGACTCGTCGCTGGGAGGAGGTGTGTGCCCGTGATGGCCTGGGGAGCACTGCTGCATGGGGCTGCAGCACTGGGGGACAGGCAGGGACATGTCTGCTCCCCCAGCAGTGCAGGGAGCACTGCTGCATGGGGCTGCAGCACTGGGGGACAGGCAGGGACATGTCTGCTCCCCCAGCAGTGCAGGGAGCACTGCTGCATGGGGCTGCAGCACTGGGGGACAGGCAGGGGACATGTCTGCTCCCCCAGCAGTGCAGGGAGCACTGCTGCATGGGGCTGCAGCACTGGGGGACAGGCAGGGACATGTCTGCTCCCCCAGCAGTGCAGGGAGCACTGCTGCATGGGGCTGCAGCACTGGGGGACAGGCAGGGACATGTCTGCTCCCCCAGCAGTGCAGGGAGCACTGCTGCATGGGGCTGCAGCACTGGGGGACAGGCAGGGACATGTCTGCTCCCCCAGCAGTGCAGGGAGGGAGACTTCTGCAGCAGGATTCAGAGTATTGCTGTTAATTGTGCATGCCAGCATGTGTTTGGTGGTGGTGTGCTTTTCTGAAAGTGCATTTATAGTGTTACTTCAATTTCCTTAGCAAATGTATTCAGTAAAAGTACAAATATTTTTTGTCTCTTGCTGGGAAATCTACTAAATTTCCCAGATAATCACTTTCAAGTCTTTCTGTTTCAATAGTCAGTCTGTTATTACGCAAAGCTTCTTTTCTTTTGTTGTTGATTGCTTTTTATTTTAAAACACATAAGTTTCATACTGGAGAAAATACGGATTACACTGTCTATATGTCCCACTGTGAATTTTCTTAGAGCTGAAGGATTGATCTCATGGAATATTTTAAACCCTTTAAGTGTTTAAACCATGCAATAATCTAAGAATGATTTTTTTTTTTTTTTAAATTTATGTCAGGCATTTGCTTTGTGTGAAAAGCATCCTGAATTCAAAGATGAAGTCTATGTCCCTTATGCTCAGTGGCTGGCAGAGAATGATCGATTTGAAGAAGCCCAGGAAGGTGAGAATGTCACTGACAGATCACTGCTCACTCCATATTTACTCCATACTTCTCCACTACAGAATATAAAGACTCTGCCCTGGCCAATTTCTTATCAGTGGTATTCAAAACCAAATATAACCCATGTTTTCATATTGGTTTTAAAGTGACTGGAAATCTACTGTATAGGAAATTGTGATGGATCTGTCGAAGAGCTGTACTCTAATTTTAAAGTACTCAGCATAATGCTTTTAAAGTATTCATACACACCAGAGCACTGACTTCAAACAATTCATTGTGGTTTTGATTTTGAGTGAAGTTGTGATTTGCAGTGTATGGAGATCAATGTTGTTTGTACAGAGATCTAATCATCACAGCATCTTCTCTCTTTTCTATTTAAATAAACCCCAGCAATCAGTGTTGTACCAACTCCTTGAGCTCAAGAGTTGCTGAGACAGTGCAAAAGCTTCAAAATAGCTCCAGATAGTTCAGGTGCTCCGTTAGTGTCAGTGTCAAGAGGAAAGCAGCAGTGTGTAATGTCTTTCCGGTGCCCCGAGCGTTGGCCGGCGGCCGCTGCCCGCCCGGGAGCGCTAATTGCCGTTAATTGGGGTGCGTGACCGTGCGCCGCGCTGCAGCGTTCCGCAGGGCGGGCCGGCAGAGCCAGGCGCTGCGGGTGCTGGAGCAGCTCACTCACAACGCCGTGCTCGAGAGCCGCTTCCACGACGCTGCCTATTACTACTGGATGCTTTCCATGCAGTGCCTGGACACAGCCCGAGGTGAGTCTCGGGGGAGGCGATTGTGTCACCCCTTGTGCACCAACTGGAGCAGCTCCTGCACTGCCCGGGCGCTGCTGCAGCTGCTGCTTTGTGCTTTGAATGCTGCGCACGTCTCGGGCTTGTGCTATTTTTGTAGTCCCCTGTTTTTCCCATGTGCTAATTTAAAACAAATAAACAAACCAGAGACATCAGCAGGCATGAGGCTCCTCCTGAAGTCTGGCTGGGATGAAATCCGTGCCTGGTGGGACTGTGTATCCTCCTGCACCTTCCCACCACACCCATTGCCTGGAGGGTTAACGTGCTGGTAAATGGAAAATGTGGGAGAGTAAGTTACCCCAAGTGTGTGAACACAGGTTAGGGAGGTTAATAATTATTTCTGCTAGCAGGCAAAACTGATTGTTTGCTGGCTGTCATCCTGTCTCCCAGATGTCTCTCACTGGGTGTTAGTAGTTAATGGGTGTCCTTCAGTGATAATGAGCACAGAAGGTTGGGAATGCTGCCTTTTCCTGGTGCTCCAGGTACCTTTGGTTTAGTTCAGCTGGTTTATCACCCCTCAGATGTTTGAGATGCACGTTTTCCCAAACAGCTCAGTGGTGTATTCGGTGTGTGTGGAAGTTTTCAAAACTAATTGTATTTGTGAACTCTGGCATTCTGGAAGAGGTTTGCAGGGGTGCACACCTGCTGCTTTCTACCTGTAGCTCAGCTGTAGCCTCTGGCTGTGTTAAACTCTGCCTCAGCTGCTCTGTGCTTGTTTCAGGCCAGAGGGTTGCTCCAAAGAACAGCAGCTCTTGCAGCATTTGATTTGCATGGGTAGATGGGCATGCTTGACCTGGTGCATCCCTCCTCTGGCAGTGCTGGTGCTAAAATCACCCCAGGTTGTTTTCTTCCAGCTGAGCCTGCTCTTTGACACTCACATACTGCCTTTGCCTCCCACAGAGAACCAAGGACAGCAGGCTGAAATGTTGCAGAAGTTTCATCACTTCCAGCATTTGGCAGAAGTTTACCATGTCTATCACTTTATTCAAAGATACACTGTAAGATAATCACTTTAGAATTGTGTATTTATGCTTTTTTCCTTAGGGAGCCCAAAAATAACTAGGACTTTCTGGGCAATTACTGTATAGTAAATGTATTTATTTATTTGACTTTATTTTATTTTATTATACAGTCCAGCTGTCCTGTACAAGAACTTGCTCAGCTCCCTACACCTGCAGGTGGGGCAGGGTGTGCTTATGCCTGCCCTTGGCCCTTTTTGCTGGTTGCCTTGGTTTGGTGCCATGGACCTGAGCCTCTGCCCCTGCCCAGGCCAGGGTCAGTTTTTCCCTTAGTCACTGGAAATCAGGGTTGAACAGAAGGCAGGCTGGCCTGGGGATTTCCACGTGTGTCACTGATGTGCATCATGAGTGAGGAGCTGCTACTAATCCCAGCACCTAGAGGAGTCATGCTGCTGTCACTGTTGGTGCAAATATCTGCTGTAAAACATTTGAGAACCCTTGCTCAGTGCCCTTGCCCAGAAGAAGACTCTGTGTTGTGGAGTCTTTGCTGTCAGACTGCTTTAGATCTCACAGTGCTAGAGACTGCACTGTGGCTGTGCAGGCTCCCCTCATTTTTAAATAACCTGTTAAAGATTCTGTCTTAACTACACTGATCTCTCTGTGTCTCTTTTCTGTATCAGGCATGAGCTTTGGTGATAAAGACATGCAAAATCCACTGTTATGTTCTGTCAACACCTCTTCTCTCAAGGGGTGAAAGAAACACAGTACTAGAGATGCCTTGTGCTGTGTTGCTTACTCATGTAAGTTGTTGGTTTTCCAGCTTAGAAATGTGTCTGTGTTTTTCATCCCACAGGAGGAGCCTTTCAGCTTCCACTTGCCTGAAACCCTCTTCAATATTTCCAGGTTTCTGCTTCACAGTTTAACAAAAGAGACTCCTCTGGGGATCTCAAAGGTGTATCCTTCCAATATAGTTCAAAATCTAGAAGTTACCATGTGATACATGAAAGGAATAACTGCTGTTGGTCCAAGGCAGGGACTTCCTGCAGGGAATCTTTGCTGTCAGCTGTTGGCTTTCATTAATGGGAACTTCAGTCCCTCAGGAATAATCAGCATCTTCAAACTATTGTGTGCTGAGCTGCACTGGTTTGCTCTTTGTTATAGCTTTGGGGAGCTGTGCAAATCAACTCTCATGTGTGTGTGTTAGGGCACCCTGAGCACCTGCCCAGCCTGGGGTGTGCCCTGTGTCAGGAGCCAGCTCTGGGACAGCAGTCACTGCAGGAAGGTGCTGGCTCTGAATCTTGACAGTGCAGGAGGCTGAAGTGAGGCAGAGGCAGGGAAACCCAGGAGCTGTTGCTGTCCTTGAGGTGTGGTCTGTCAGGCCAACATCTGAATGGCTTTGCTCGTGCCCAGGGAGCCCCTGGGGAGTGAGTGATTCCTAAATGGCTGTGTGAGCCTGCTGAAACCTTTCTGAAGAGAGCCAGCAGGTCACTGCATGCCATAGGGAGGCCTTGCTTGCACTGCATTTCTGGCTTTGGATGGGATGTTAGCTTTCCTTTTCATAAATGCCTCACTTAAAATGTAGAAATCTTTCATGAAGTCTTTGACATCCTTCGTTGTGGTCAGCAGGTGTAACCAGCAGTTACTGTTTCACCCTGGTGAAAGGGAAGGACAACACTCTGTTGATAACAAAGGGCACACTCTCAAATCACATCGCACATTTACCCTGTGCCAGTGGGTTACTAATGCTGTAAAAAAATATTTGGATTTTGGTTTTTGTGTGGCTGGGAGAAAATGCATGTGCCTCAAAAATACTGAAATATTGTAAATGGAGTCAGAATATTTAACCATAGCAACGTTTATTCCTTACCTTGCTAATAATTGCCCACAGGTATTTTGATAGTCATTTCATACATGTTTGTAAGTGAGATTCTGTAAACAAATTTCTCTGGTTAAAGCCTATGTGAAGATCCAGTGTTGGATATGTTTCATTGCACAACTTGTATGATGAGACAGAATATTGTGGTTTTTTGTAAATGCTGTATGTATTTTTATTCCTTAATTAAATGATAGCAATACATTGTTGGCCCTGGCAAAGCAGAGTAAAGCTCTTGGTGCATATAAACTGGCTCGTCATGCCTATGACAAGCTGCAGGGACTGCAGATCCCAGACAGGTTCCAGAAATCTGTTGAGTTGGGCAGCCTGACAATCAGATCCAAGCCATTCCATGACAGTGAGGTAAGCTGTAATGTGTTTCATGTTAATCATTAATGTGTGGCCTAATCCTAGAATATGAGTTCCTGTGTGCTCAAAACAATCTGAAATACATTATGCATGGGTCTGTGATATAATTATGTTTCTGCTGGAAACACAGTCCTTTTATTGTTATTCTTCAAGTCAGACTTCCTTCTGCTCCTGAGAGCAAATTAAAATCAGCCCTCTCTTTGTGGACAGCTTCCATTCTCCCTCTCCTCTCTTGCAATCTCCTTCCTCTCTGCCTATTAATTCTTCCAAGCCCTTTTTTCTCCAGTTCACATGCTATTGTTCCACAGTCTTTGTCTCTCTCTCCAGCTGGAGGTCACTTTCATTTGTCCCACTCCTCACACTCTTTCCCTCCTCCCTCCATCCCTTTGGTGACTTCCTTCCGTAAATCTTATTTTAACACCTTTTCTTCTTTCACTGAAGTCTGGCATTCTACAGTGTTCTATAAAGCCATGTCTCAGGGAGTACTCACTAAAAATAAATTGCATTGTACCAGTGAACATGCACCTGGCCTCCTGAAATAATAGAAACATGCCCTTTAAGAACTGCCTAAAATAACTCTGCTCTTGAAAATAAATGACTCAATTGGAGAACCTAAATTTGACCAAATCTTAGAGCAAAAACTTTGCTTCAGTAAACTTCTCCAGCTTCTTTTATACTTGTGTATTTGATGCAGAATTCTGCTTCTGTTACTGCGAAGGCAAGGTGAAAACTTAATTGTTAAAATGGTGAAGACAGCGATTTTTAATGGGAAAACTTGCTGGTTTGTTAAAAAGGAAAAGCATTTTCAGATGTTGAAGGATGTGATCTCACAGCAGTGCTTCTCAGACCAGTGCTGGTGTCAGATCTGTGTTGTCAGCTGAAGGGGCCCAAATGGAATTGAAAAGAAAGAGCTGAGGACGTGCTGGTCTGGGATCACCATGCTCTCCACCTGTCCTTTCAGGAGCTCGTGCCCCTGTGCTACAGGTGCTCCACCAACAACCCTCTGCTGAATAACCTGGGCAATGTCTGCATTAATTGCAGGCAGCCTTTCGTCTTCTCAGCCTCCTCCTACGGTGAGTTGGGAGCTCCTGCTTGCTCCTGCTTTGCAACTAGGCAATGTCAGCAGAGTGGTGAGTGCTTCAGTTCTTCCCTCTGCTCTTTGGCCAAACAAACTTCTGTTACAAACAAACCAGTTCCTTCACTGTTGTTAAATTTGGCTGAGGGGGGGTTGTGGTGCTCACTGCAGAGCAGCAGCACAGAATTGTTTTATTGCCAGACACAGAAATGCATCTCTGTGAAGGTGGACACAATCCTTTCAGAAGTTCAGGGTTTGCTTTGCTGCAATTTTATTTTATTTAACTTGTTTCATGAGAGAAGGTGGGCAGAACACCACTGACATGAGGGAGCACAGCATCTGCTGTGGGCATTTCCTGAGCTCCTGCAGCTCAAATTCTTCCTGCCTTCCCCACCTTCTAGAGGTGCTGCACCTGGTGGAGTTCTATTTGGAAGATGGCATCACAGATGAGGAAGCTGTAGCTCTCATTGACCTTGAAGCTCCAAGAGTGAGTAAATGGCAAGAGACGATGAGTGAGCGTATCCTTCTGAGTAGAACTGCTTTCCTTTCCTTAGGGAAAATTAAACAATTTAGAGGTTACTTTTCCCCTTAGGTTTAAACCTTTCCTTTTGTCATATGACTGATGTAAGTACAATTGCATCTTTGTTGTGTTAGTGTAACAACCAAAATATAAAAAATATTTTATATATAATATTTATATATTTATATATAAATATATAAATAAAAAATAAATATAATTTTTTAAATATAAAATATATATAAAGCTAATTTTGTCAGGACACTTTTCCATCAGGACAGTTTATTTATAATCCTGTGCAATGTTTATTTTTAACAGTGGAGTGCCATACTTTACCTATTCTTTGTGACCTGCTTTCTGACAAGGGTGAGGGGAATCTGGAGTGTGTTGCTTCCAGTAGCAGCTTCTTTCCAAAGGAAGGAGCACTTCACAACTGTTCCTGTTGAGATCTGGTTTGGAATGCTTTGGCCTCCAGAGCTCCCAGTTGCTGTGGGGGTTATAGAATATGAGATGCAGAGTAATGCACAAGAACACACAAGCTCTGACTAAAGCTGCCCAAAATTGTAACTTCAATAGATTGCTTGCTTTGCTCTGTCATCTGTGGAAGGGTAAGAGCTGATGTCATGCCTGGCTGTGGTCAGTCTTGCTGTTCTACAGCAGCTGCAGTGATAAACTTCCCCAGTCACTGGAAATCCCAGCAGGGCCTTCTTGGTGCCTTTTGTACTGGCCTGGCACTGTCCCAGCTGGAGATACTCTGGAGCAGCAAGGGACTGGTCCTGCTGGGTTCTCTCATCCTGATTCTGCCAGTGCTGACTGTGGTAAGCAGAGCCAGTTTTACAGGGATTCTCATCCTTCCTTAAGACATGCATCCAGATACTCAGAGTCTGAAGCTTGATGACAGTACTGATATTATTGAGGATGGTGATCCCTTTACAGCAAAACTGAGCTTTGAGGTAAGAATTGTACCTGTGTCTACCAATAGAAATTAATAGAAAATTTTACTTTATAAAGCCACTCTTCTGGTGTGTGTGTGTGGTACAAAGAGCTGCAGAGCAGGGGACTGGGAAGGGGATGGCACTTGAGAGGGAAATGGACTAACCGGTTAACTCCTCCCATAGGAACACAAACAAAACCCTCAAAGCAAACAAACAAACCAGCAAAACCCACACAAAAAAAAACCACAAACAAACAAACAAACAAACAAACACAAACCTCGCAAGACAGCAAAGATGTTAAAGCAAACACTCCTAGAATTTTGCTTCTTCACTGTGCACTGGTACTGCAGCAACACATCTACAGAGCAGGCTGTAGTGTGGGGGATTTGTAGAGACTGTGAGTGTGCTGTTAGTGGCAAGGAATTGTGTTAAAGAGATAAGGGGAGCTCGCTGCAAACAGATGTGGCTGGTGCTGTGTGGGAGGAGGTTTTGGTAAAACCAACGGGGACTTTGTGGGACAGGGCTCGGGCCGGCTGCGCGTTATCTCCCGTGCTGAATCCCTGCGCTTCCGAAGCGCGGCTCAGCTCTGTGTCTGTCTGTCTGTCTGTCTGTCTCAGCAGGGCGGCTCGTCCTTCGTGCCCCTGGTCTGGGTGCGGGGCTGCGGCTCAGCTCTGTCTGTCTGTCTGTCTGTCTGTCTGTCTCAGCAGGGCGGCTCGTCCTTCGTGCCCCTGGTCTGGGTGCGGGGCTGCGGCTCAGCTCTGTGTCTGTCTGTCTGTCTGTCTGTCTCAGCAGGGCGGCTCGTCCTTCGTGCCCCTGGTGCTGGGTCGCGCCGCGCTGCGCTCGCTCGGCCGCCGGGACGTGCTGGTCAAGCGCTGGCCGCCGCCGCTGCGCTGGCAGTTCTACCGCTCGCTGCTGCCCGACGCCACCGTCACCCTCTGCCCCTCCTGCTTCCAGGTGAGCGCGGCTGGGCCCCGCAGCCCTGCCCGGCCTGCTGCCAGAAGCTGCCAGCCCCGAACCCGCGCTCTGAAATGCGCTCAGTCGCTCCTGAGCGGGGCAGAGGCGCAGCAGTGAAACCAACCCAGCTCTGAGCTGTGACACAGCAGCAGCTGCCTTGGGAGAGTTGGCCATAGTCTAGAATTTGAGAAATTGCCCTGGTAACAAGTCAGAGCCTCTTGAGGAAACCTTGGCTGACCCACAGAAGCTATTTGTATTTGCTTCCTTTTGCTCTGTCTCTCTGACTTGGTCTAAGGTCTAGCAAGGAAAACCAGTCAGTGACACTTACCTTGTGGGTCAGTCCTGCTCCTGCCTCGCTCAGAAATGACTTGTTGAAATGCTGGAATTCAGTCATGTTTGCTTACACAACACTGTAATTGTCCTTTTGCAGAAGTAGTTAAAGGGTTTGTGCCTTCTCAGCAGCATTGTCAGAGGTCTCTGAGGTGCCTGCTGCTCTGTTCCAGGCTGTAGCATCTCAGGTGATTGAGACCAAGGGGACCAATTCTCTGTTATGGTAGTTCCAGAATATCATTGCTATTGAGCAGCCATTGAGATCAGTTTGCATTCTCTTTGAGCAGGGTACAGACTAACTTGTTTTAAATCTGTTCCTAATTCACAGATGTTTCACACAGAAGACTACGAGCTTCTCATACTCCAGCATAATTGTTGCCCATTCTGTCGCAGGAGAATAGATGAATCAAACCAATGAAGAAAAACAGTCTTTTACCTCAAGAACAGACCCTGTTGGCTTGGCAAAACTCTTAGATCTGTAGAGCTTTCCTAATAACTTGGTTACATCATCTTGTCTCATTTTGTATGTAAGAGTAGAACAAGTTGAAGAATTGTAACTATTTTTTAATATTAAAATGTCTGGGGTTTTGTGAATGGGCTCTGGATTCTTCAGGCAAGCAGCTGAAGTACCACAGAATTTTACAGGAATGTTTTTAGGATTGAGTTCAGCCTTTGAGTAATTGTTTTTACTCCAGATTGTGCTTCTTAACACACACCAGTTATTGACAAATAAATAGGACTATTTTTCACTATTTATTGTCTCTGAAATTGCTATAATACTCATGCTTCTGATCTTGAATTTCTTTTTCCTTTCTATTCCATTTAGGCAAAAACAGCATTTAGAGCCCTCCAAATATAATCTGAAGAGTTCCACTACTCTTGGCACTGGGGGCATCTCACAGAGACACCCTGGGGCAGGTGGTGGCTGATCCTGTGTGGAATTCACCTGGTTGAAGTGCACACCTGAGCTCTGTGCTGCTGCCATGGAGGGCTGTGCCAGGGGAGTGCTGCTGAGCAGGGTGTCCCCAGCATCCCCAGGTGTCAGTCCTGAGCCCAGGGCGAGCTCAGTGTGCAGGTGGGGGCAGACAGACCCTCTGCTCTCTGCTGCAGCCTCGTGTGAGGCACGAGGCACAGGGGGCATCAGTCCCAGGCACCTGAGCCCCAGCTCACTCTCCCTACAGGAGTGGGCAGGAGGCAGGAGAGCAAAAGCCAAGAAACTCCTGTGTGGAGATTAAGACAGTTTAATAGCTGAAGCAGAACTCTGTGTGCAAGCAAAACAAAGCAAGAAGGAATTTATTCCCTGCTTCCTGGAGAGCAGGGCTCAGCGTGAATAACTGTCACTTAGGAAAGCAAACACCACAAACACAACATCCTCCTTCTTCCCCTTCCCTTGAGCTTTTATCTTGGAGCACAACATCGTGTGGAGTGGCACAGCCCTTTGGCCAGCTGTCCCAGCTCTGTGCCTCTGTTCCCAGCCCTGTTGCTGAGGGGACAGAGCGGGGAGGATGGAGACCCCAGTGCCCAGCCCAGCTGCATTCCCAGTGCAGTTTGGACACCAGCACACACAGCACCCCACAGGGCTGTGAGGGAAGGGAGCTCTGTGCCAGTGACACCAGCAGAGATTCCCTGCAGGGGAATCTCACCAGGATGGCCACAGGATCATTCCCAGCACTGGGAAGTCCATGCAGGTAACCAGCGTGGCTGGAGCTGGGACCTGCTGTGGCTCTTGACTTTAATCCAGCATGGGCTGTGCCCTTGTTGCCAGGAGCTCTGTTGTGGTGCAGCCTGTCTGTCCCAGCCTCACCTGGCTGGGAAAGGCCATGAGCAGCTGGCTGAGGTGCTGCTGGCAGGGCAGTTCCCACGGGAGCAGCGCTCTGCATGTGGGACGGGATGTGTCTGCTCCAGTTCCTCTGGAAAAGGAGACCCTGCAATCACCCTGGCCTTTCCAGCCCCTCACTGCTTCCTGACCAAGTTTGCCTGATTTACCACTTTAAAAACATTCTGTTCTAATTACAGCTCGTCCGCTTTCTGACTCAGCTGTCACTGTTTGCAGTGAAGACTCTGCTATTGACATGGATAAACAATGCTGTTTTGAGATGGGAGCCAGGGTGGAACTCGGCTCCTTCTGGAGCTGAGCTGCCTGTGCAGAGCCAGTGGGAATGAAAAATTATGAAAAAGAAGAGAAACAGTTTGCTGTGACACAGAGACAAAATGGACCAATGTTTTTTTTTTAAAACAACTCTGAATATAGTCTAACTTTGAAAAGTGTTTTGGGCTTTTCTGAGCAGAAACACTCTTCACGTCTCATACATGATGAAGGTGCTCTAGTCCAGGCTGCCCTGTGCCATGGAGGCCACCAGCTGGCTTCATGCAGAGGAGCCCCTGGAGGTACAAGAGGTCCCACCAGGCTCCTTGGTTGGCAGCTGCTGTGGAATCTGCCCTGTTCCTCTCTCTCAGCTGTCCCACTGCTGCATCCAGTGGTGACGCACGCCAGCCCTAAGCTCTGCACAGCAGCTGCTACCTCAGCATGGCTTATTGCACCAGCTTAAAGTGTTTTAGGAAATAAACCTTTAATCCCTGTGTGCCCAGGTACAAGTGCAAAGAGCTGCATTTGCAGTTAGAAAGTGGCACTGCTCTGGCCTTGGCAACAAGTGTGAGAAATTAATTGAGAGAAACTCAGGGCGAGCAGAGTGCGTGTGAGGAGCTGGTGCTTTCGTGTTAAGGTGAAGGAAGACCTTTGGGACTGTGCAGAGAGCGTGGGGCTGCCAGCAAGGTCTGCCCTAGTCTGTGGTGCCAGCACTTCAGCTCCTTCCACCTTCCCCACTTAGAGGTTTCCCAGCTTGGTCTCTGCTCTAAGGAGAGGACAGTGCTTTGAGCTTTTTCCCATTAAACTTATTGCTAAATTAACCTACAAGGAACATTGGTGAAAACTAGGCCAGGGCTGGAGGAAGTTCATTAAAGCCAAGAGGACATGAAATCCTGCCCAGCTTGCACCAGGAGCTCCAGCAGTGCTGGATGAGGCCCTGACATTCACTGCTCCTGGCTGTGAGGAGAGCTCAGCTCAGCCCTCAGTGCAGCCAAAACAGAAGGAGAGGTGGGGGTTCAGCTCCCTGCCAGCCTCTGACACCTACAAAGGGGCAGAGTCTCTCTGTGCTCACCTTCTGCAGGTTTTGTGCCACTGCCTCTGGAAAATCAAGGGAAGGTAGTGTGTAACTCAGCTACTGCCTGGCACAAGGGATGTTTCAAGCACAACTGGGTGCACAGAGTGGTGAGTCAGAGAGACACAGGGTGCACGAAGGCTCCAAGCAGAGCCTTCCCTGTGGAGTTGGATGATTATGCAAGGTTTGAGGAGACTAAGGTTGTCTGTCAACCAGCATAAGAAGCTGAGTGCTGGTTTCAGCTCTGAACCTGCCATCAGTTCCCTGGTCCAGCAGCCTTCTCAGCACCACAGCAGAATGATTCCAGTCCAGGACAGGTGGAGTAACACCTATTTATTAGGTGTTACCAATGTAGTTGGCATGACCCAAATCAGATACAAAGACAGTCACAGAGGAGGTGGCACACCTGGTAACCTGCCAGTGGACCAAAGGTTTCACAGTGGTGGTCAAACCTCCACAGGCAAATCATGAGCAGAGAGGTGGCTGGAGCCTGTGGAAGAAGGTCTGGTCCTGCTGCTTCTGCAGCCTCCCACAGGGATGGCAGTATGTGGGGTGGCACTGTGTGGGGCTGGCAGGTCTCACAGATCCACAGTCCCCTTGAGAGAGCAGGGCTGGGACACTCCTCTGTCACCCAGGGACCACACCACGCCCGCCCAGCCTGGCCCCACCTGCAGCCCCCAGACCCACAGTCTGGGGCTTGAACCACACATCCCTCCTGCTAGGGGAAGGGAAAGGGGGAGCGAGGCTGTGCAAGGGAGCTGCTGCCTGCTGTGAGCCCCTCCAAATGAATGCAACAGTGCAGAGCTACCTCCTTATATTTGTGACCATGAGCCGTGGTCTCCAACAATGACAGCGCTGGCCAGAAACTGGTGTCACCTTAACACCTTCCCAGGAAAGCCAATTACCCTGGGATGATTATGATTAATAATTCTCTAAACCCTAATCATGCTGACACCAGTGCCTGGAGCTTACCCTGGGGGCACTTTATAAGAGGTGCCCTGTGGGGGAGAGTTTAGCTGGTTCTCCTTGGGGTGACAGTGAAGGCTGAGAGGTGGCAGGAGCTCCCTTCCAGAGGCGTTTCTCCCTTCCACAAAAGAGCTCCCAGAGTAAGAGCAGAAAGCTCACAGCCTGCAGCCATGAACGGGACAGAAGGCCAAGACTTCTACGTGCCCATGTCCAACAAGACGGGGGTGGTGCGGAGCCCCTTCGAGTACCCCCAGTATTACCTGGCTGAGCCCTGGAAGTACTCAGCACTGGCTGCCTACATGTTCATGCTGATCCTGCTGGGCTTCCCCATCAACTTCCTCACGCTCTACGTCACCATCCAGCACAAGAAGCTCCGCACACCCCTGAACTACATCCTGCTGAACCTGGCGGTCGCCGACCTCTTCATGGTATTTGGAGGCTTCACAACCACCATGTACACCTCCATGAACGGGTACTTTGTCTTTGGAGTAACAGGGTGCTACATCGAAGGCTTCTTTGCCACGCTGGGCGGTAAGTTTTCCAAATATTCAAATGTCTTCTGTCAGGAGTTTCCCTGGGTTTTAGTACTGGGAGGGAAAGACCACAGATGATCTTGGGAAAACATGGTGCCTGTAACATCCTTGACCTGCTGCTGATGTGGACTGAGGCCATTTGCCATGTTTCTGGGTAGGAGCTGAAAAAAGTGACAAGTGACAGTTAAAAAACCCCTTTATTTTGGGAGCTACCTGCTCAGTATTCTGAGAACCAGAGTGCAGCAATGAAAAGCAGCCAATAGCAGATTTTGCAGTTGTTGGATTTGCTCATCTCCTTGGCTCACCTTGTAACTCGAGAGATGACAATTTTGTTCCTCCCATTTTGCAGCTGAAACTGCCATTGGCTCTGGTGTGGTGCATGGTGGTAGAGGCAAGCAGAGGTGGCTCCACTCCCCATGCCAGCCTGATATGGAACCAAACAGATGTTAAACAGAAATTGTGTGTGTAAAAATGCCCTCCTCCATTCAGTTCAGCTTCCAGCCACAGCTACAGTTTTACTGGTTTTGTCCTTGTGGCACAAGTTTCCTAGGGAGCCGTGGGTGGTGAGGGGAAGCCCTGTGGTGATGGGCACTTGCTGCATGTCAGAGTGTGACCACGGGCTTGCAGGTGCAAGTGTGACATGAAGGGTGGGATCAGCCATGGATCTCAAAACTTTGCAGCAAAGTGGTTGCTGTGGGTCAGCAGCACAGTGAGAAGGGGTCTTCTCACCCTGTCCTACCACATCTGCCCTTGACCGTTCCTCATTTTTCCTTTTGAACCCTTGGCAGAGATTAAGCTGCTGCCAGGGGGTGTCCCCAGGAACATCAGTCTGAGGCCTCATGCTGCCATCAGGGTCTTTTTGTTTCCTGCTACTCAAAGCCCCTGCGCTGCTTTCTGTCCCCCTCCCTGGTGCAGGTGAAATTGCTCTCTGGTCACTGGTGGTCCTGGCCATCGAGAGATACGTGGTGGTCTGCAAGCCCATGAGCAACTTTCGCTTTGGGGAGAACCACGCCATCATGGGCGTTGCCTTCTCCTGGATCATGGCCCTGGCATGTGCAGCTCCCCCCCTCTTCGGCTGGTCCAGGTAGGGGAGGCACTGGAGCCAGGGTGGGGTGTGGGAGCCTGGCTGGTGGCTCGGCCATGGCCCCCAGCCAGTCTCCTCTGCTGGGTGCTGACTGCTGGGCTCACCTGACAGGTACATCCCCGAGGGCATGCAGTGCTCCTGTGGGATCGACTATTACACTCTCAAGCCAGAGGTCAACAATGAATCTTTTGTCATCTACATGTTTGTGGTTCACTTCATGATCCCGCTGGCCATCATTTTCTTCTGCTATGGGAACCTGGTCTGCACTGTCAAGGAGGTGGGTACTTGCCAGAAGGAGTGGCCAGTAGGGCTACCCCTGTCCCCAGTGCTGGCCAGGGCCCCACACCAGGCTCCAGAACGGTGACAGGGGCCAGCCTGGCCATCCATGAAGAGGGAAATAGCAAACTCCAGACGTGGAGCTTGACTACCCTCACCCTGACCTGAGTCCCTGGCATGCAGCACCTCTGACTGCCCCGTTTCCATCCATGCCCACAGGCTGCTGCCCAGCAGCAGGAGTCTGCCACCACCCAGAAGGCAGAGAAGGAAGTTACTCGCATGGTCATCATCATGGTCATCTCCTTCCTGATCTGCTGGGTGCCCTATGCCAGTGTGGCGTTCTACATCTTCACCAACCAGGGGTCAGACTTCGGGCCCATCTTCATGACCATCCCGGCATTCTTTGCCAAGAGCTCGGCCATCTACAACCCTGTCATCTACATCGTCATGAACAAACAGGTAACTGCCAGGGTGCCAGCCAAGTCCTCTTTTGTGTTTGTAACATCTGGCAGAGAGTTACAGCATCTCAGGGTACCAGTGGTCTGGAGGGAGGGGTTGTTTCCAGGAGATCTAGTCCTGGCACATGGGAAATGAACTGTGCAGCTCATCCTTGGTGCTGCATAAATCCCACAAACGCAAGACCATTCCACCTGAAGTAATGCAGGGTTGATGGGGGAGCCAGGACGGGAGCAGGCATGGCTGGCAGTAGGTGGGGTGGGAGCAGGCAGGGGGGCAGGGGACTCCATACAGGCACAGTTCCTCCTGTACCACAGCACTGGGGGCTTCCCAGCAGCTTTGCTGGGCTTAAAGGCAGCTCTGCAGCTAGAGCTGGTGGTGTCCAGCCGGCTCACCCCGGGCTTCCCTCTCTCCCAGTTCCGTAACTGCATGATCACAACCCTCTGCTGTGGCAAGAACCCTCTGGGTGACGAGGACACATCTGCTGGCAAGACAGAGACCTCGTCCGTCTCCACCAGCCAGGTCTCTCCTGCATAGACCCCAGGGGTGCAGCCAGTCCCTGGGTGCTGCCCTGGGGGCACAACCTTGGCCCCACCGCCCCACCTCCTGCCCTGCTTCACCATGGCCAAGGCCCTGTGGGACAGGCTCCTCGCTCCTGGCACTAGGAACCCCGGGAACAAGGCTGAAAATGTGCACACACCTTTTGTCATTAAAATGCAAAGGCTTAGCTCCTCTGGCGAAAATCCGTGCGTTTCTGTTGACTTGCTGAGAGCTCATGCCCCTTCTCTGAGTGCAGACGGGGTCAGAGAGCTCTGCCTGGGCATGGCAGAGCTGTCCTGCCTCCCTCAACCTGCCTGGCACCCCAGCCAGGGCACCTTCTGCATCTGCTGCTGCCAGGGCCAGAGCTGGGGCCACTTTCTGGCTCTTCTGCCAGAGATGTTTCCTAGCCAGTGCTGCCAGTCACTCAGCCCATCACGCTCTGTCTGCCCAGAGCAGGTTTGGCTGCTGCAAAGTGCCCTGGTCCTGTCCCATCTGCCAGAAGTCCTGGGACACACTGTGATTTCTGCAGGGGATGGGACAGGTACCAGTGCATGGATCCTGCTGGCAGGCAGGAGGCACAGAGGGCCCTGCAGTGCTGCACACCCTGAGTGGCTCCAGGACAGCTCAGCCCTGCAGTGCTGCACACCCTGAGTGGCCCCAGGACAGTTCTGTGCTCAGCCCTGCAGTGCTGCACACCCTGAGTGGCCCCAGGACAGCTCTGTGCTCAGCTCTGCAGTGCTGCACACCCTGAGTGACTCCAGGACAGCTCTGTGCTCAGCCCTGCAGTGCTGCACACCCTGAGTGGCCCCAGGACAGCTCTGTGCTCAGCCCTGCAGTGCTGCACACCCTGAGTGGCCCCAGGACAGCTCAGCTCTGCAGTGCTGCACAACCTGAGTGACTCCAGGACAGTTCTGTGCTCAGCCCTGCAGTGCTGCACAGAGTTTGCACCCTGAGCAGCAGCTCTGCTCCATGGCCCCCAGCACCCCTTCCTGCAGTCCTATCTCTCTTTCTTAGGCATCTTTGGTCCCCTAGGGCCAGCCCCAAGGAGCTTGCCCATGCCCCTCCCCGTTTTGGGCAGTCTGGCCCTAGCCCAGCAGGAGGTTTGGGCAGCTCTGGTGCTCTGGAGGCTTGCTGGGCACAGGGCTGGTCTCCAGCAGGCAGCACCCAGCAGCATATGGCTCAGCCACGCCGACATATGTTCAAAGCACTACAAGATGGCATGTGGCAATTGTAGCAGTGTTCTTCATTTTTATTTTTAGTTCAGTTATACAAATAAGATGTTTTTCTCACTGTTCAGTGTTATCAACATTTGAAACTATTTTTGTACATTATTATCCTCTCTGATTTCTAATCCTATGCAGCTTTGCAAGGACTAATAGGGAATGTATAGAGCCCATGCGAGTTAAACCCTTAATAAAGAGCAATTTGCAAGTACAATTCTCTCATTATCTTTTTTATCGATACTTCTGCATATTCAGTGAAATCTAAAGATTAGAGTTTTATGAATAATTCAGTGTTTAGGCTGATGTCTGATTCATGTGCTTCAAATCTGGGAGGTGGTTTTGGAGGGAAGAGGAGGAAGGATTGAGTTTATTTGCTGTTGGTGAGGCTGTACTCCTCAGGAGTGTGGTCATGCCTGGCACTGTGGTTCTCCTGCCCATGGAGGAGCAGCCCTGGCCCAAGCAGGGCTGTCTCTCCCCTGTGCCACCTGGTTTGGACCCTCCTGCCAGCCCAGCCAGGTGCCAGAGGCAGCACAGAGCTACCAGAGAGGTGATGGATGGATCCAGGATGAGGAAATGCACCCAAACCTTCTGTGGTGCCAGCCCCAGCAGCTCTCCTGTGCCCCCTCTGTCCCCTTCCTGGGGAATTCAGACATGGGCTGGAAATGAAGCAATAAAGAGGCTGGTGCTGGTCTGGGCAGGAGGAGGGTGCATGGGGCTCCAGGCAGTGGGTCCATCTCCCAGCTCCTTGCTCCAGACCTGCCTCCTGCTGGCCCCTCAGGCAGGAGGTGGGCACAGATCTTGGCAAGGGTCAAGTGGGCAGTGCTTTTCAGGTGCATTGCTGTGGCCTGCTGAGATGGCCATGAGCCAGTCCTGCCATGACATAATCCTGCCTTACAACTCCCTCACATTTCCAACAGACAATGCACACAAGATCCCTGCGAGTCCTGCCTGGGGGGGACAGTCCCTGCAGAAGGAATATCTGCCCTGTTCCTCCACAGAGCCATGGGTGCTGCACTCAGGCTCTCCTCACCAGCACAGGGCCTGCACACAGGGGCCATGGAAGTGCCCATGTCCAGGGCTGGGAGTGCTCTCCCCTCAGCACAGGATTCAGGGGGTGGGGGTGGATTGTTGTCCTGCTTGTGACACTTGGGGATACTGGGGGAGAGTTGCTCCTCTTGTCTCTGCTGGCTCACCAAGCAGCTCTTCGTTTTCCTCCTCTCACTCTGGGTGGAACCTTCCCCTCCCACCACCATTATCAGTCCCATTTCCTAGTGAGGCCACACTTGGTGAGGGAGGCAGCACATCCCACCTTCACACAGGGGGTCTGGAGGGGCCCTGTGCTCAGGGCTGGTTCCCTGTGCACCCCACAGCCACAGCTGTCAGTAAACTGCAATTCCAGCACCTCAACACCCACCTTGCAGCAGGTAGACACCTTCTGTCTGCCTGCTCAGGGCAATCACCCTGCAAACCCCCCATCCCTCATCCTTCCCCAAGCCCTCTGCTTAGTTGTGCTCCTTCTCCCCAGCCCCTCACAAAGCTTGGCAAAGAGCCATTAACTTCCAGACCCTGGCTTCCATCAGGGCTTCCCCCACAGCAATTATCAGCTGCCAACCAGCACCTGCAGCCAGGCTGCTGATCAGATAAATGGGATGGAGGTGAGCTGGGTGGGGCAGTAGGGTTTGTGGTGCCTGCTGGCTCTGTGTGCTGTTATGGGTAAGGGCTCTGCAAGTGCTGTGGGGTTTCTCGGAGCTTGGCTCAGGCTCTGCTCTGTGCTGGTCCCTGGGGGCTGCAGAGATGAGCAGGGCTGTGGCTGCTGGGGCTGGGAATGTCTCGGGCTGGACTCCAGTCCCAAACGATCCCTCTTGCAGCAGCCAAGGCTCCCGGCACAGCCCAGCGCGGCCCGGCCCAGCACCCCCCGACCCTGCAGATGGTCAAGGAGGCGCTGCGGGCCCACGATGAGAAGAAGGGAGCCTCTGTGGTGGCCATCAAGCGCTTCATCCTGGCCAAGTACCCCAGCGTGGACCCCATCCGCCTCAAGTACCTGCTGAAGCAGGCACTGAGCAAGGGGCTGAGCTGCGGGGAGCTGGTGCGGCCCCACAACTCCTCTGCTGTGGGGGCCACCGGCACCTTCAAGGTGAGCATGGAGGCTGGGCCGGGGCTGCGGGGCTGGGGCTGCGGGGCTGGGGCTGCAGGAAAGGGGCTGGAGCTGTGGGGCTGGGGCTGCAGGAAAGGGGCTGGGGCTGGGGCCGGGCTGTAGCTGCAGGCATGGGGCCGGAGCTGGCATGGGGCCGTGGGGCTGCAGGAATGGGGCTGTAGCTGCAGGAATGGGGCCAGAGCTGGGCTGTAGCTGCAGGAATGGAGCTGTAGCTGCAGGAATGGGGCCAGAGCTGGGCTGTAGCTGCAGGAATGGGGCTGTAGCTGCAGGAATGGGGCCAGAGCTGGGCTGTAGCTGCAGGAATGGGGCCAGAGCTGGGCTGTAGCTGCAGGAATGGGGCTGTAGCTGCAGGAATGGGGCCAGAGCTGGGCTGTAGCTGCAGGAATGGGGCTGTAGCTGCAGGCATGGGGCCGCAGCTGGGCTGGGGCCGTGTGGCCGCAGGCATGGGGCTGTAGCTGCAGGAATGGGGCTGGGCTGAGCCCGGCCCTGCTGACGCCCCTCTCCCCACAGCTGGCGCGCCAGAGACCGCGGCACAAGCAGCAGGAAGGCTCTGAGGGAGGCCAGGCCCCAAAGCCAGCGCAGAAAGGGACCAGCAAGGGCCCCGTGGCAGAAGCACAGCAAGGTAAAGGGCTCTGGTGCAGTGGGCCAGCTCACGCTGCCGGGCCCCCCTGCACTCACCCCTTCTCTGCAGGTGCCAGCAGGCAGCAGCCGGCGGCCAGCAGGCAGCCCAAGGTGAAGGTGAGTGCAGGCCAGCAGCGGGCTGGGGCTCTGGCACAGCCATACCCTGAGCTGCTCTTCCCTTGCCTCCAGGCCAAGCCTCGAGCGGCACAGAAGCCCAGCAGCGATGGAGCAAAGCAGCCCCAGGCTGGCGGCACAGGGCCTGCAGGGCCCCCAAAAGCTGCCAGCCACCACCAGGCCCCCCGAAAAGGACACTCGGGACCCAGCACGGCCCTGGCTGCTGAGAGTACGGGGGAGAGTGACAGCGACAGCAGCGGCAGCTCTGCCAGGGCTGGGGTGAAGGGGCCCCAAAAGGCCCCCAGGGCAAAGAGCAAGGGCAAGGTGCCAAAGGGCGTGCAGCAGAATGTCCCCAAGGCACAGGGAGCTCAGGCAAAGAAGCCCCGGGTGACTGCGGGAGCTGGGCAGGGGAAGAAGGCCAGGCCCAAGAAGGCAGCTCCCGTGGCAGCAGAGAAAAAGGCTCCATAGCGAGCTTAGCCCTGCCTCAGCTGGCCCAGCCCTTGGGGTCTGGGCTGGTTTCAGTCCCTAGGACAGGTTTTATCTGTGTTCACCTCATTCTAATAAAGTTTCTTTACTCGCTTCATGGAGTGCCATGACTGCTGTGGGTCCCTGTCGCGGTGCTGACACCCAAGCCGTGTCCTCAGCCTGCATGGCGTGGTGGTGAGATGGTGCTGCAGGCAGAGGTGCTCTCCCTGTGCCCATGTGTCCCTAGCCATGTGCCAAGGAGCTGCAGGGTTTGGGGGCAGTGTGTGTGCAGGCTGACCGTGTGCCAGGTGATGGGCAGGGACCCTGGGACCCAGCACGGTGACATGCCCAGGCACAGAGAAGCTCAGGCTTGGCTGCTGCTGTGTGGAGCCGTGGTGCTCACAGCCTGTGTGAGTTGTCCAGCCCTCTGTTGTCCTGGCTGCCCTTGTGCTAATGCCTGGCTGAGCTGGGATTACAGGAGCACCAGGGTGGCAGCTTGGGGTGCACTCCATGGGCAAGTGTCTCCCAGCAGAGGTGAAGCAGCCTGTGCTTTAACTACAGAGGAAGATAGAGGTGTCTTAGGGCTCAAAACCCAAGTTTGGGGTGTCACTGTAGCTTCTAGCACAGCTCATGCTCTTATTACAGTCTGTGGCAGAGTTCCCACCTACAAACTTGTCTTGTGAGCCCCTGTGGGTCAGTGTATCATGCTTCCATTTAATAGCTTCAATTGCCTGAATTTCTCTTGCTCTGCCCACAGCAGGGCCCTTCTGAAGGTCGTGCTGATTGTGTAAAGGGTTACATTCCTCCTGGGTGGGAGAAAATAAGTGGAAGTAAAACTCTTTCTAAAGAGGATTTTGTTAATCTGCAACTGGCCTTGCCATTGCCCTCCAAGGCTCCTGGCCTTGCTTTGAGGCTTAAGCAAGAGCTGGGCAAACTAACTTCTCTTAAACTTCAGCCTTGACTGCGTTGATCCATCTTTAATGGAACTGGAACTCGTGTGCCCCAGGGACAGGGTGGGGAATGTGGCAGCAGTAAGTGAGCAGAGTTCACTGGATTCTCAGGCGGGGTGGCCTCACAGAGCACCACTCATCTGTGTGGTAATGTCCCCAGCAGTGCCAGGCAGGGGCTGTGTCCTCCCTCACTAGCACCAAGTGTGAAATGCAGAGCTCTCTTGCTGTGAGAGAGGCCAAATAATTTAATGGCTGGATTTAGCTTTGCAAAGAACCTACTTCCTAGTGGAAATAGCAAATCCCTCTGGTGTCTGGAAAGCACAGCTTTTACTAGGGGAGGGGAAGATTTAGCAATGCCATGGTTGTTAAGGGCGCTGGGCCACAGCTGTGTCAGGGTGCTGCAGCTGCAGATGAGGCTGGCAGTGCAGGGAGGCACATGGCACAGGTGAGGGTGCCTGGCCACAGCTGCTTCTCTGGGGCTGCTGATCTCCCTGTGCACAGCACTGGTGGGTTCAGGTGCTGCTGTCCTCGTGCCAATTGTCCCCTCCCTCTGCTCTGGGAAGGAACTGTGGCACTGGCTGTGGGAGTGGTGTGTGGACAGCCCTGAGGGGCACAAACCTGTTCTCAGAGGGCTGCTGACCCCACACACTGTATGTCCTGCATGTGCAAAACTTGTCTGTGCAGGTGTCCCCCCGTGTGCTTGGCAAGAACTGCACTTCATAGGTTCAGCACCTTGTTTTATTACAAAGATAGGCTTTGCCAGGAGTCTGCCACTTCCACTACACAGCAGGTAAGGGCACTACACCCACAACACGTGCCAAAGTTTAAAAACATGTCACAAAGGGCTCGAAGGTTCACATCAACACTACAAACCCTCTGCTAAAGTTGCTCCTTTAAATGGTTGTAGCAACTACCTTTTATTTTTTTTTTTTAATTTTTTCTTTTTGGCTTTGGAAAAAATTAAATAATAAAACAATAGCCCCAATACATGGCCCAGCCACAGCACCTGGAGGCAAACTCTATTTACTCTTGGCTCACCTGTATCCTTTCCCTGTAACAAACAACATGGGGCTATAGCTCCATGGCCCTTTCCCTGCCTCCAACCAAGCTCAACATTCTCTGCTACCTTGGTCCTTCTCACCCTGCCCTTTCCTGTGCTGGGCCTGCCTACATCTCTGGCAGCTATTCACAGTTTCTAAAAGACAAAAAACATCAAGAAATTTTTGTGAAGTCACTTTCAAAATAAAATGTAGCCCAGCTACATTCTTAGAGTTTCTATTCTGAAGCCACATCCTCAGCAAAGACATTGAGACCTCCACAGTGTACATACTTTTTCTGTATTCTCTTTAAAAAAAACTCTGTTCTCCCCCTTTCCCTCCCCTCCCTCCCCACATTTTAACATACTGGATAAAGTCTACTGTTTGTTTTAAAATAGATATCTATGTACACATACACAACTCTGATGTTCTGGTTTCTGACAAATGTGGCATTACTGGAAATGATGGAATGGAGACCACCTGTCCATGGCAGTGAATCACCCAGGAGTTTTGGTGGACAAAGTCATCCAATGCCAGACTGCATCCTAGCCAGCTGGATGACTAACAGAGGCTTCCCTTACACCCTCCTGCAGTGAGGTAGTAGCTGTGTTTCTTTCCTATATGGCAGTTCAAGCTGTGGTGGTCAGCCCTGTGGGCAGGGGCCTTTGTCCATGCAGGAATGCTGGCTTGGAATGTGGTGCTGGCTGTGTGCAGCCTCTGCAGGGGCTGTGTGACACTGGGCACTGAGCAGGCATAGCCCCCAGGCTGGGCTGGCAGGGGGCACTGGGGTGTCCATCTCGGGCAAGCTCTGCTTCTCTGCTGCTGGGACCCTCTCAGTGACCCCAGCTGAGCTGGGACACTCTCTGCCTTGGTTTGCAGCTCTGGTGCTGGAGATGCTCTCCTGGCCTGTGTGGCTCTGGGCTGGCACCAGCTGGGTCCAGTCCCTGTGCCTTTCAGGGCTGAAAGCAGGCTGGCCATGCAGCCAAACCCAGGCAGCAGCCACAGGGCTGGGCCCAAAGCAAGCAGAACAAGCTGTTTTAGGGGACACCTCTGCAGGACTGGCCTGGTGTGTGGGGATGGTGGCAGGAGAGGCAGAGCCAGTGCAGCCTGCTGCTTGCCCTGCCTGTGGCTCAAGGCCACTGGCATTAGGCTGTCACAGGGGGCGTTTCTGGGCTCAGGTGGTGCAGTGCCATGGACACATGTGGGGCAGGAGTGAGGGGCTCAGTCCTTCCCCACCCTGCCCAGGAGTGTCACCCCCTGCTGCTGGGGAATGCTCCCTCCCCACTGTCCAGCTCACCACGAGAGCCCAGGAAAGGCAGAACAGCCCTTGTGCTGCCAACACAGCCCGTGCTCCCTGCAGCCCCCACACTCCTGTCTCCAGGAGGGATAAAGTGCTTTCACCATGCCTTAGCTGCTTGGGAAGCAACTGCTTTGTCTCAGCCCCGAGTTCCCTGCGCTGCCCAAGTCTCAGATGCAGGAGTGGTTATGTTTACACATACAGTACAAAAATCAAAAGGCACAAATATACACAGAATGCAGCAGATAGTGAACAGCTGATAAGAGTCCCTGGTGTTAGAAAAATAAGGATGTTGGAGGGATGGAATGGGAGCTCGGGCCATGATGGTCTTTGCTGTCTGTGGTCATTACTCCCTGAGGTGACCTTTCTGCTTTGTGTCTGTTCCAGCCTCTGCAGCCCCGTCCCGAAGAACCACGCACAGGGATGCAGCAAGTGCTGACCAAGGGGAAAGTGGAGAACTGAGCTTGCCACAAGGGCCATGCCTCCATTTCTGGCTGGCAACAGCAAATAAATTATGGGTGCCACAGTGCAGACCAGAGGAGTTTTAGCTGCTCAGAAAGGTATCTTGTGGCTTCTTGTGAAGTGAGGCAAACTTTCAGCCATGGCCAGGCCCACCCTCTCCACAAGTCTGGTTTGAGTATGACCGAGGTACTCCTGCAGCTGAGGGCAGGTTCCCTTGTGGCACTGTGCTGCAGGAAAGGTCACTTCCAGGGCTGCAGCTGGCCTAGGCTTCACTGCAGGACTCATAGATGTTGTCTTCCATGAGTGCAATCACTTGCTCGAATTTGTGCTGCAGCTGAGTGCGCTTTGTCGTGGGGTTTGCGTCCAGGGCAGCCACAATCTGTGGGAGACACAGGCATGGTGCTGAGGCAGTTGGGGTGCCCACCTGCCAGCCCAGCTCCCCCCACCAGACCTATGAGCCCAAATCCCAGCCAGAGCTCCTAATGGGGAGCCTACCCTGCCCCACAGCCCCTGTGCTCACACCCCTGGCACCGCTGTTCTCCTGGGGCTCCTGGTTAGGGCTGGGAGTGGTACATGGCCAAAATGCACTGCTGTGATAGAGCTGAGGGCACAGCACCAGCCCACAGGCTGCAGGGGGGCAGGAGGCAGCCAGGGCCACTGACTGGCACAGGGACAGCAGGTGCTAGTTATTTTGGGGGTGGACCTTATCTGCATGTTTTGCTCTCCTGAAAGGGTTGATACATCTGGCAGCCCTTCTTCAGCCCAGCCAAATGCCATTAGTATCACCTGGGAATAGCGAGTCTTCTCTTCCAAGAAGTTATCAACCAAGGGACAGAGAATAGGTGCATCTGCATCTATTACCTATGTACTGCAGTTGTGCACACCCTGATAATCCCTGTTCTGTGGGACTGGATGCAGGTGTCTGTGGGGCTGTTGCAGAGGTGGTTCCTCCCTTCCCAGGCAGCCCAGAGCCCGTGAGCTGTAGGAGCCACTCACCTGGGAGCGGTATCTCTTGGCGTATTTGTATATCTCAGCCATGGCCACATTGGTGTTGAACTCATTTCGGTATTTCTTAATAAAGACAGAAAAGAGAGGGGAGAATATTAGCAGGATGGAGCATGTGAGTTCCAGCCAGCAGGACTGACCAGTGAAAGCAGATTGTGGCTGACTTTACTGTCACATTGGTACAGCTGGATTTTTAGGGGAGGAGCATTTGCTTGCATCAGGATAGATCTTGGTCTTTTCAAAGCCAGCTGTGAATACCCACGCTGGGCAGCACTGCTGATCCCTGGGTGCCCAAAGCCATTTCATAGGAGAAGGCAGCACATCAGCTGCACTGCAGAGTATCAATAGAAAAAACCTGCTTGGTGCCCAAAGCTAAAACACCCTAGGGAGAAGGTTTGATTTTGAGGAACCTGCGGTGCATCACTGGCAGGACTCCGATCTGGAATGTGGCTTCCAACTCTTGTGGCTGGTGCCAGGGCTGGCTGCCAGCAGCTGCCTGAGACTCAGGGCTGTCCCTGGCAGTTGTGCCTGGGTGCCAGCTGGCTGGGTGGCTGTGGGACTGCAGAAGTCCGTGTCCAAACTTCGTGGATTTTGGCACTGAATTTTGCTCTCAACTCCCAACGGTGCCAGAGCTAGTTAGGCTCAAGCAAACTCATGGGTGTTTACTGCAGCTCTGGCAGTAATTGAGGATGCATGGAATTAGGTCAGATGAAGGTTGTGCATGGAAGTTTCAGGCAAAACATCCCTTCCAGTGTGCTCCTTGCAGCACCTGAGCAGTAGCTGATGTTAGGCCATGTGCCTCCCTGCTGCTCCAGCCCCAGCAGCACACTGGGCTGCAGTCAGCCCCGTCCTCTGTGCCCTTACCCGCGACTCCTCGGCGAGGTGGGCGTTCATCTCCTGCTCGCTCAGAGGGGGCATGTCGTGGATTTGCTTGTAGTACCTCTGCACGATCTTGCGGTACTCGGGGATCTCCTTGGCATACAGCAGTTTGTTGGTCGGGGAGTCCTAGGGCGAGACACCCAACTCAGCACTGGGCTGCTCCTGGCTGGAACCCTCTTCCTGTTTTCCTGGCATCAGGCAGGACCTCGGCTACAGCTGGTGAGGGAACAGCTTTGGCTTTGGGGCCAGCTGTGGCCAGAGAGGAGCATAGGGCCGGGCAGCACCGAGCCACAGACAGCTCGTGGCACAAGGGCTGACACACCCAGGGTCTGTGGATGGCACCGTGTCCCTGTGGAGACACGGCACCATCCTGCTGCCCTCCATGGGCTGAACATCCATCAGCTCAACGCCACACAACTACAAGCTGAATTTCGTCAGCTGAAATGTTGCTTTTGGGTTTTTCATGTAGCTTTGATTTATTTTGCATTGGCTAATCCAGCCCGCCTGGTCTAAATGGAGTGCATGTAAAGTAATTAACAGAGAATACTGAATTCTCTTGATTAATGTCAGCTTGGACACAGAATCCTTAACCTTCCAGTCACACAACTGGGTTGTTCCAGCAGAGGCACAACCCTGCTGCCCTCCTTGCAAACACAGCATGAATAATTTTAACCTCAGGCAATCGTGCCCTCCTGATATCATTACCCCAGGAATGAACTTGGCTGACTAGCCTCGTGTTGCATCCCCAAGGGGATTGGTCCCAGGCTTGGGGACACCAAAGAGAGTGAGATCACCCTGTCCTGCCACCCCAAGGCCATGTGCAGGACTCTCCCCAGTGCTCTGACAGGTGCAGAGGGGGGTCCTGCTGAAGGGAGGGAGGGGCTGGCTCTGCCCAGGGCAGCACGCTTGGCTCTGTCAGGCAGGAATAGGGGAGCCCGGGGTGACTCCAATCTGCTGCTGCAATCTGGAGCTTGGCTCATGCTGCAGGGGAAACAGGAAACGGGCACCAGATCCCACTGCAGTTTATTTTCAAACCCAGTGACAAGGAATTATGAGAATATGGCCAACTTACAGAGAGCCTGCTCATAGCATTACTTTTTTTTCCCCTTGGAAACACAAAGGAAAACCATGCTGCCTCTTTTCTAAGTTATTTTTAATTTGTGTCTGATTTGTCTCTATTACGAAGAGATGGTTATTAACTGCTTGTGCACTGTAGATGTGTGGACTGAGCCTGCTCTCACATTTGCAGTATCGAGAGCAACGTGCTGAAACCAAGGGAAGAATCCTGCCTGGAAAATGCTCAGTGATACATCGCGTGTACACACAAGCTGATTTTTATGCTGAGGATTTATTCTTCCCACATTACTCAACAATTCATTCACTTATACTATTGTATTCCAGAAAAGTGTTTCCATCTGCTGTCTGACTCCAGCTGACCCCTCTTCCCCTCATCTGCCACTTGACAAGGACAAATTGTAGGTGTTGCGTAACACGTGTGGAAAAAAAA
Source organism: Erithacus rubecula (assembly GCF_903797595.1). Lineage (NCBI taxonomy): Eukaryota > Metazoa > Chordata > Aves > Passeriformes > Muscicapidae > Erithacus > Erithacus rubecula. The sequence goes on from NC_136665.1 coordinate 20,083,922, forward strand.
GACCAAAACCCAAACAAACAAAAAATCAAGCACTCATTAGATCTTCCTCCAGCATTAACCTCTCCCAACAAAGGCTTCCTGCAGCTCTGGGGCTGGGGGTGTAGCGCCCACCCCCTCACTGCAGGGTGTCCCCCAAGTCACACACTGTCACCATCAGCCTCTGGGCTGGGGAGGCAGGGGGGTGATTTACAGCATTTCTTAATAAAACCCATTTATGTCAGGAAGTTTCAAATGTCAGCACTGTGCTCAGCCAAGGCAGTGGGAGAAAAGAGAAAGAATATGCACATGGGGCACCTTCCTGGCAGGCAGCCCCGGGGCTGTGTGGGGCCTGGGGTGGCACGTGGCACCTGGCTCAGGCAGCTGGGCTTGCTTGGGGCAGCCTCAGCTCCCCCAGGGCTGTGCTGAGCCCACCAGACTCCAACCCTGGGATGGACACGGGAGGAGAGCACCACCTGTGGCAGTGCCTGCTGATGGACAGTGGCACTGGGATGGCTCTGGACAGCCTCACACCCCGTGAGCCAGGCCTGGTCTGTGACCCCTGGACAGCTACAGCCTGTGTTCTCAGAGCTCTGGCTCACCTCCTGGGCTTCTCTCCTAGCTGAGAGGTTGTGAAGAAATCAATTGTCTGCTCATAACAGAGGAGGTGCAAGTTTCAAACTCAAGTCTGAGAAAAGGGGTGGGGAAGGGAGGGAAAAATGCATCCCTGGAGACAACCAAAACTGAGCTGTGTGAGCCCAAGCAATGTCTGCAGCTGGTATGAGCAGGAGCCTGGCCCAACTGCATGACCTGGCCCAGCTGCATTACCTGGCCCAGCTGCATTACCTGGCCCAGCTGCACTACCTGGCCCAGCTGCATCACCTGGCCCAGCTGCATCACCTGGCCCAGCTGCACTACCTGGCCCAGCTGCATTACCTGGCCCAGCTGCATGACCTGGCCCAGCTGCATGACCTGGCCCAGCTGCATTACCTTGCCCAGCTGCATCACCTGGCCCAGCTGCATCACCTGGCCCAGCTGCATCACCTGGCCCAGCTGCATGACCTGGCCCAGCTGCATCACCTGGCCCAGCTGCACTACCTGGCCCAGCTGCATTACCTTGCCCAGCTGCATCACCTGGCCCAGCTGCATCACCTGGCCCAGCTGCATCACCTGGCCCAGCTGCATTACCTTGCCCAGCTGCAGGTCGGACAGCGAGCAGGCGTCGATGAAGGCCTGGGCAATGACGGACAGACAGGCGTCAATGTGATCTGTCTTGTCAATGTCGAAGACAAACTGCGGGTTTTTCAGGATGTTCACCCAAAACCTCAGTGGTAGGCTGCAAAGGGAAGGATCCAGGGACACACACACGAGATGAGTTTTTGTGTACCAGAGGAAGGGGGGCAGAACTGCAGGAAAGACGATGATAGACAGGGAGCAGTAGAAAGGAAAGCTGAGGAGATGTGTTCTGCCATTTCATCCCTGGTGCAGACCCCTGCCCTGATGGAGGGGCAGGGACACACCTTCTGCCAGTGGCACACACATGCCCTGCTCCTTCATCAGCTCCCAGCACTCCGGCCAGAGGGGCACAGCAGCCTTGCCTGTGTGGGTCTGGTGAGTCAGGCTTCCCCACTTGCTGCTGCTTGGAGCAGTGGTGTCATCTCCTTCTCCCTCTTTCCTGACACTAACCGTCATCTGGTTCTGATAGTGAGCCTGGCCCCACAAAACACATTGCATCTGTCTTTTTTTCTGTTCTCTCATCATTTTCTCCTTCAGTTATTTCACTGCTGATTTGGCCACAACATAGCTTCAGTCTACTGCCCACCCCTCCTAACCTCCACAGCAGCTGAGAGGTGAAAGCCACTGTAAGTCTTTGCTCTACAGGCCAATGAAGGTAGTAAAGGGTAGGCAAATCTGTTGCACAATGGTTGTATCTGCATGCCTGCTCTCCCAGAAAATTTGGTTTTAATTTTCACACATTGGGCTGGAAACAGTTCCTTTCTTCACAGTCTCCAAAGTGCTGAGCCTCTCCTTGACACTCTTCAATTTAAATGGAGACATTTAAATCCTCTGGTTTCTTTCCTCACTATTTCCCCTTCACTTTGGCTCCCCATTCCTGCTGCTCATTCCCTCAGCACCACTCCATCTGGTTCCACTGTGGTGCTCACCAGCAGGCACTGCCACAGCACCTGCCCCCAGAGTCCCCTGAACACCCTGCAGACTCAGCTTGGCTACAGACCCAAGTCAGGAAAAGTGCTGCCAAAGGGCTGAAAAGACAGAAAACAAATGAAAAGGATCCAAATATGCTGGTTTTAAAATTTCCATGACGTTTCACGACCTGACATAGTCTTGGACTCTGTCTCAGATCTCCAGTGCTTGCAGCTAACACCACTGTCTCCCATCATCCTATTTCTCCTTTCATTATCTGTGTGTGCCAGTTCTTTCTACCCTTTTTCTGCCCATGCCTCTTCTTTCAGCTCACTCTTCCCCTGGGCTTCATGTTTGTTCAAAGCTCTCCAGTCCTGTGTTTGGCTTCATCTTTCACAGCCCTCTCTGCCACCCTCCCTGTTTTCCAAGTCCCTCTTCTAATTTTAGCAAACTAATGATTAGTCCAGGACACCAGGGTTTTGCAGCTGCTGCTCCCAAGAGATGGAAGGAAGAAAATAAGGATTTCCTTTTCCAAACCTGTTGGTCTTCCAGATGTGCAGAGTGTCAGGGTCTGTGATCCCTCTCTTCTCTGCCTGTTCCTCTAGGAAGTCAAAGAAATACTTCACAGCCACGGGTGGTTTGTCGTCCCGGATACTGAGAATGGCTTTGAACAAGTCATCCAGGAACTTCTGCAGTGTGCCCTGCAGGACAAGGACACATGGGGACTGGGGAGAGCAGCAGCACCCAAGCCCAGGAGAGCAGCAGAGGGGCTGTGACTGCTGCTCACCAGGGGAAGCCCTTTGCTGCCAGATGGGTACGTCAGAAGAGAGAGGGGATGGCAAAGCAGGGAGGAAACAGTTTGTTTGTGGATAGGGATAGAATAAACTTGCATTTGGGGTTAATTTCTTTTGACATCAAGATTTTCTTTCTTACTGCTGGGATCTCACATCTGTGCTTGCTCTGTACCCCACAGACAAAGAAGACCAGAGACTGCTGGCCATCACTGTGATCTTTGCTTCAGGGAGACGCCATGCTGGGATTAAAGATGGGCCAGATCTGACCTCAGATCACACAGACATTTCTCTGGCTCCCACAGCTGAGCATCTTCATCTCCTGTCCCAGCAGCATCTCTTTCTGGGGAGGTGGGTTCAGGTCTCAGCCATGCACCTCAATCCCTCTTGTTGCACAGAGCCCAGTGCACCCCAGGGAGATCATGTGGGCACTGCACAGCAGCAGGGATGAGCTGGGGAGCTGCAGGGAGCCCCAGGAGCCTGACAGCCTCACTGAACCTGCTGCAGCCACGCAGAGAGAGGTGCCACTGCCTTCAGGGAGCAGCCAGCCCTGCAGCACTCGTTCCCTGGAGCAGCCTCTCCCTCTAGGCCACAAACCATCCCTGCCAAGAACAGGGCAGCCCAGCTCTACCTTGGTGGACAGTAGCCGTGTCAGGTAGATCTCTGGAAGAACCTTCTTCCTGTGGCTCTGTCTGTGGGACTTCTTGTGTTCCACTGACTCGTCAGTTGGGAGAACCTGGGTCCAGATAAAGCACATGGTCAGAGCACTCTGCCCTGGAACTGTTGTACTAAATTTTCCTTTCAGCATAGAATTTCAATTGCATATAAAATTCAATTAAAAAGCGGTTATGCTTTATAAACAGACCCTTATATGGCTTTAAAAAAGTGATCCATAATACTCAGTTTTTCTGACATTTGCTTCTCATGTGCTCTTTATTGCCTCTCTCACCCTAGATGACGGAGGTGAACCCATCCATCTCCCTTGCACACTGGCCTGCTTGCCCCCCTGGCTCTCACAGCCCTGTCTGGGCTGTACCTCAGGCTCTCAGCAGCTGTGCACACAGCTTCTGCAGAAACCAGCTTTGCTTGGATTTGGAAAAAGCACAGTATGTAGGAATGCTGGCTTTTTCAAAACAAAAATGAATATTCCACTGGTCAGGTCAGTGAAATAGTGAATTACTGACAAAGAAAGCAACTGGAGTCCATCTTGACATCATTTCACATGTGAACATTGATTTCCCATCCCTTTTCCCTCCTTGCTCTGCAGGTGTTTCTACTTCAGCATGGAAAGGCTTGCAGTGAAAAGCCCCTGACACCAGGCTATGAAGTATTGCTGCTGCTGTCCAGGACAGCTCTTTCCAGGGCAGCTGTTACAGTGCCCAGCCCTTGGTGCCACGGCCAGCATGCCAGCAGCTGCCACAGGTGACCCAGCTGAGAGTGCTGCTGGCACTGCCACTGTGCCTGCCATGCTCTGACACACCCTGGGCTCTCTGCCTGCCAGCAGCTCCCTCAGGCACAGAAAGCTCTCTGCCATCCCTGTAACAGCTTGTCGTGTCCCTCAGATTATCTACAGATAAAGCTTACCTACAGGTCACCTTCCTGTGCCTCTCTGAACCCTGCTGAAGAGAACTAATGAGCCCTGGTGCAGCTTGTTCCTCACCTCTGACACTACAGCCCATAGACATCATTTAAGATAATATCAGCAGCCCTCATCCCTGCAGCCAGGAAAGGGACACTTACCAAGTGGAAGTACTTCTCAGTGTCCAGATCCTTCACTGTGAAGAACAAGAGAGACACAGTGGCTCAGTCAGGGGGACTGACATCCACCTCCACTGGTGACCTCCATGTCAATAGGCACCTGAACCCCAAGAACCCCAACACCAGGCTGGCATTCTCACCCACAAGTGATCTCAGTGTTTGTTTGTTTTGGGGGTGTTTATTGCATCATGGGGCTTGTGGCAAGTACCCTAGGAGGCACTTTAAGAGGGACTGAGGTCTCCCAAGGGATGTTTTAAGAGAGCCTTGAGAGGGCACAAGAGCAGGATGAGCACGGGGCACTCCTGCCCTGGGATGCCCCATGTGCCCCACGCTCCCAGGATTACCCTGAACCTCAGCACCAGGGCAGCTCAGCCCCAAGCAGCTCCTTGCCACAGCAGGAAAGCACTCCTGGACAGCCAGGCTCTCTGGAGGCAGCCTGGAAAGAGGGTTTGAAAATCCTTATTTAATGTGGATTGTCTCTCTTAGTCTGTTTTCACCCCGCACAGCCTGAAACCTGGCAAAGGACTGAATAAATGTAACTGTGAGAAAGAGGACTTTTTCAACCAAGGGGTTTCAGATTCTGCCTTTCTCTCACTCTGTTAGCACAGACTGGATGCCAGCTCCCAATGAGGGTGTGAGATGGGAGGTTCAAACACCTTGAGGGCTTGGAGAGCACCCTATGCCCCATGAGGCAGAGGGAGGACACTGGATAGCATCCGTTTAGAGCACTGCATCCCCAGCACCCATTTCCAGCCAGGGACAGCCCTCTGACAGTGCAAGCATTCCTAAGAGCAGGGAGGTGTTACCTCTGCTCAGCGTGGTGTCCTTCTTGTCTGTCAAACTCATGGCCAGGGATGCCCCTTCAGGGATCTGTGCAGGAAGGGAAGAACACACATCAATGATGGGAGCCTCACCAGTGCCTCCCTGGTCTGGGGAGATCCCAGGAACTGGGGGATGCTGGTGCAGTCTGGTTCTGCCACAAACATCCCCTGCCCCTGCCCCCCAAAGGGAATTTCAATACAGTTACAACATAGTGGGCTTCTGAAACCCCATGGGAATTGGGCAAACACATATCTAAGATACATTTTTGGATGTTGACACCAGGTAATTGGAAGAGGAAGGAGAGTTTGGCCATGCAGGTTTGCCATTCCCCAAGCAGAAGGGAGGTGGCAGCCCCTGTGGCACAGGGGCACCGTGCCAGCAGCAGGGCTGCTACCCCCATAACCACGTTAATGAGCACTCAGCTGCACTTCTGTTCTCCAGGCACAGCTACAGACCAGTGGGGACTGTGCTTCCAGGCATAACAGGGAATATGAAAACTGTTAAGTATTTCTGGTTTCATTTAATTTTAAACAGAAAAGCAGTAAGAAAACAATCTGATTCATCATGTTTCCTCATCCTTTTGGCCTCACTTCCTCGATGGTCTCCCCAGCTCCGGCTCTCAGGGCAGGCACTGGCATTTGTAGCTGCCATTCCAGCAGGAGTGTGGATCAAGAGCACTGTGATACTAATCAGCCAGGCTGGTGGCCCTTGGGAGCAAGAGCTCTTTCCCCTCCTCTTTCTGTTGTCAGTAATAACTTGTTTTGCATGAAGAGTGTTAATTAGTTTCTGTGTGTTGCAATATTAACGAGATTCTCGCCAGGGCAGATGTCTATTCCCTGGAAGCTCTCACGGAGCTATGGCAACCTCTCTGCTTGTTGCTGATGATCCCGTTTTTGGAGGGGAGCTGCAGCTTGCCCTGGAGGCTCTGAGGAGGCAGGGCTGCCTGGGGTGCCCTGGCTTTACCTTGTAATGTGCCAAGGTGTTGAGTTTCTTCCTGCCGTCCTCCACCACCGAGGTGTCATCCAGGTCCCGCAGGATGTAGCTGTCGGTGCTGGTGGCAAACCACTCTGAGCACAGAGAGGGGAGAGGTGAGTGGGAGCCCAGCCTGAAGGAGGCAGGGCAGGGGATCTGGCTGTGCTGTGTCTGCCTTCTGTCAGCTGCTGCACCATTGCAGTGCTTGCCCTGTTCCACAGCCTGGCTGCTCCCCTGCCCCTCTCCTTACCCAGGTCGACGTCTTCCACCCTTGGCCACTGGGAGTAGGGCACGTTCTTGCAGAAGGCCTCCAGGATTTTCTCTTTCACTTGACTGAGTGTGTCTGTGTCCATGGCTCTGACACTCAGGGAGTCCATCCCACAGCCTTGGAAGGAGACGTTGAGGTTCTGCAGGCAGAGGCTGTGTTAGGGATGACCTGCCTGGCTCTGCTGGCTCCCAGGAACGCTGCAGTGTCTGCACAGCTCTGGCTGGTGCACCCTGGCCCTGTGCTGATGGAAATCAGGCTGAACTAATGTGGCCATCGATGCTTTACAGCATGAGAAGCACTGATTTACAGCTCCAGGGGCTGAGTGCTCTGCTGACCAAGCTGGGAGAACACAGGGAGCAGCTCAGCAGCCCCTCTCATGCTGTCCTGCTAATGGGGCTTGACCACCCAGAGGCAGGAGGAGGAGTCAGCCTCCATTACCAGCCTTGTCCTCCTGCTTGGCTCCAACTGGTGACTAATGGACCACCAAAGCTCATTGCTCAGCCTCTGCTTGATGCAACATGCTCCACTGCTTAAACCAGCTCCAAGCCTGCTGCAATGCCTGGAGCCTTTGAGAGCTCCTGGACAGTGGGACAGGCAGCTGTGAGGGGCCACAGGCTGCCACAGACAGCTCAGAGATCAGGGAGGCACAGTCACTGCCCCAGTCGCAGTCTAAAGCTGCAGAGCAAGGAGAGCAACTCTATCAGAAACCCTCTTCTCTTTTTGTCTGGGTGCCTTCTCCCTCTCACCAGCTGTGCAGACCTAAATGCTGTGAACAGCATCTCCCTCTCACCAAGCTCTGGGGACGCCTCAGCACGTGGGTACTCACCCTTGGCTTTGCCTCTATGTTCTCCCTCAGCAGCCACTCCTCATTGAGGGTGTACCTGGCCTTCCCTGTAATGGCATCGATGGAACCCTTGTTGATCTGCTGCTTGATGGCGCAGATCAGCAGGAAGAAGGGCTCTCCAACTGTCTCCTAGGGAAAGGAAAGAAAACCAAGTCAGCAGGTTGGACCTGGTGGTGACAGGTCCATCAGCAGTGCAGCAGGGACGGGCTCTGTGGGGACAGTGAAGGTGCCTCTGTTCCAGGGAGCAGCACTAGTCCACCCCAGGTGCTGCACACACGTGGTGGGGGCCGTCACCTCCCAGCTCCCACTTGCCTCCCTCTGAGGCTGCTCAGAAGTTTTCAGACTTGTGGCATCATGACAGTGCAGATGGAGAAGAGGACCCAACAGCCAGCAAGAGCCTCAGGCCGTTTTTGGGGTGCTGTGACTGTCAGCACCAACACAGCCCAGCCAAGCTGTGCAGCAAGCACCAGAGCATGCACCAAGGGGCTGTGCCAGCCGTGCTGCCTCAGGGGCAGAGCTGCTGCTGCTCAGAAGGCAGGGACATATGCATGGCTGTGCTGAGCAGGGATGTGCAAATGTGCCTTAATTTACATATGAATTACACAGGAACAGGGAGAACCCAGCACACTGTGCTACAGAGATGCTTACTGCAGTCTGACAGGGTGCAGACTGTACACATGCTGCACTCAGCAGGACAAGATAGGGCTGATGGCACAAAAATCCAAGGACAGAGATATCTGGGCACCCAGCTTTCTCATGAGCCTCTCATGGTCAACTGAACCTCTCACTGCACTGCATGGTTTGCCACTGAATGCTTTGGGAGAGAGCCCACAGCCTGGGCCAGTGGCTCTGGGAACCAGCATTCATACTTCTCATACCACAGCAGAGCCCTCCTCACAGCAAAACACAGCATCAGGGTCAACAAGCTGCTCCCATGTGACAGCAAGCAAACACACCATTTAACTCCTTACACTCATCAAACCTAAGTTAATGGGAGAGGGGTGAACTGTGGCACTCCTGCAGCAAGAACGAAAAATACAACAGGGAGCATCTATTGGTGATGTGATTCAGCTACGCAGTTTAATGCCAAATTTCTGATCCACTTCTGCCTGCTGCACTGATGTGCAAGGGAAACTTCAGCTATTTTCTTAAGGAACTCTTCAGTGTTAGAGTACATCCCATTCTCCCTAATGTTCATGTTCAATTTCCTTCCAATGAGGCAAGTGCAAATTCTGCACATTTCTGTATTCGGAGCTCCCCCCGCACACAGCCCTGCCATCTGAGAGCCTGCTCAACACAACAGATACCCAATGGCTTTGATATTTGTCAGCTAGGAACTGCTAAATCCTGTTCAATCTGCTTCTTAATTAAAACTTGGTGATTCTTTTATCCTAATTGTCCTATAATTGCTAAAGCAATTAGTTGGATGTCAATTTGGCTGCGCAGCATTTGGTGCGGTCGATGCCGGGGATGCAGCAGGGCTGCCAGTGGGCACAGGCTGGCTGTGCCAGCAGGGCACTCACTGCCTCTGCAAGGGGAGCTTCACCAGCACTAGGCAGCTCTCTGGTCTGCTGCAGGGGTCCAATGATCCCTGCAGTGCTGCTGCCAGCACTGGGGCTCAGAGCAGGGGCTCAGAGCAGGGCTCTGGGTGCTGCAATGCAGGAAGGCTTCCAGAACGAAGAGGGAGGTGTGCAGTCAAGAAGTGGAGAAGCTGAGGATTGCAAAAAGTGCAGAATGTGCAGAAGACACAAAGAGCTCATTTTGGAGAGAAAGGCAGAAGGAGGATATTACAAGGGGACAGCTCTGACATGGAGACCTCCTGGGGCTGCAGTACCACTGCCCTCACACTGAGAGCCATAGGACACCCCTGGCTGGCCCTGCACACGGGGTCATCAGCCCCTGACACTGGCCATGCTGCCCCAGGAGCCCTGTTTGTGCCCCATGCAGCAGGGACAAACCCGAGGCTAAACTCAGCATTGGGCTCTGGAGCCTGCCCGTCCCTCCATGGGCAGCTCCTGCCAAAGGGGGATGCAGTGCCTCAAAAACATGAAACAGGGCAAGTCCTGCTGATGTGGGAACCCTTGTGGGCAGGAATGAGCACGGGCTGCTGGGGTCAGGGCTGGCTGGGGGCATCTCCCTCCCCTGGCACAGTGGGGTGGGCACTGTGGGGTCACTGTGGGGTCACTGCAGGGTGGGCACTGTGGGGTCACTGTAGGGTCAGTGCAGGGTAGGCACTGCAGGGTGGGCACTGTGGGGTCACTGCAGGTCCTGGCCCAGGCCATCCCACAGGGGACACAGCGACACTGCTCCACCAGAGAGATGCTATTTCTGTTTGGCTTTTTGGCTTTTGGGCTCAGGAACTGTGGGATGTTATGGAAATCTGCAAAAGTGCTAATCAGACAGCGAATTTCAAAGCAAGGGAAGAAGGGCTGGCAGGCAGGGACTGGAGATAAAATGGCAAACTTGTGAAACCTCCAGCATTGTTCGGAAAACTCATCTGGAAAGGAATCAAAACTGTCTTTGGACTTGGCTGGTTAGGAGAAAGGAAGTTTAACCAGAAGAGATCAGTGCTGATTCAGGACAAAAAAATACTTAAAAAAACACAGTCTGGGGCCTTTTTTTCCTCCTATTGTGAATGTATTTTAATGAGACTTCATTTTCATTTTTGACTGAACTGTTGTGGGCCCTTAAAGCTACCCAGGGCACTGAAATAACTGCAGTAATGGAAAGCACAGTTCAGGCTGGCAGGACTTGAACTGTTCCACGCACAAGGAGCGTGGGAGGGCTTCGTTTTTATATGCTTGGGAAAACAAAAGGGTTTAGAGCACAGACTGGAATCACATGTTGCTGCCCTATTAACACAACTCTGACAAGTTATTATAGATGTCCTCCCAGGAACACACTACAGCCATTTCCAAAATGTTTTGGTGAGCCTAGGGTGGGAACAGCACAGAAAACAGCTGCTTATCCCAAGTGCCTGCTAATTTTGGGAGAGTTATCTGTTTGCATTCTGTGAAGAACCAAACCTCCATCCCACACATAAAACTCGGGTAAGCTTGGACCCAGACACAAAAGCCAAATTCCAGAGCCCTACTTTTCCTGTAACTCCTCAGCCCCTTTGGAGCCAGGCACAATGGCACCGTGGTAGCTCACGGACAAGGCTTCTTTTACAGCCTTTTCCACCAAAAGTGCAGCCCAAAGCAGAGACACAGACCACTGCACCCACGGCTCCCTCTCAGTTCAGAGAGGAGAGCTCTGCACTGACTGTGCAGATGCTGCACTGCCCCTGAGCCCCTGGCTCTCAGCAAGCCCCCAGCAGCCTCCCAACTGAGCCAGCCCAGCGTGGGCTCCATCCTTCAGCTCCCTCCACATGTGCAGCCATGCCTGTGCCCAGCAGCCCCTTCCCAGCTGCAGACAGCCCCTCCAGACCCTTCTCCCCAGAACACAAATGGACGGGCTGTTAGGCACAGCACTAATGTGAAACAAATGTTTTGAGCATGTAGCGTTGACTTACAAGGGAAAATACAAGCACTTGGAATTTTTCCACTGCACAACGCAGGGACTTTCTCAGCAGCTGTTTCAAATAGACATTGTGATTAATGGGGATAATTCAGGAATGAAAACCAGGCCGATCATCACATGTCTGACAGAGCAGTGCTACAGGCAGGCGGGCAAGCCTTCTTTCTAACCAAGAAATGCCTCTCTAAAGGCAGCAGTTTGATCCTTAGGAATGCAAGGCACATGGGAGGCCTTTGGCTATCACTACTATTTAAATCACAGTCCTGAGCTGACAGCAGCCGTGTGGAAGGAGGTGCTGTCTGTTCCACCACAGGAGCTCCATCCTCATTTGTGTGATGGGGAAGATGCCAGCTCTGCTGATCTGGATCAAGCTCCTGTCCCATTGCACAGCTGGGCTTGTGTCACCTGGGACAAATTTCCTTTCCAGACACTCCTGTCTGACCATTTCTTTTCCCTTTTTTTATTTCAGGAGCAGCTCAGTGTCTCCTCTGATCCCACCCTCACTGTGGAGAATGTGAGATATCAGAGTCTACTGGAAATCAACTTCATTGTGCTTTAGTTTGGAAACTATTTGCTTTCAGAGGTGGGACAGAGGCTGCAGGGATGCTCTGCACTGCCATGGCTTCAGGCTGGATTGGGAGGGGACTGCAAACCCAGTGTGTAGCCTTAGGCCCTGCCAAGGAGCTGCTGCAGGGGATGGAAATGCACGTTCAGCCAGCAGCCCAACAGCTCTGCAAAGGACCCTGTCAGCTCACAGTCCTGCTCCCACCATACCCTGTTCTCATCTCCCTCTGTGGGCCATGAGCAGGGGGAAGCCAGCTCAGAGCTCAGAGCTCAGAGCATCACTGCCTGGCCCTGGGGATGGCCACAGCCCCTCCAGGATGGCCACAGCCCCTTCAGGATGGCCACAACCCCTCCAGGATGGCCACAGCCCCCTGGGATGGCCACAGCCCCTTCAGGATGGCCACAGCCCCCTGGGATGGCCACAACCCCCTGGGGATGGCCACAACCCCTCCAGGATGGCCACAGCCCCCTGGGGATGGCCACAGCCCCTCCAGGATGGCCACAGCCCCCTGGGGATGGCCACAACCCCTCCAGGATGGCCACAGCCCCCTGGGGATGGCCACAGCCCCTCCAGGATGGCCACAACCCCTCCAGGATGCCACATTCCCACTGCCCCTGCCCAACCTGTGGGAAAGGGCAGCTCCCACTCATCCTGTGTGTGGAGCTCCTCACCATTGTGTATGTAATGTGCTCAAGTCTTCAGGCCCATGTGATAAGGCTCCACTTTCCTCTTTTTCTTTTTTCCCTGAGAAAGCCTTCTTGCACAATGTCCATTTTTAGCACAAGCTGGAGCTGGATCAGATGCCTCACATGTGGTCTCCCCTCCCCAAAAGGGAAAATCAGCACTTTTTTTTCTACAATGGTTAAACTACAGGCACAAAATCTGAAGATTAAAAAAATTTACAAATTTCCTCTTTTCTGTCCTTGCAGGCTGGATAGCAGAGCTACATTGGCTCAGCCAACCTCATCCACTCCTGTGACTCTTCTTTTGTTAGACTGGCTAACTCTGTTGGCTAAAATGAAAGATTATGGACTACAAAACCACTGGCTTTAGGACAAAAATTGATCATTTGGGATCAGGAGACATCACAATGTGTATGAAGACAACACAGAATCGCTTCTATGGATGCAGAAAACACTTATGAAAAAGATATTTTTTCAAAGGCTTTTTCAAGGCTCCTCCCGTGGGTAAAATGGGGTATCCTCCAATTAACTGCTGTGGAATCAATTAAGTTATTACTCAATTCTTCTGGGGAATTCCAAACAGAGCTGGCAAATGTGGGAGATAAAGCACTGAGCAGATGGACTGCTGATGGCTCTGAGATGCCAAACATATTCCTGCTCATTACCAAGAGAAGACCAGCAGCCTTCAGGGACAGCCCCAGCTCTCCTGCTCAGATGTGAGCAGAACCAGGAGCATAAGAGCCCCCAGGGCAGTGGGACTGGCACAGAGCAGCCCCTGCCCCTCTCAGAGCTCCAGGGACAGACACTGACTGCCCAGCAGGGCTGTGCCAGCTGTCACACAAACTGCACACAACCACCTGCTTCCCAAAGCCTACAGACACCCTGGGTATTTCTCAGCTCCCCTGTGGCTCTTCTCAAGCACAGGGAAAACACTGATCTGTTCTCTGACCTGCCATGGAGACTGAGCTCAACAAAGCCCTGGGCAGAAGTGGAGAAGCAACTGAACTTGAGGTTGTTTTCCTACACCTGAATCATTCATCACATCAGTTTGCCCAGTGTTAGGGACCATCTGAGTGGCACTGCTAGCAAGTGCCAGGTCCCAGGCTGTCCCATCCCTCATCCCTGCTGCACACAGAGGTGACCTGGCTCTCTTACTCTGAGATAGCTGTACATGCAGATGGACATCCAGTTGGTGAGCATCTTCTCCACCACAGATTCTGTCCTCCTCAGCATAAGCTTGGGGTTTTTGGAAGCTGAAGCATCTATTAGATCCACCAGGAGGTCCTTCATGATGCTGGTGTAATACTCCAGTTTCCCATGCAGTGCAATGGTAAGCAAGGAGGCCAGGTTACATCTGAAACACAGAACAGTACAGGACTCAAGCCCCAGTCCCACAAGGCTGAACTGCTGACTGGCACTGAAAAACCCAACACACAAAAGACAGTCTTTCAGACAATTTTCATGAGCCTTCTTAATGGCATTAGAAGTTCCAACCCTCCTTCAGTGCTGCAGGACCTCAGGCCAGCTTGCACACTCTCATGGTTAACCAAATGAGTGAGTGCTCTGCAGGGTTTATGGCCATGCATTCCTATCAGAAATGTTGAGGCAAGTGTAACTCAGCCATCCACTGAAACACACCCAGACACTGGCTGGATTTGGATTAAGGATAAATTAGTCTCCTCCAGCTGCCAAGTCTTTGGTTCTGAAGCTCATACCTGTCTCTGACAGCAAAGTCCTTCTGCTGCTCGAGAGCATGGACAAACACAATGAGGAAGTGCTTGTTGTTGAGTAAGGTGGAGAACAGAGAAATTCCTTCTTCCATGTTGGGTCTGCAGTTCTCAGGGATCTGAAGAAAAATTTAGACAGCAGACTAAGAAAACCCTGCTTGTTGTTTTCCTCCACATTTTATCGCTCTTGATGACAGGGATGCCCCTACTGAGCACAGAGATACCAAGCAGAAGAGAAGAGCCCCTCTTCCCTCTATGTGACCCAGCCAGCAGCCCTGCTGGCAGGGGACACACAGCTGGGGCAGGGGCAGTGCCCATTCCACTCTGTTCAGCACTCCTGGGGATACCTGGAGCACTGTGGCCAGTTTGGGGCTCCCCAGTGTGAGACAGATGGAGCAAGATTCACAGATCTGCCTTTTCAGCTGGCAAAGCTGATGCAGTGCTGCCCTGAGTTATGGCTAGCAGCAGCCAAAAGTGTTTGTTCTGGGGGGTCACTCACCTTCCATTCCCCCACCAGCAGTGGGTGTGTTTCCTGGAGGTGGGAGCCCAGCTGAGAGCTGAGCTGCTGGGATGGCAGGATGTAGCACTCCTCGTAGAGAGAGGAACACTGGAACCAAGCACAGTGTTAGGGAGGGGAACAACAGGGGGGCTTCTCAATGGCACTAAAGCCACCCAGTCCAAAGACATGCACAGGGCTGGGTTATGGGGCCCTGAAACACTTTGCAGGAGCCCCCAAATGGGTAAACAGCACAAGGATGGGGGAGGCTTTAGTCTGCACGAATATGAGGCTGTTAGGGCAGGGAGACTGCAAATAGAGTAATGTGACAGCTAGAAAACTCCCAAAAGAGACAGTTTTACAGAAGAATATATCAAAATAGAGGAGTTCAGGGTGCTTCAACATATGTAACTTTTAAAACAGATGGGAAAAATGTTTAAATCTCTAGCATTTATATACCAGCCCGAATCTTAAAGCCTCTAGTGTGCAGAGACATGGAGACTGCATAACTGAAAAACCTGAGTAATAGCTACTAATGAAACACTCTGCAGTCATAAATAATCATCTCAGTCCTCAGCACTGGCACACCACTGCCTGGGGGATGAAATACAGCCACAGTGAAGGGCACACAGGCTCACAGCAGAGCACCCAGTGACAGGAGTGACGGCAGCAGCACGTCTGGGGCAGCTCTGGTGAAGGACTCGGGCAGACAGATTGGGACTGGGAGCCCAAGGGACATTTACTGGGAGCACCACGCACCCAACCTTGGACAGGGGGGAAGGGAGAGACAGAGGCATCCAAAGAGCTCCTGAGGACTGGCTGAGCTGCTGGGAATGCCTGGGGGCACTCTGCATGGGACAAAGAGCCCCTCTCCTTGATTGCCAGTTCACCCTCCAGCCACCCTCCAGCCTCTGCTGAATGGAGTGGGGTGACACTGGAGCCCTTGAGGAGGAGACCCCAGCACTGTGCTGGTGTGGGAGCTCTCCCAGAGGAGCTGTGCAATGGCCCCAAAGAGGCAAGCCAGAGCAGCTCCTGGGACAGCTGCCACCAGCCTCTGTCATGTGTGATCTTGTATGTCACCTCAGGAGGTGCAGCTCCACTTTTGATGATAATTGAGGCTGAAATATGTGACAAGTAAATATGTAACAGTGGAATGATTTTGTGACACTGCAAAAGCCCTTCAGCAGAGCCCTATGGTTGGGACACATCTGGGAGCAGTGAGGTGCCCGTGACACGCGCTGCCTCCTTACTTTGGGGAAGAATGTCCTGGTGACAAAGTGCTTGTACTCCAGGAAGGGGATCCCCTGGCTGCGGTTTAGCTCCTTGGTCAGGTCTGTCATGTCTGTCTGCAGCTCTGCAAAACCTTACACAAAGAGAGGTGCAGATGGTGAGAGCCCAGTCCCCACCAGCCGAGACAGGCTGGCACTGGAGGCAGGGAACGCTCCTCTGCCCCTCGTGCCATGCTGGGCTGGAGCTGAGTTTGCTCTGAGCAGCACATTCCCATCAGGATTTAACCATCAGACTGTGCACCTTGCCCTGAGCACTGACAGAACACTCCCTGCCCAGGAGCCCCAGACCCCCAGAACAGGATCATGGACCATGGGATGGTGGCTGCCAATATTGGAATATTCCCAGCGCTCCACGAGCAGTGTGCTGCAGTTTCTGCTGCACCCAAGAGGAAAGCACAGTGAGGGTTAGTGTGACCTTCAAGGAACCCTCTGACACAGCCCAGACCATTAACCCCAGGGCAGAGAAGCTGGTGGCACTGGAGATCAGTGGCTTGCCCAAGCCAGACGGCAGGACAGTGACACTTCCAGCCACTGAGCCACATTCCCAAACTCCGTCAAAGCTCACAGGTGATCACAGAATCTCTCCTGCAAATAATTCTGTGATCTACACAGCACAAGGTGAATGGCTTCAAGCCCAAGTTCCCACTCCTAGCCATGGCTCCTTGGCTCCCAGACAGACTCACCTTTGCGGATTTCCTCCCGGATCTGAGACTCCATCTCCTCCATCTGGAGCAGCGTTTTCTGCCAGTAGCGCTCAGCTCTGCGGCTCTTTGTGCAGAACACAAAGAGAGCTGGAAAAGAGGAAGAGAACAAGCCTTTTGGACCTGGGCTTAGGAGCAGCTGCAGCTGGGCTCAGAGCAGCTCTCCCTGACATGAGTGCAGAAAGCTAAACCCAGAGCTGGTTTCACACCTAGCACCAGACTGGTATTGCTCAGGCAGTTGTCGATTATCTGTAAATAAGTAAAACCAGCTGGGATTTCATGATCATGCTGTAACTGTCATCTTCAATTTAGGTCTGGGCTGTCTGTATTCAGCTTAACTGTATATTAATGTGTTCCAGCTGATTAATGAATACAGAATTGAGGATGTTTACCACCTATATTACAGTGTTCATATCTGACAGTCTTCCCATGCCTCCAGAAATGTGTTTCTAATCATGGGTGGTGCATGTAGTAAATAGGGTGCATTAGAGCCTTTATTAAAAATAAATTAAATCCTTATTATAAAACCTTCATTTGCTGTGAACTGGCAGGTTTCCTGCTGCACAGTCATTCTGTGCAGGGACCCCAGCCTGAGGACAAAGATGTGCAGCACAGCTTCCAGCCAGGTACATACACCAATGTGCCTGCTTCAGATTTGCAGCTAAGGATGCTGGCTCTGCTCTTCCTACTTCACCAGGCACCTGCCACTGCTTGTTTCTTACACCTTGGTCTAAGAGCACCTTTGGAATGGTCTGGGACAGTCATGCCTGTGACCAAGATCAGTTTCTCACATGCCTCTTTAATGTGTATTATAGTATAAAGTATATACTATATATAGTATAAGTATTTGGGGAAAAGGGTAAGTTTATAAATATCATACGTTCAATAGAGTTGAGCTGTGTGTTCAGCCAGGAAAAGCTCTGTGCTGCAGGGAGCTGTGGCCATACCTGCTGCACCCAGACTAGCTTCAGGTACTGCACAACTGCAGCACTGAGAGCCACCTTCACACCTCCACACGCAGAGAGAAAAGCCCTGCCAGAGCCTGGGAGCACAGAGTCCTTCCTTACCCACGACAGAGAGGACCAGCAGGATGCTGCAGATGACGATGGAGACGATGATCGCGGTCTCTCCTCCGCCGAGGTGCAGCATGGCAATCGTGTAGTTGAACTTTCCAACTTGGATCTGAGGAGGGAGAAGGAGGGAGGAACGCCGGAGCTGAGCAGGTTCCCAAGGGGCTGGGAGCAGGGAGGGAGGCAGGGCAGCCCTGAGCAGAGCAGTCAGTCTGGCCCGGGCTCCCAGGCTGCGTGGGAGGGAGCTGGGCTGTGACCCCGCGAGGCTCCAGGAGCCCCAGTCCCTCCCAGCAGGCTGTGGAGCTGCACTGGAGCCCATCCCAGCACCACCACAGGGCTTTGGTGCCAGAAGTGCAGGGCCCACAGCCCCACTGTTCCTGCCCCAGAAGAGACAGCCCTTTCCTAGAGAGCCCTGGTGCTGCTCTTACCAGAAAATCACTTCCACTAAGCATCAACCTTTTCATGGCTCTGAACAGCCTTTGGAGCACTGCTGCACTCGCCTTTCCCCTCCACAACCAGAACAGCTGCCACCCAGAAGAAGCAGGGTTAAGAAACTTTAAAGTCCTTGAAATATAAATAAACGAAGGGAATAAAAATAAATGAGACCATGGGGGAGTAATGGTCTTGTGGCAACAGCAGTGAAAGGGGTGTCAGAAGGTGCTGGCTCTGCTCCCAGCCTGTGCTTCTTGTGACAACAAGCACAAACCACTAGAGCTCAGTCCTTGGGTCTCCTGATCTCCAGAAGGGAAGAGGCCAGCACACATCACAGGCTGGCAACTCACTGGGTGCTGTTTACAAACAGCTCTTTGGGCCCTTGGGATGAAAGGATTCCACAGTATCATCTGATAAGGAAAACTCATGACCACACAAGGCTTTCGCTTCTGGAAATGGGAGTTTCACTTCTCCCAAGGAAGGAGAAGTGAGAGAAACTTGAGAAAAAACCTTGAAATTAGGTAGGGAAGAGCTCCAATAATCTTACAATTTGATTAATCTTTTGATTAATCGCAATTAATCTCCGATTTCCTGTGTCAATGAACATCCCTGGGAAAGGTGCCCACTGGGGTGAAATTGCAGCAGCTCTCAGCCACTGGACCAAAGCCATCCCAAAAGCAGGATCTTCCCAGCAGCTCCACCACCAGACACCCATCTCCATCAGAGGGGAGCCCAGCCCCAGGAGCACGGCTGGGCACGGTGCTGCCACTGGGAGCTCCAGACTCGGGGGGCTCTGGTCTCTGCCCTGGCACATTGTCCAAGAGCCAGGGGACAGGGACAGGGGCACAGCACTGCAGGGGCACGGGGCAGCTTCACTGCACTCCCACAGACACCTGCCAGCCCCAGCAGCTGCACCTCTGCCCTCTGACACCTGCAACGAGGCAGCTCCTCAGCGTCTTCTGAGTCTTCTGTCCCACCCCACTTGACAAGTCTCTCCTGTGTAGAGGGACAGCTCCACCCAGCACTCAGTGTGACCCTGCCCTGTGTCACCACAGCCATTTCCCGTGGGGGATAAGGCAGCAGCCCCTCGTGGAATGGCCAGCAGGAGAGCGCCCCAGCCACGTCTGTGGGTTCAGTAAGGATGCACAGGTATGAATATAAGCAGATTAGTCAGCTGCACTTTCATTGCTGGTGCAGCCTGAACAGCCTTGTATCTCTCCTGCTTCCTGGGGACTTGCCCTGATTGGTTAATGTCACATCAAGACTAGCAAACTCAAAAATTCCTTTTCTTCCACAAAGGGATTCCCCTGTTTCTCAGTTCTTATTAAAAAAACCCAGGAAAAAAGAAGTTAAAAATTACCCAGTTTAAAATTCCTGTTAAGATGACTCAAAAAATCCTGTTACTTCTGCATTTCCATGTTTCCAGTTTGCAACAGAATTTCATGCACCCCAGATTGTTGCCAGTAGACTGGACAGGCTGTCAGTGAATTGGTGTCAGAGGACCCCGTGCCCATCCCTGCACCCTGTGCCCAGCAGGGACCCCGTGCCCAGCAGGGACCCCCTGCCCAGCACTCACTGTCACGGGCAGCTGCCGCTCCGAGGAGCTCAGCGACTCATTGATGGAGCAGTGGATGACTTTGTCTGAAACAATCTGGATCTCACACGAGATCAGGCCGATTTTCACCTGGTACTCATTGCTCTCCAGGCCCAGGCTGTCAGGCTCTTTCTAAAGACAGAAATAAAATCAGGATGTCAGGCTGCAGCATAGCAGTTGGAATTGCAATCGATCTTCTGCTTTCCTTTCCCTATTCCCTGCTGGTTTGCAGACCTGGGAAGACTCTCCCTCACCAAGGACATTTTTCCAGCAATCCACAGGAAAGCCAAAACCAAGCCATTCCCCATTTTCCTGTTTCCCATTCTTCACTCAGCATGGGGCACAGGATCAACAAGCCCCTCATGGAACCTGGGAAAATCTGCTTTTGATGGGGCCTGCTGTGCACAGAAGATAAGGATGTGAGTGCCCATCTGGGAGGGGGAAGGATGTACAGCAGAGGGGACAGCCAGGGGATGCGCCTGCAAAACCTGAGAGAGGGGGAGCACATTTCTGGAGCACGTTGCAAACGATTAGGATATCCTGCAGCAAACAATGGCCTTTGAATTACTATTGCTCATTGTCCAGGCCACTCGGCTTCTGCACCCCAACTTCCTTGTGAGCTGAGCTGAATTCAGTAGCCAAAAGAGAAGAATGAATGATCTGTTTCTGCAGGAATAAACACCTATTGTCTAGCCCTTCTGCTGCACCTGCCTGGTTTCAGGCCAGGGCATTGCAGTTCTTTTCCACTGTTCACTCAGCCCCTTGCTAAGCACCCTCCCCACACAGCTCCCTGGCACCATGCCCCAGGAGCATCCCCAGTGCAGGCTGCACCTCCTGGGGCAGAGAGATGCAAAAGCTGCAGCTGAGCCAAATTCTGGCAGCTGCTCCTCCTCTCCAGCTCCCACCCTGCCCCTTCTGTCTCCTGTGCCTGCAGACAGTTCCTGTGCAGGTACCCAGGGCCGGGGATCTGCCCAGGGTGGGTTTGGCAGCACCCAGAGAGAAGCAGAGCCGCAGCCGCTGCCCCCTTACATGTATGACCAGAGTCAAGGGCTCGCCAGGATGGTGCTTGATCCACTTCTCCTTCTTGGCCGTGGAGAACTGGGGGTCAGCGTAGTAGCCCAGGCTGAACTTGCTGACGGGCAGGGTCTCCTCGGGGTACAGCTCCTCGTCCAGGCCCGGCCGCTCGTCCGTGTACAGGCGCCCGTTGAGGTAGAAATCCACGGGGGCCGGCTTGGCGCCCGCCGTGACGTTGGAGGCGGCGGGAGAGGGGCAGGTGATGGCGGTGTCAGTGTGCACCTGGCAGCGCTGCAGCAGCAGAGGGGCTCAGAGCCAGCCCTGCCGGGACCCCAGCCCCACCAGGGACCCCAGACCCACAGGGCCCCCCAGACCCACAAGGCCCCCAGACCCACCGGGGCTCCCAGACCCACCAGGGACCCCAGACCCACAGGGCCCCCAGCCCCACCGGGCCCCCAGCCCCACCAGGCCCCCAGCCCCAGCCCAGCTGCTGGCAGCAGCCCTGCTCCAGCCTGGCCAGGACACGCACCGTGTGCTCCCTGCCGATGCCACGCACCGCCATGGACACGTTCTGCACCAGCCCAAAGCCTCTTCCCTCCAGGGTGATGATCCTGCCCCCGCTTTGGGAAGGGAAGAAAGAGAGGGTCACTGCAGAGGACAGTGCAGCCGTGGCATGTGATGGCTGCATCTTCCTCCTGACATTTTCTCAGAGATGTTTCCGAGATGCCTGAGCACAAAATGTGACCCAGCAGACAAAGTCTTCTTCCTACTTACAGCAAAGATCCACACAGCTACCACAATATCAGGGAAGAAAGGAAGGAAGGAAGGAGGAGTAGATGCTCTGGTGGGAAGGGGTGAGCCTCTTCCAGCATCAGTGGATGTCCCCCTTCCTCCCACTGCCCAGAAGAGCAGCAGGCACCCTGCCACTGGCTGTGTTACTAACACGTGAAGGGATGGCCAAGAGACATCCCCTGCCTCTGCCCTGCACAATCCACACAGAACTGTGGGACTTGGAGAAGGAAACGTCCCTCATCCTGCATCTTCCAGGAATTTCTGAGAGATCAAGGTGTGAAAGTTGTTGTGTTTTGAATCTGCTTGGCGGGGGTGGGGGGGGGGGATGCAGCACAGGGGCCTCTCACTGTGCAGTCAACTAACAAGAATAATGAGCAGCCCCAATGTGCACAAGGCAGAGCAATGGCTGGAGAACCATCACCACTCATCTGCACCTTAGATAAACCTTCCCCTTCCCCTCTATCACATTTGACTTGTTTGGAGTATTTGCCAGGGCACAGGCAAGACTCACAAGTCCTGTTATCCAAAGAGCACTCCAGGCACAGTGACTTCTGGCACGAGGCCCCAGGGTTCTCTGAAGCCTGGGGGTATCACTGGGAATTTGTGATCCACATTTCTAGCTAGGAGCCTGTCACATCTGCAGACTAGTGCACAACTTTCGCTTTGGTTTAGATTTTGGTTATATGGATTATTTCATCAATGTGGTGAGAGAAATCAGATCCAGCTAACTTTTACAGCAGTTATTGGCACTTGTGGTCAGCAGCCCAGCAATGTCTGAAGCACTCGGACTGCAGGAGCTGCACCAGAGGCTGGAGAGAGCCTGCAGCTCCCATTCTTCTGAAATTTGGGAACTGCTCTAAGTGCCAAGGACGCAGACTAAGGTAACAAAGAAATAGCCCAGTGGTTTCCTTTGTGACAGGGGCAGGACATTCTTCCCGTCTCTTTTTAGACACCGCTCTCGCCACTCAGCACTTGGAAGCTTTGGAGGGGCTGTGCCTGACTGAGTCATGGCTCTGCCTCTGCCCAGCATTCCCACAGCCTGCAGCCTTGGCACTGTGCTTGGGAACAGAGAGGCAGCTTTGTTCCAAGGGCATCAGACCACCAGCTCCTGCTCGGCCCTGGGCGCGCTGCTTTCAGTGATGTCCTGCTGGCCCCCCAGATTTCCTACCCAGCCCTGGGTTTTCCAGCTCCAGGTGAGGAGGGTGCAATTTCACCACGGTATCCAAAGGAACAGAAGTCTGAGAACTCCACAGAGACGTGAAACTAAAAGCAACGCGCTTTAAAAATTAAATACTGTGACCTCGGGGAAGGTTGAAATCCAAAATTACAAATCTCATCTTATCCTCCAGCAGTTTTACTGCCAAGAAAAAATCCTCAGGGTCTCATAGAGCCTCCACCTGGGGCTCCCCAAAGCACTCACCAGGTGTGCACAGTATAGTTACCAAGGCTGATATTTTTGCACTCCTAAATGCATCAAAACAAGCTATATGTGAGTCCTGGTGTGTGAGACCTTCTTCTATTCCCAAGCTGGGGTTACCCTGGAGCGCCCCAAGAGCAAGCAAAGGCACCCTCTACACCCATCCAGCCCAGGGCTGAGAAGCCCCTTTGTCCTGGCAGGACCCCGTCCCACCCTGTCCTACCTGGGACTGACCATCTCTCTCTACAGGCAGTCCCAGCTAGGGCAGGATCTCACCTGATCTGGCTCTTCTTGGGGCTGATGTCTGATATAACCGGGTTCTTCTCATACTTGAAGGTGATGTTGTGGCTGGCACAGGACTTGTTCTCGAACTGCACGCAGACGGGCACGGCGCTGGGGAGCTCCACGGCGGGCATGGTGCAGGTGATGGAGCTGTCACTGCGGCTGGGGGACAGCAGGGCTGGGCTGGGACAGGGCTGGGCTGGGACAGGGCAGAGCTGGGGCAGGGCTGGGCTGGGGCAGGGCTGGGCTGGGACAGGGCAGAGCTGGGGCAGGGCTGGGCTGGGACAGGGCAGAGCTGGGACAGGGCAGAGCTGGGACAGGGCAGAGCTGGGGCTGGGCTGAGCTGGGGCTGGGCTGGGCTGGAACAGGGCAGAGCTGGGGCTGGGCTGGGCTGGGGCAGGGCTGGGCTGGGACAGGGCAGAGCTGGGGCAGGGCTGAGCTGGGACAGGGCTGGGCTGGGGCAGGGCTGAGCTGCAGCCTGAGCACCCTGACAGGAGGAGCAGGGCTGCAGCCTGGCCTGAGCACCCTGACAGGCAGGTGGCAGCCACAGATGACAAGCAGTTGTCCCTCCAGGCTATTGACAGGCAGCTCTCAGCTGCCACAGTCCCGCTGCTGGACCATTCCCAAGCAGACAGAGGGCAGGGCAGCCCTCAGGGCAGCCAGGGGGATGCTGTGCCAGCATGCAGTGATGCCCCCATCCAAACCCCCGCTCTGACTCCTTGGGAGACAACAGCACCCTTCCTAATGCTTTGGCTCTCGTCACCAGCCCAGTGCCACCCCCAGCCCTGCTCCCACCTGAGGTCTGTGCACTGCTTGGAGGAGTTGATGAGCACTCGCAGCTCGGAGCCCACGTCCAGCCTGCTGCCTCTGATGGTCACTCTGGTGCCTCCTGCCCTCGGGCCGTTGGGAGGAGATATGGACTGCACCACGGGGAGCTGGAAACAAAGGGGAAATCTGTGTTCTAGCCTGGGAAATCTGCAGCTGGATATTCCACACTGTCCTGGGAATTGATTAGAACTTTGAGTAAGTGTCCAGCACTATGAGGCTGCAGGTACAGCAGCACACCAAAAGCTTTTGCTGGCAAGGTTTCAGAACAAGAGAAGTGGTGCAAACACTAAGGAGTAACTTCATATAAAACCTCTCAGTGGTGACTCTCAGTGGTCCCTAAATACTGGCTGTAAATGAAACATGGGGCCAAACAGGAGCCCAGGATCCCACCATTCCCTTCAGATTTCCAGCAGGAGGTCCAGAGCTAGTGACAGCCCAAGGTTTATCAATAAAAGGAAATTTTCACTCATTCCTCCTCTTACCATCTCAGCCCTTCCAGACCCATGTCCTCCTAAATGCAAGGATAATGTTAAAGCCCCACTATGGCCTTGAGGTGGGTAAAATGGCCACGTGGGTTTAGATAATTGAATATTAGACCCCTGCTAGGGAAGCTTCAAATCTGCATCTCTTGAGGCAACAGGAACTGTGGGGGAAGTTACTTTGCCTCTTGCCATTTGCAGCAGAAATTAGTGTGTATGTTATCTGTGTTTGCAGCCCCTGGAAATCTTCCTGAGATTCATGAGCCGGAGGCTTTGATAACTCAGTGGCGCTGAGCCCTCTTGTCTGCTCACAGACACCCCAGGAGAGGCTGCTGGCGACATCCCTGCTCCATTTGAACAGGACAGGCAGGGCAGGGCAAACCAGGATCTGCAGACCCTTCCAAGGTGGCTCTGCCAGGCAGAGCCCACCAGCCCATCCCTCACTCCTGCAGAGCAGAACTCGCAGGTGGGCACAGGCTGAGCCTGCTGTGCATGCCCTGCCTGGCAGCCTGTGCCACACAAACCTGGGTGCTAACATCTGTCCTTGTCCTTGTCCTTGGCTCCCCTGCAGCCATTTCCTGCTGCCCTGACCGTCACCCATTTCCACCGGATCCCTTCACTAATTTGTATTTCTCTGGGTGGCTGCAGGCAGCTGTCTCCTGCCCTTGGCCCCTAACCCACATATTCAAGACTGCAGCTACAGCACCAGCAGAGAGGATTATTGCTGTTCCCCAAAGCCCTTCTCCTTAGGCAGAGCCAGGGGCTGCTGCTCTTGTGCACTGCCAGCACCAATCCCCTCCATCGCAGCTTTGGCAAATCCAGCTCATCCACAGCCTGCTCTAATGTCCTGAAGAAGCCTCTCCCTCCTCCTCAGCACAATTACAGCTGAATTCTGTCTCTTCCAGGCATGTATAATAGGGACTTTGAAAGGTGTAGCACACAAACAATATCTGGTATTTCATGAAGTACCTTCTTTGTAAGGGCAATTCTGAAAGTCTTTTAAACTTTTCCAGGCAAACTGTACCAGTGCTCAAGCTCAGGTCTCACTAAAACCAACCTTGCACGGTGTAGGCTACTCCTTTTGCATGCCATCAGGTGTGAGAGGAGAGCCAAGAAAACAAGAGGTTGCTTGCTCTGCAAATGGTGTGAAAGCTCTTTCAGTGTGGCACACCTCCATCATGCAGCGTCCCTCCCCAACACACGTGTTTTCTGGGGCTCCAAGTCTCCTCCCAGGCCAGCAACCTGCAGCACGAGCTGTCCTGCCCCAGCTGGAGCTGCCGTGGAGGCACAAGGCTCCAAGCACTTCGTGTGCCCTCTACACCCACCCAGCATGGCTGCCTATGAATACTGCCCAAGAACAAGGTTCATGTAGGGAAGAGAAAAAATGCATGAATTTCTCTCAGGTTTATAGAGATGAAAGCTATCTTTGTGAGACAGCACAGCACAAAGTCATAAAGGGCTTTTCATTGCACAATGACATGGGGTTAGCTTCAGTCTAATCCCTACACATTATTTCATGTAAAAACTAACACAGTCTCTGCAGCAAAAATATAAACTCTAAATAATGTGAGTTCATGGAATGTAACTTGCACAGCACAAAGGAGCTTCACAAGTCTCAAAAAATATCACAGGTTGCAGCAGCCCTTCAGCAAAAGAGGTACAAGAAAACAAAGTTCCTTTTTATAGCAGAATTGTCAATAGAGCTGGGATGAGACAGACCCCACAGGAGCTGAGTCTGGGAGCGTGGCTGTGCTGCCAGCATCCTGCTGTGGTCCTGCCATGCCCCACACAGGTGACCACAGGTGAGGGGACACCTCAGCAGCTCCTTAAGGAGCTGTAGATCCTGTTTCTCAGCCAGCTGGGGAAGACGTGGGGAGCTGCACCCTCACTTTGAGGGGCACAGGAATAACCAAAGGAACCCTCAGGAGACAACCAGGCACTCACCACGTAGGAGTAGCGCTCCCTGGACCTCCCTTCCCGGCTCACATTCACCGTCACCACATCCGAAAACGCCTCCGGGGCCTCGCCAGTCTGGCACACGACTCTGGGCAGAGATGGCAGCAGGGGCAAGTGAGCAAGGGCAGTGCCAGTGCCAGGGGGCAAGGGCAGCAGCAGCTGGCCCTGCCTGGCTGCAGGGACAGGCAGGGGGCATGCAGGGACAGGCAGGGACCATGCAGGGACCAGGCAGGGCAGGCAGGGCCAGGCAGGGTCAGGCAGGACAGGCAGGGCAGGCAGGGCCAGGCAGGGCAGGCAGGACAGGCAGGGACAGGCAGGGCAGGCAGGGCCAGGCAGGGCAGGCAGGACAGGCAGGGACAGGCAGGGCCAGGCAGGGCAGGCAGGACAGGCAGGGACAGGCAGGGCAGGCAGGGCCAGGCAGGGCAGGCAGGACAGGCAGGGACAGGCAGGGCAGGCAGGGCCATGCAGGGCAGGCAGGGCAGGCAGGGCAGGCAGGGCAGGCAGGGCAGGCAGGGCAGGCAGGCACAGCCCCCCAGCCCCACTCACGTCTCTGACACGCTGTATCTGTGGCGCAGAGGAGTGCAGGGCACAGCGCCCACGCGCACGGCGCCCACCACGTCGCTGAAGCGGCGCCCCAGGTTCCTCCCGCGGATGGTCAGCAGAGTGCCCCCCTCCAGGGGCCCACGCAGCGGCTCGATCTGCACCAACGAGGGCAGGTCAAAGACAGAGCGTCACAGCATCCCAGAATTTGGGCTGGAAGAGAGCAGCTGTGACCCATGCCATTGGCATAGACTGGGCCGGGGGAGAGCCAGGAGCTTCTGGCCTTGGTCCCTGAGCCAGTCCCAGTGCCCAAGCACCACTTGAGCCCTCTGAAGCAGATAGAATCACTCCTCACATTCCTGCTTGCCCACTGCACCCAACACTATGGTCTCCTTGCTCTGGCTTGGCAGAGGAGAAACCATCACACCTCTGTGCTGTGCTGGGCAGCAAACACATCTGGGAAGAAACGTGGTTTTTTTCCACACACCAACTTTGGACCCACTCCTACACCTCTGCTTTCACCTGGCAGCTGCTGCCCCCAGCACTGCTGGGGACAGAGTACTGGTTGTGACAACATCCAGTGCTGTGAGAGGACAGGGTACTGGCCATGATTGTGCTGCTGTTGTTTCTGCCACTAACATGATGAACACTGGATCCTGTCACTAGCAAGATGTCCTTTCCCCCAGGTGTTGCACAGCA
Source organism: Erithacus rubecula (assembly GCF_903797595.1). Classification (NCBI taxonomy): domain Eukaryota; kingdom Metazoa; phylum Chordata; class Aves; order Passeriformes; family Muscicapidae; genus Erithacus; species Erithacus rubecula. Next base: position 20,111,581 of record NC_136665.1, read on the forward strand.
CAGCACAGCACACCCAGCACAGCCAGCACAGCACACCCAGCACACCCAGCACAGCACACCCAGCACAGCACAGCCAGCACAGCACACCCCAGCACACCCAGCATGCCCAGCACAGCACACCCAGCACACCCAGCACAGCACACCCAGCACAGCACAGCCAGCACAGCACACCCAGCACACCCAGTACAGCACACCCAGCACACCCAGTACAGCACACCCAGCACAGCACAGCACACCCAGCACAGCACACCCATCACAGCACACCCAGCACAGCACAGCCAGCACAGCACACCCCAGCACACCCAGCACACCCAGCACACCCAGTACAGCACACCCAGCACAGCACAGCACACCCAGCACACCCAGCACAGCACACCCAGCACACCCAGTACAGCACACCCAGCACAGCACAGCACACCCAGCACAGCACACCCATCACAGCACACCCAGCACAGCCAGCACAGCACACCCAGCACAGCACACCCAGCACAGCACACCCAGCACACCCAGTACAGCACACCCCTGCACAGCACAGCACACCCAGTACAGCACACCCCTGCACAGCACAGCACACCCAGCACACCCAGCACACCCAGCACACCCAGCACACCCAGCACAGCACACCCAGCACACCCAGCACACCCAGTACAGCACACCCCTGCACAGCACAGCACACCCAGTACAGCACACCCCTGCACAGCACAGCACACCCAGCACACCCAGCACACCCAGCACACCCAGCACACCCAGCACAGCACACCCAGCACACCCAGCACACCCAGCACACCCAGTACAGCACACCCCTGCACAGCACAGCACACCCAGCACAGCACACCCAGCACACCCAGTACAGCACACCCCTGCACAGCACAGCACACCCAGCACACCCAGCACACCAGCACACCCAGCACAGCACACCAGCACCCCAGCACACCCAGCCCACCCAGCACAGCACACCCAGCACAGCACACCCAGCACACCCAGCACACCCAGCACACCCAGCACAGCACACCCAGCACAGCACACCCAGCACACCCAGCACACCCAGCACAGCACACCCAGCACACCCAGCACACCTAGCACACCCAGCACACCCAGCACACCCAGCACAGCACACCCAGCACACCCAGCACACCCAGCACAGCACACCCAGCACAGCACAGCACACCCAGCACACCCAGCACAGCACACCTAGCACACCCAGCACACCCAGCACAGCACACCCAGCACACCCAGCACACCCAGCACACCCAGCACAGCACACCCAGCACACCCAGCACACCCAGCACACCCAGCACAGCACACCTAGCACACCCAGCACACCCAGCACAGCACACCCAGCACACCCAGCACACCCAGCACACCCAGCACAGCACACCCAGCACAGCACACCCAGCACACCCAGCACACCTAGCACACCCAGCACACCCAGCACAGCACACCCAGCACACCCAGCACACCCAGCACACCCAGCACAGCACACCCAGCACAGCACACCCAGCACACCCAGCACACCCAGCACACCCAGCACAGCACACCCAGCACACCCAGCACACCCAGCACAGCACACCCAGCACAGCACACCCAGCACACCCAGCACACCCAGCACAGCACACCCAGCACACCCAGCACGCCCCTCCCGCTGCCCCACCCTACCTTGCGGATCTCCGGGGCGGGACACGCCCCGGGGAGCTGCGGGGGCTCGGGCTGCAGCCGGCAGCTGGAGCTGCCCTCGCTCCAGAGGCAGCGGTGCCCCAGGTCCTCCCTGCCCAGGCACTGCGAGCAGTCGGCGCTGCCGGTGGCGCAGTTGTACACCTCCACTGCAGCAGAGACAGGACAGTGAGCTCAGCCTGGGGCTGCCGCAGCCCTGCTGAGCCCCAGGCATCCAACACACCAAACTGGCAGCGCCCCTCGCCCCTGCCCACGGCCCAGTCCCAGTGACACTGGGACGCAGCGGGTGGGCAGAGCAGCCTGCACACACCCTGAGCTGCGGCAGCACTTGGCCACCATCCTGCGGATTCCCCACAAGGCCTGGGCACTTGTTCACACTACAGTGTAGTTTAGCACTTTCTTTTCCTTTTTTTTTCTCCCTTGAAAAACAAGCAACACCCAAAGTTGGAACATTTGTCAATTAAAACTACGTGTTTCCAGCTGTCAGCATCCACACGGGAAGCTGCCTGGGAAAGCTTGCCCCACCCTGCCAGGAAGGCAATCACTTTTCAAGTGGGGTGGTTTGTGCTTTGTACAGTGTTTACAGTTCTTTCCTTCCCCCTGTGACCACAGACCCTTTCACTGACTTCTTGTCCCTTCAGACCTGCTCAGCTCAGCTTCCATATGTTTTCTTGCACTGCATTTACATTTGGTGCCCTGGTTTACATTTCCTCTCCAGCCTCAAGGCTTCTGCCACTCGAGTGTGGGTACCCACGGAGGTGACAGCCAGAAATGCTCAGGGAACATGGCTCTCACACCCTTATCCCCAGAGGAGACTTTGCAGGAGCACATAAAACACAGAAACAGACACATTTGGCACTTCTGCTCACAGGAGCATCCTAAGGCACTTCGTGAGCAACTAATGAGTCCCTCAGCCTCAACGCTCTGCTGTGCTGTGCTAATGAAACTTCATCAGCACCAACACTCTGCCTGTGCCATGCTAAATGAAACATCACTGCTGCTGGGGGTCTCTCCTATTCTCCACAATAGAAAAAGCTATGCCATGTCATCTGCAGTCCCCCCAGGGAGTTACACTGGGTGGTTTTCCAGCCAATAGCAGAGCTTGTGTTCCTTCAATGGACTACCAAAACAGAGTGTACAATAAAAGCTAATAAATATTGAAATAATAAGCACTAACATGAGTGATTTCATTAAAGACATTTTAAAAGATGGCCATGTTTGTCTGGCAGATCTCTGATGCAAGGCAGTCTCTCCACTGTGACTCACACCAGCCTGAGCAAGGCGAGGAGGAGCCAGAGCAGCCTGACAGTCCCGTGGGAACTCCAAATATTCTGCCAATTCCGATGGATGCAAACACAGCCTATGTAAACGAGCTCCTTCTCCATGCAGGAGGAGGGGAATTCCACCAGGCTTTTTCTGCTGTGGTTCCTGCTCCCAGCACCACCCACACAGAGAACTGAGTCTTCTACACAGCCAAAACTCAATGCCCCACCCCCCTCCTCAGGGTTACCACTGTATTGCAAAATTGTGCCCTCTTCTTTCTGCAGAGGAACCAGATCTCATGCCTGCCCATGCTGGTATTCCCAGGTATTTTCACTTTGCAAGGGATTTATCATGGGGAAACCTTTCTATCCCTGGTGTGCTGGTGCTCGTGTCTCTCTCTGACACAGCTACCCTCCAAAGGAAAGCTTTGGGCTCCTCTGCACCTCAGATCAATCACTCCCTTCTGCCACAGCTGCTGACACTGTAGAGAGGCAAAGGAGCTTGGAATGTGCCTCCAGCCAGAGCCCTGGGCAAGGGGCACTGCCAAACCTCTGGCTACAGAGTGTGACACTGCTGTGCCAGCCAGCTCTGGGCTCCCCTGCCCTGATCCTCTGGGCTCCTCCTGCCCTGATCCACTGGGTTCCCCTGCCCTGATCCACTGGGCTCCTCCTGCCCTGATCCTCTGGGCTCCTCCTGCCCTGATCCACTGCCCTGCCCTGATCCACTGGGCTCCTCTTGCCCTGATCCACTGGGCTCCTCTGCCCTGATCCACTGGGTTCCTCTGCCCTGATCCACTGGGCTCCTCTTGCCCTGATCCACTGGGTTCCTCTGCCCTGATCCACTGCCCTGCCCTGATCCTCTGGGCTCCTCTGCCCTGATCCACTGGGTTCCTCTGCCCTGATCCACTGGGCTCCTCTTGCCCTGATCCTCTGGGCTCCTCTGCCCTGATCCACTGGGCTCCTCTGCCCTGATCCACTGCCCTGCCCTGATCCACTGTGTTCCCCTGCCCTGATCCACTGGGCTCCTCTGCCTGGATACCTTGTCTGAGCCTGACTCATTTTGAATCTGCCTGCCTGCCTTCCTCAGTTTGCTGATGTAGCAAGGGCTTTTTTGGGAATCCAGCCATTCTTCACAGAGACAGAGAACAGGCCAGGGGTGAAATGTGCTTACACATTTTATTCCTTCTCAGCAGAGGAAGCAAGAAGGACTCAATTTTCACAGCGTGTGGAACCTCGATGCCATGCTCCTGTGAGAGCTGAGGGAACAGCCCTGCCCATCCCTTCTCTCTCCTGGGGGAATTCCTCTCTAGCCCACATCCCTGCAGTGACTGGGAGCACCAGGAAACCTGAGCCATGCACAGCTGGCAGGTGAGACCTGAGCTGCCTGGCTGTGACAGGGACGTGGTGGGTGCCAGTCTGGGCTCTGGGCTCACATGCATGGGGGTCACTTTGGCTAAATGCCCTTTCTCCATGTGCCTGAGAGAAGGAACTGTGCTGTGCCCATAAACTCTGCCCAGGTTTGAGATTCATTCAAGCCAACCAGAGGAGAGGAGCATAAAAATATTTTCAACTCAGACCTGTCATCATCTCCGGACTGTCGATAAACCTGTCTGGTTTGTCCTTCAGCTGGAGGTTCACTGGGAAGCGATGGCTTTTTTCTGATGTGTGGAGCTGCACACAAAAAACAAACAAAACCTTACAAAATTTAGTAAAATAGGAGATTACATACACATACACACACACTACATGGATTGACCTTTCTTGTGAGGCTTCTTTGACCACTGCTCCTCTACACACAAGGGTCTGATCTTTAGCAGAAGATCTGGGACAGTTTTGTTTTAATCATTTTGCTGAAGTCCCAGCAAAGGGCACCAGCACATAGTGCACATCCTGGTGAGCACAGAGCCCTGGGTTGCTGCTATTTTTAGCAGAAAAGGACAGGAAAACGAACAGCCTGGCTTGTCTGCACATTCTCAGAGCAGGGCTGTGATACAGGTGACATGATGGAAAAGTGCTCTTCTCCAGCTTCCACTTGCAATATTCCTCCTGGTGAAAGCCCAAACCTTTGCTGCATTTTGCAGGTGCAATTTGCCCCCTGACAACCACACACTGCTTTCCAGTGAGCATCACAGCATTTTCTCAGGCAATTCCTTGCTCAAAATAAAAGCTACAGAAACAGCAATCCTGAAAGGTGGCCAATTTTTTTGCCTGAACTGAACTCTTCCCATTTAGAAAGGTAAACAAGCAGCTCTTTCCCAAGCCCCAGGGGAGCAGGGGCTGGGAACACAGCACCAGTGAGACGAGTGTGCCCTGCCAGCACCAGCACACACAGAGACCCAGAGGGACGAAGGCAGGAGTGAGAGATGGGGAAATGATGCCTTGGCTTTTAGAGAGCAAGTGGTGTCCCACTGCCAGGTGGGAGGTTGGGGTGAGACCCTGCCTGCCCTGGGACCTGATCCTCAGCCCGGGGGGAGCAGGGCTGGCAGCCTCACCCCTCGACTCACCAGCACATGAACACACTCCACGGCAGAGGAGTTCACCCACCGGGCTTCAAATGTCCCGTCTGTCCCAAAATGGCACTCCAGAGCTGGCTCCTAGAGAGGGAACACAAGGCAGAGTGGCTGCAAGAACTGATTTGTGCAGTTCTCTGTCTGTCAATTGACCAGCAGGGTCCATGTCCCACCTTGAGCCTGCCACTGGCACCTGGGCTCTGCCCAAGCCCAGCAGATCAGTAGCTGGCACCAGGAGCTGTGCCTGGCCCCTGGCACACACAGGGCAGGAGATGAGCCTGGCTGGGCTCCTGTAACCCCAGCAGCTCCTCTGGGCCAGCCTGCATGGAACTCATGCTGCAGACTGAGAGCCAACATTGTCCCAGGACACCTTGCCCAAACCAGTCCAAACCAGTCTGTGATTTGGGCTCAAAGTCACCTTTTTCCTCGTCCTCCTCCCAACAACTACACAGACCAAATCTCCAATTCAAACAAGGACCCAGCAGAGAACATGTTCAAAGACAAACTCTGTGCTGTTTTCCTGATAACATAAGGATGATATCCTGCACCAAATCACTGCTGTGCCCACATCCTGCAGGAAAAAAGTCCAATCTCCAAGCAGTTGATGCTCCACCACTACTGAGGTCTAACTACCCTTTGAAAACTGTCAGATCTGATAAAAGACATGGAAGGAAGCACCAGGCTGCTGGCAGGCAGCTGCTGGCTCAGCAAACACACAGGCAGGATCTTGCCCAGGGCATCACCTGTGCCCAGGCAGCTCTGGCCCCAGTCCCTGCCCTGCAGTGCCCTGCTGCAGCAAAGGCTGGGGCACATCCCTGAGCTCCCAGCTCCAGCAGCACTCACGAGCTCCTGCAGAGAGGGAAGGAGAAGGAGTCCTGCTGTCCCTGGGACAGTGAGCAGAGGTGGTGGAAGGAAGCCAGACTGCCAGAGCCCCTCCTGCTGCCCCTTTCCTGCTGACTCTGTTTCCTGTGGGCTCCCTGCACTATTGCTTCCTCCTCAGCCACCTTCAGCATCCAGACAGGAAGAAGGATTTCTCACCCTGTTTTGCTGATTGCAGAGGTCACAGCCTCCTTCCTGGAGGCTGGAGCTGTGCAGGAAAAGGCCACCCCATCCAGGCACGAGGGCCTGCTCTGCCCCTGAGCCAAGGGCAAGGAGGTGTGGGGAGACTGGTGCCTCCACAGTCTCCAGCTGCACCCTCCAGCACGCCAAAGCAGCTCCACCAGCACTTCCAAAACTCTCCTCTCCTGAAGAGCAAGGAGCCACTGAGCTGCCCAGGATGCTGCAACCATCAGCAGGGGCAAGGCAAGCCTGGCCCCATGAGCCCTGTTGATCTGAGCCAAAATTACTCAGGGCAGATTTCTACAAACACTAGAGCTTACTCAAGCACTTTGCCAGCTCAGCCTCTTTGCCCCAAATTCCTCTGGCTGTCTCTGGCATGCAGCACCATCTCCAAAGACACCATTTGATATCCACTCCTGCTTTCCACTGTTAGAATCAGCGTATCAGAAAATTTCACAAAAATACTTGTTCACATCAAACAAGTTCTGCAGTGATGACCTGAAGGACATTTTCACACCAAACAAGCAGGGACAGTCTGAAGTTAAACAATGCTTCCAAGCTATAGTCTGTGGCTCAGACAGGCTCCTGCCCAGCACTCAGAGCTGTGTCCTTTGTTCCCCAGCACGGGCTCTGGGGCCAGGCTGGCAGGAGGGGTGGGAGAGAGGACACCAGCATGCTCCATGCTGGAGCAAACACCCACAAGGGAACAGGCAGTTGCCTTGCCCCCAAACACCTGTCCAAACCTTACCAATGCCCTAGGAACTCATTTACCTTAGGGAAAGTTGCATTGGCCACTGAGATCACGATGCTCCGAGACACGCCCGTGGGCATTGGCTCCAAAGGCGCAGGCACTATCCGAGGACAGTCAAGTTTCTTCTGCTAGGTACAAAGATAAGGGGAAAAGGGGTTAGCTGGGTGCATGCTGAGTGTCCTCAGCAACAAGGGAAGAGGAACCACCAAGGTCCTTGGCAGGTTTAATTTCACTGGGAAGCCTGCAGTTGCCATACAGTGACCCTGCAGCTGAACCTCAGCTGCCATCCGGCCGTGACAGGGCCAGGGTGACTCTGAAAGGAGCCCAGCCCCCTCCAATGGCAGGTCTAGCAGCCTGACCCTCTCCCACAAGTCATGTCCCACCCATGGCAGCACCTGCAGAGTGTCCCAGGGTCTCCACCCTGCACTGCAGAGTGCACACAGCAAGGGTATGAGAACTACAGGGGCTCCAGCTGGGGGGCTGCAGGAGCAGGGCAGCTGCACTGAAAGGCTTCAATGAAGCTGAAAAATTATTTTAAAAGGTCATCTGTCTCCCTACTTTTGTTCTCGTTTTAAATTGATGTCTCAGACACTGGAGCTGACTCAGAATTCCAGTCTATGTGACAAACCCGTCCTGTTCTCTCATGAGACGTAAATCACACTGCGAAACTCCAGCAAAAATGAACCAGATTGTGCCTGGCCCCAGGGTACATCCAGAGTAATGCCTGTGACAGTGCAGCTATTGGGGCAAAAGACAACAAAATACTTGGTCCATTATGCAGAACCATCTGCAGCAGGCCAGATTTCCCCCTGCCTGCATGGAAGGTTATCCTGCTGTGGCTGCACTGATGCTGGTGCTGCTGCTGCCCCAGGGAGAGGCGAGCCTGCCCTCCCAGGGCTGGGGTGTCTGTCTGACACATCCTGACACCAGGCATGCAGACAGGAGAGGTTTCTCTCCTGCCCTCCCCAGACCTAGATAGGGGCCGAGGAACTACCTGGAAGTGCCTGTGTGGCTGTGGAAAAATGTTTCACTTCTGTCAGGACACTCATCTAACCGAGCACAGTTGGTGCTGCCTGAACAAGGAGATTAAATAACAAAGATGAACGTGATAAGGGAAGCAGAACAGCAAAGCAAATGACTGGGGAGAGATTTCAGTCCCAAACCTCTTCCAAGGAAATAAAAGGAGTTAAAATAAAACCAGCATGGCTACAATTTCAAGCAAAACCTCCCCTGGCCTGGTGAGTCCTTGCATGTCACCAGAGCAGGCACAGCTTCCCAGAGAAATACACTTCAGAGGATTGATTAACTTGTCATCTTGCAGCCCCTTCCCCTGCTGTTGACAGCAGCAGAGGCAGAGCTGCCAGCTGAGTGCCCCTCACAGCTGGCCCAGAGCAAATGGCAGAATGTTGGGGATGCTGCAGGTGGGGCTGGTGCAGCTTCACCTGCAGGGCCCGGATCAGGTGAGCTGCACCAGCACTGCTTGTTTACCAAAGCTCCAACAGCACCATGAAAACAGCACGTTTCCAGGGCTGCAGAGCATCTCTGTGCAGCTGCTCAAGGATCAGCAGGAGGCTCAGGGAGAAAACAAACACGCCCCAGATCGGCTCCCAGCCCAGCTGCACCTCTGGACTGCAGTTTATCTCCTCAAGGAGATAAAGTTAGTCCTTTGCTAATTGAGGACTAACCCAAGGCAGTCCCAGGTGACCCCACAGCTCTGATGTCACCCAGTGTCACTGCTGAGGCTGGCACCCAAGTCCCTGGCACAGCCTCAGCAGAGCCCAGCACACACACAGAGCCCCCTGCCCCATAGCCAGGGTGGGCAGAGCCCCTGAGGGCTCCCCAGGCACAGCACACCAGGATGGCTTCCAACTTCCAGCACCCACCCAGCCAGAGGAACCTGTGAAGGGGACAGAGAAAAAAAAAGGATGCTCCCCAAAACAGCTGGGTGTGCACAGCAGGCACAGCTGATCCCAGCCCACTGCCCTGTGCTGCTGCTGGAGCTGCCACCTGGCTCCTCCTCCGTGCCCCTTTCCCAGGGATTCACAGACATGGAGCTGTAGGTGATGGCTGCAGCTCCACCCCTGCCCTGCACTCAAATCCTCCAGCTGCCCCCACTGGAGGAGAGTGGATGCCAGGCTGGGCTCAGCCTGAGAGCAGGGGCACATCTGACACAGGGAGAACACTGGACACCTGAGTTAAGAGCAGAGCACAGGTGCAAAAGGGATATTCAATTTACAGAGCAAAAGCTTGGATTGGATCTAGAACAGATTGATTGCTAAGAGGCCCATTTTATTTAAATTAACTTCCATTTAAATTTCAGTAGTAGGAACACTCTGAGCCTCTGGGTATTAAAGCTGCAATTTGGAAAGGGGTGATTTTCCCCTCTGAGTGAGCACCCCAGTGGTGCTCCAGCACATTATTAACACACAGCAACCTCGAGACAAATCCAAGGGCATGGTGGAGTGTGGCTGTTTCTTCATCCAGGTGTCCCAGGATGTGGAGAAGGAGTGGCATTGCTCCAGGCATGAGAAGTGATGGAAAGCCAAGAGATGGAGCCAGGAGGCACCAGGACAGGTGAGCCCTTGAGCAGCTGCAGCCTGTTCCCGTGCACCCCTCAGCCCAGTACATCCCAGTACATCCCAGTACATCCTAGCCCAGCCCAGCCCAGCCCAGCACAGCCCAGCCCTCCCCTCCTGAACACCAGCTGGGGAGGTGCCCCAACCCCAGCAGGGCACAAGCCATGGCCAGTAAGTGGTGGCAGTGCTGGAGGAGGCTCAGAGCCCCAGCAGCAGCTGAAGCAGCCTCACCTCCATCTGCAGTGCATCCTCACACTGGGAGTGGTTGGAGACGCAGCTGTAGGCAGAGGGGCACCAGTGACACTTCCACCTGGCTGAGAGGCAGCTGGTGCACCTGAAATGGCAAAGGCAAGGTGAGAAAAGCAGAGTACAGGTTGCTCAGAGGGGCCACACCTCAGCCCTGCAGCCCATCTTCACACTGTTCAGCCTTCAATGGTGCCCAGCAAAACCCACAGCAGGAGCTGGATTTCCCTCTCCTCTCCCTGGGACCTGGCAGGGGATGTGGGCAGAGTCCATCACTCCCAGTCATCCCTGCCTGACCTCAGGCCATGCCAGACTGAGAGCCACCCTCCCCTGCTTAGCAAAAACACATTTAAGAAAAAAAAAAAAAAAAAAAAAAAAAAAGGCTCTTTCCCCTGCTCTGTCTCTCTGAGGGGCCCAGCATGCTGGACCTGACTGAGACTCTCCCTGCTGCTTCCACAGCCATGGAGCATGGTCAGGTCCTGCTGTGCTCCTGGGTGAGTTTTGGTGTGTGGCACTGCAGCCAAGCTGATGGGGGATGTGACTGCTCCCACAGTCACAAGAGCTGGAGAGTGTGACCCTCCCTTCCCCGTGCCCCACACAGGCCCCCACACACTGCTGGGGAGGCAAAGGGTTAACAGAACAAGCTTTATATAAAAATATTATTCATGTTTGAAAGAAACCCAGCATGTGCAGATGGCTTGAGGACCCTCCTCTGGCACCACATCTCCCAGGATCCTGCCAAGTCCTGCCCCATCAACCGCAGAGCAAACCTGGGCTGGAGCTGCCCTGCAGCTCCTGTGTCCCCCCGTGCCCCCCGTGCCCTGTGCTGGGGCCACTCACGCTCTCTTTGGGTAAATGCTGCCAATCCTTTTGCAATCATAGATGGTGAAATTGGCACGGATAATGTTTTTGTTGTTGACCCGGAGAGAAGCCTCGACGACCACGTGGTCTGAGAAAATCAAGCCAAAGAATATTGGGTTGCAACAGCCCCTTGCTCACGCTCACAACCAGCAGACAAGGGAGACCCTTGGGAAAACAAGGGCTAAATCTGATTTGTTTTCTCTAGGGCTTCCTCCGAGCTGCATTTCAGAACTTGGACCAGCCATCCTCTCTCCTCTGCCCTTCAGCTCCTCCCTCCTAAACCAGCACTTTGCATTGCTCTCACAGAAAAGAGCACGGTGACTTTCGGCACAAAATCCCAGCATGTTACGCAAGTGTTAATTAGCAGATTTAATTATTGTCTTCACGTACGGTTGGTGCTAAATTATGATTTTTAAAAAGAGGCAATTAAAACATGTTAGTTATCATGCTTTAAAATCCCGCTCACTTCCCTGTGCCAGCAAACCTGCAGAGACAGGAAATCCTTTTTTAGGCTGCTCAGTACACCATACCACCTTCCCTTCCCCCAAAATTGCCTAATTTTTTTCTTTGCAATTTTGCCATATAAGCACCAGGGAGAAGAAACAATGACTCTTTCAGAATACAGACAATAAATCAGCGCACTGGATTCCAGAAATTCATTTGGACATTGCTGTAACCAACAATACAGAGCAGTTAATGATCTCCCATTCTTTGGATAGTTTGGGAGAAAAGCAATGCAGCTTTACAAACGGGCCCAGAAAAAGCAGAATTTTCAAAAGGACAAGCTAATTCTGCCCTTACTGACGTCAGCTATCTTCAACAGCACGTTCACACCAGGCCTGAAGGATGAAGATTTAGCAAGACTCAAGTCTGGAGTGAAGCCCAAGCTTCTCCAAGGGCTCTGAGAGGGGCTGCCCCAAGGCTCAGGGGCCAGCCCAGGAGTGCTGAGCCCAGCTCAGCTGCTCCAGCCTCATCCTCAGCTCTCATCTCTGCAGCAGCTCCTGGAGCCTGGAGACAGGCAGAGCACTGCTCACCTCTGCCTGGCCTTTGATTGCAAACTGGGGGCCAGGAGCCCAACAGCTCCTGAAAAGCAGCGTGAGTTGGGAGGGAAATAAACAGAGCAATTGAAAATACCAATATAAAAAACTACATTATTAGTAGGGCTAAAACGTTTTTGGCTTGGTGTATACTAATTCTAAAGAAGAAGCTCAAACCAGATGAAAATAAGTACATGAACTGGCATTTAAATTCTGATATTTAAACAAAAAAATTGATAGATTTGAAATACTATCAATTCAAGTAGAGATGGTGGAACTCCTACACTTCAGAGTCATATGCCCTGTAAAACAGAAGCAGCTCCAGCCTTTTCTTCCCTGTATGCATTAACTGCACCTACAACTGAAAAAACAAATAAAGCCTATTAAAAACTATATCCACAAAAGTGGTTAGAAGGAACACAGCTTGTTTGCCTCTACATACCTTGGTCATCAGGAAATGCTGGATATTTCTCGTGTGGAAGCAAACTGCAATAAATAAACTGGTTTACATAATCCCCAGCAACTCTGGCTACCGTGTGGATGTTGTTTCCATAGTCACATGAAATATTTGTTCCATTCAAGTTCGGGATAGTTCCATTTATTTGTATTATCAGGGCCTATATTAGACAAAAAAATATCAGCTATTATCACAGAAAATTATATTTAGAAATTGTCAACATTTTAGAAACTGTTCAGAGGTAGCAACTCCAAAACAAGCCCACAGACAGGGTCTGTCTTGAAACAAACAGTATTTTGGCGAAAACCTCTAAAATATAATTGAAATACTTTAAAAGAGCAACAATACAAAACCAGGAAATGAGCTGACTCAGCTGTGTGCAGCTGATTGTATCAGAAATGTTGTGACCCTGCCCTGTGTGTTTGGGACAGCACTTGGGTGGGTTTTGGTGGTTTTTGCCAGTGGCTCAGCTCCAGGTGCTGTTTGCCCACAGGGCTGGCACCCAGCTGGCTCAGGCTGCAGGGGCAGCTCACCCCAGCTCATCCTGGGCCTGATGCAGAGCACGAGCATCCCCTGCTCACAGCTGGGAGCCACAGCCCTGCCCAGCAGCCTGAGCCCACCCAGGGCACGGGGAGCTGTGCAGCTTCATGGGGGGATGTCACCTGCCCCAGGAGCAGCAGTGCCCCACAGCCCTGAGCCCACCCAGGGCACGGGGAGCTGTGAATCCACGGGAGGATGTCACCTGCCCCAGGAGCAGCCCTGCCCCACAGCCCTGCAGGGCTGGTTTGGCACTGGCACCAACGCACCGGGTTCTCTTTGTCGATGTTGATCTCGGGCTCCAGGATGGTCATGGAAGGGCACTGCTGCACTCCCCCGCTCACACTTGCCCAGAAATTGGTCCCTGTGAAGTTGGTGCACTCGTGCTGCAGAGAACACCTGCAACAAACAGAGGAGCAGCTCGTGGTTGATGAGTTTCAAAACAGGTGATAAAAATGTTGAATTCCTAGTGAGGGAAGCTCCCGAGAAAATCTTGTGTCGGTATCTTTCTCCTTCACCCATGCAGCTAAGCCTTAACATTGACTGCTGTTTAAAGTGTCTGCTTGCTGTGATAAAAACGTGCTCCCACAGCAGCAGGGGAACAGCAGGACTGAGGAAGGCAGGAAAAGGCCAGGCTGAACCCAAACTAAGGAGAAGAGGATGACATTTTGTCTGACATCTTCACTTTGCAAATGTGGAATCTAATTTTGAATATCCCCTTTTGCGTGTGACTGATACTGATAGATGAGATCTGCAGAGGCAAAAGATGGACTTTCACAGAGTGTGGGTTCTCCCAGTCCCATGGTTTGACACCTCCAACACATTCTTTGCACTGGCAGCTGCCTGTGCTGTGACAATGCAGCTACGGTGACATCTTGGCTCCGAAGAACATCCCAACCCTTTGGGTCAGATGCAATTGTTTCTAACAGCACAGATTTTTTTAAGGAATGGAAAAAGACTGTTGGTAGTGTGGGGAAATACAAAAGGCACCAGAAATGCTTGCCCAGGCTTGAGGGCCAAGGGACCACGGCTGCTCCTACCTGGTGTCCATGGTGCACCAGCCGCAGTAGGCATCAGCAGCCCCCAGGCACTCCCTGCACGTCTGGTACTGGCTGCAGGCAGCCACCTTCACCCGGGTCATCTGCACAACAACAGCACAGTGCCAGAGGAGCCACAGCCCCCAGGAGCACTGCCCAGCATGGGCACCTGCAGCTGGAGACAAGACCCCAGCACCTGGGGCTGGGACACCCTCACACCCTCACCCTGGGACACCCTTACCCTGGGACACCCTCACCCTGAGATACCCTTACCCTGGGACACCCCCACACCCTCACCCTGGGACACCCTTACCCTGGGACACCCTCACCCTGGGACACCCCCACACCCTCACCCTGGGACACCCTCACCCTGAGCAGGGACACCCTCACCCTGGGACACCCTCACCCTGGGACACCCTCACCCTGGGACACCCTTACCTTGGGACACCCCCACATCCTCACCCTGGGACACCCTCACCCTGGGACAGGGACACCCTCACCCCCAGCACGCTCACCCTGATCTGGGACACCCTCAACCTGAGCTGGGACACCCTCACATCCTTACCCTGGGACACCCTCACCCTGGGACAGGCTCACCCTCACCCTGAGCTGGGACACCCTCACATCCTCACCCTGGGACAGGCTCACCCTCACCCCCAGCACGCTCACCCAGCCCCATAGGGGCAGACCCTGGCTCAGCTGGACGCTGGGGCTGTGCCAGGTCACCCAGCCCGGGCAGGAGCCCCAGCAGCCGCCTGTGCCCGAGCCAGGGACCCCAGCCCTGACAGGAAAGATGCCCCAGGGCTCAGGAACCCGCAGGGTTTGCAGCCAGCTCAGCTGAGCTGGGCTAGATGAGCTTTTCTGATGCCATGTGATGACCAGGTCGCAGAGTGTGACACTGCACCTTTCAGAGGTGTCAGATGGACACAACTTCACAGCTTGTCCCTCTCTGTGAAAAGCTCTCACCCAGACCTGCAGAAATCTCTCCAAACAGGGCCCAGCACTCTGGCTGTTTACACAAAGATCAGAAGCAGCACCACTCTAGAAACCTTGATTTGTAAAAAAATCAAAGTATCAAAGTACCTCTGGGGACTCACTTGGCAGTTGGAAGAGAAAGCATGTGTTGGTTTCTGCTCTCTCCTCCTTTGATCTTTAAACATTTGGGAAGGAAACCTGAGTGGTTTGGAACAGTGGGGACTGAAAATGTGAGGTGCCAAGAGTCCTGAGCTCCCACCAGGCAAGCACACTCCAGCTGTGGGCTCCTTGGCCAGAGCCCCCCTTCACACACAGCACTTCACTGCCCCCCAGCCCTGCCAAGCTCCTGGGGAGCCTCCCAGGATGCTAACTCCACCAGAGAAAAATTAACTCGTCAGATTGACTGGAAAAGAAGCAGCCAGAGGAGGCACCACAAGCAGCACACCAGTCGTTTGATCAGCCTGAGTGGAGGGCACAGCCCAGCCAGGGGCTGAGGACACAGTTGGAGAATCAGCTAAAGAGGCGTCCTGGGAGGGTCTGTGAAATGGTAATGACCAATCTGCAGGGAATTAGAGCTTGGAAAATACAAATGCGACGTGTAACATTTGTGGTTGTGCATCTGTTTTGACAGATTAAAATGTAATTCAGGACAAACCATCAGTGCCTGGAGCACTCAGCTCTCATCTTCCCACTCTGTTAAGCTGATGGAGATGGGAGTGCCTGTCTGTACCTGCTGCAGCTCTCCAGGTCCCTGCAGGGCCCTCCTGCCAAGCTGAGCAGAAACCTCCCCAGGGACCAGGCAGACTTTTTGTCTATAGGATCTCCTGAAAGCCTTCCTAAAGACCATGTACGGCATTTTGGGGTATCTGAACAGGAACAACCTTTGCTTATTTCTGCACTCCCATAAGTGCAATCAGTTTCAGCACCTTTCATTCTCTTTTTACCTGACCACCACAAAGACACGGTGAGCTGGGCTGCATGGTGTTATCACCCAGCCCAGGGGAATGGACAGGCCTCCCCAGAAAGCCCAGCGACAGCCAAAGCTCTGAACATCCTGGCTCTCACCATTAATCTCAGAGGAAATCTTACTGTCCCTTTCTGCTCCCAGCTCTGAGCTAAATCAAATGTGTGCTGTGCTCCAAGAACTGTTTTGTTGATGACTTAGATCTCACCTGGTAAGAGGTCATCAGGTAGAGGTAGGTGGAATCAGAAGGGTCAAACTGCATGATGGGATGGACAGGCTCTCCATAAGCCACTGAGATGGATCTCCTGCTAATAACCTTCATGGTACTGTCCAGGTTAATCTGGAGAGAGAAGAGGCCACTCACTGAGACCATTTCCAAATACTGAGGGGAGATAATTTCTCCTTGGTTATAAATAAAAGCCACAGTGGTATAGAGAGGTGCCCCAAGTCGTACAGCACTGTGAATGTCTGACACTCTGCAGGCCTGGCAAGGCAGCTCTGTGTCACTGAGAGAGCCCCAGCCCTGCCCAGGGATGCAGACCCTGCCCTGCCTGCTGCCTCTGAGGGGCTGCTCTGCAGAGGGGCTGAGGAGGCTCTGCCCCTGCACAGCTGCATGCACAGCTGCATGCACAGCAGTGTCTGTGCCACCCCCATGCAAGTGGCACCAGCCTTCAGACCTCAGCACATACATACACACATTCTGGGCAGAGAACAATGAGTTTCCAAAACTTAATGAAAAACAGTGAAAATCAGCAACGGGGCTGTACAGCACAGCATCTCCTGCGCCTGCATATTTGAAATATAAGTGTTGTCACTCCCAGCCAGAAGAAGCTCCTATCCCTGCTGACTCCAGAAGACCATGGCAGCTGCCACAAGAGTGCCAAGTCCTACCTTGCCTCGTGAATCACCAGTTCAAGCACTGGCAGTGATGGATGAGGCTGCACAGCATCAGCTTGCCTTTCAGTTCTCTGAATGTCTTGGCATTTGACTCGAAAATTCAGTAAAATAAATGTGGCATTGCTGAGAGGAAATAACAATGGGGCCACACAATTTATCGTGGCACTCACTTCTCAGCTTAAAACAGAAAGAGTGAGGAAAATTCTTGCCTCCTTGTTAGCAAGGGAAGGCAATAATTGTAATGACCAAGTGTGCCTCTGTTCTCTAAATGTGGATTAATTAATTAATTAACATAGATTAATTAATTCCTACACTAGAGCAGCACTGACACACCCCAGTATGATAGCTCAGGCTTCTCTCTGCTAAGAAAAATATGCAAGCACTGAGAGCTATGCAGAAAAGGCAGGGTACTATCACTGTGTCCATTTTAAAATCTGACTAGCCAGAAGCTGAATTATTTCCCTGAGATCACCCAAGATATCCATGCACTGAGCTCTGACACCTCCACTGCACTCCTCTCCCTCCTGCTGGGATGTGCTCCAAGTGTGGCTGTTCACAGACACCTGTGCTGGGTCCCTCTGCCTCCTGGATGGTCACCCTACACCCTCTTCACCCAGGCCATTTCCCTGATCCCAGGGGCTGCAGGCTCTGGGGAGAGCCCCCACAGCAGCCCAGAGGGGCAGAGACCCCCAGTCCTGGGGCAGCAGCTGGAGACACACACTACCCTGGCCTGGTGGGAGCAGAGCAAGGGATGTCCTGGGTAACCTCAGCACAGCCCTTGTCTGCAGCTTCCAGAGCTGGGCACAGCAGGAGAGAGCTGGGCACACCAGGAGAGAGCTGGGCACAGCAGGAGAGAGCTGGGCACAGCAGGACAGAGCTGGGCACACCAGGACACACCTGGGCACAGCAGGACAGATCTGGGCACAGCAGGACTGACCTGGGCACAGCAGGAGAGAGCTGGGCACAGCAGGACTGACCTGGGCACACCAGGACACACCTGGGCACAGCAGGACAGATCTGGGCACAGCAGGACTGACCTGGGCACAGCAGGAGAGAGCTGGGCAGAGCAGGACAGATCTGGGCACAGCAGGACAGATCTGGGTACACCAGGACAGAGCTGGGCACAGCAGGACAGAGCTGGGCACAGCAGGAGAGAGCTGGGCACACCAGGAGAGAGCTGGGCACAGCAGGACAGAGCTGGGCACAGCAGGACTGACCTGGGCACAGCAGGACAGAGCTGGGCACAGCAGGAGAGAGCTGGGCACAGCAGGACAGACCCTGACACACCAGCACAGACCCCTCCTCCCACGTCACCCTCGAGTTCACCCAGCCCTGGCACGTCCTGCCCTGGCCATGCTGCTCAGGCACTGCTGGCCCTCTTGTGACTGCTGCATGTGCTACTGGCCTCACCAAATGCCTGGCTGCAGCCACAGAATTGCATTAATTCGCCATACATGTCCCTGGTGCCCAGATTGCTGCTGGCAGGAGCTGGGCAAGCACTAGTTCTGCCCCTCTGCTGTCTTTTCTCAGGCAGCAAGTCTGCGTGATTTGCTCACGCCAAGTGTCTTAGGTCCCGTGCCAAAGAGCAAGGAGCCCCAGAGGTAGAAGGGCTTCTGGTTGTGCAGCTGTGTTGTGGAATTAGATTACAGCTATCAGAGCAAATTATCCCGGCACAGGGTAGGCAGGAGCCTCTCCCTAATGGAGGCAGTGCAGATAAGGCTGGTCCCCGGGAGGGATGGGAGCAGAGCTGTTAATGCCGTGTGAACAGCCCGTGTGAACAGCCCGCGCTGCGGGTGGCTTGCGCCCCCAGCCCCTCCCACCCTCCCAAATTACTGCCCCTCTGGGCAAAAATCAAAGCAGGGAGCTCCTTTGTGATTGCTCCCACATTTCTGCCAGCGGCTCTTCGATGCAAGGGAAGAGACTGGGTGAGCTTTTTCTATCCAAGTATTTTGATGCAGTATCCCCCATTGTGCACCAGTCCCCCCAGGCACAGATAAAGCAGGTATCAGCTGTCTCTGCTCCAGGCCTTTTCTCCCTCCTCTCTATGGACTTGTGATACTGGCAGCTCACCAGACTGCTGTGGCTGCCTGGAATCAAAACTTTCCCTGGCAAACTTCAAGCACTAGGGTTACTGAGAGCTTGGCCTGTGTCCTGGCTGCAGAGGTGGGGCATTGCATCACTCTGCATCACCTCTGGCATGTTACTTAGAACAGACTCCAGCATGGGCTCACACCTGCTTTGGATTCAGCTGTGAAGAAGAATCTCTTTGTGATTCCCCTGTCTGCATGGAGTCTTTAAAACCAAGGGACAATTTATTAGAAAGCTTCTAATAATCGTAGTGACTTCAACAATTAAAATAATAACAAAATATTGTAATTAAAATTATATTGTGTCTATAATCTTATTTTTTAAATTATAGTAATATAATTAATACAATAGTTTAATACAATTAAGTAATAATTCAATGCTGCACAATAGAATTTTCAGCTTAGTGTTCATCAAAAACATCCTGCTGACACGGTAGCCCTGAGCAGTGATTAACAGCCAGCAGGCAGCGTGTATCACTGTCCAGGTTACAGCAGCACCCAATTCCTTCTCCACTGCCTGAAGGAAGCAGGTGCTCACACCAGGCAGAAAACAGATGTCATGCTCAGAGGTGGTGGAAGGGGAGCCCCGACACCCCCGTCCCAGCTCAGCTGGCCCATGTGCTGCTGCTGGCCCCACTTGCCTTCAGGAGTCCTCCACTGGCCGTGCCCAGGAACGCCACGGTGAAGTTGTTGACGCTGGCCACGGCCACGGCCGTCAGGCGGCTGTAGGTGAAGATGGGGGAGGCTGTGACGGGGTTCACGATGGCCAGGGGGTGCTGCAGGTGTGCGGCCCCACAGTCCAGCTGCTCCGGCTGCAGCTGGGGAGAGACACACGTCAGCAGCTGCGCAAACACTGTATGCTGCACAAACATCTGTATGCTGCACAAACATTGCATGCTGCACAAACACTGTATGCTGCACAAACACTGTATGCTGCACAAACATCTGTATGCTGCACAAACATTGCATGCTGCACAAACACTGTATGCTGCACAAACACTGTATGCTGCACAAACATCTGTATGCTGCACAAACATTGCATGCTGCACAAACACTGTATGCTGCACAAACACTGTATGCTGCACAACAAGCATTGCATGCTGCACAAACACTGTATGCTGCACAAACATCTCTATGCTGCACAAACATTGTATGCTGCACAAACACTGTATGCTGCACAAACACTGTATGCTGCACAAACATTGTATGGTGCACAAACACTGTATGCTGCACAAACATCTGTATGCTGCACAAACATTGTATGCTACACAAACACTGTATGCTACACAAACACTGTATGCTACACAAACATTGCATGCTACACAAACACTGTATGCTGCACAAACATCTGTATGCTGCACAAACACTGTATGCTGCACAAACATTGCATGCTACACAAACACTGTATGCTGCACAAACACTGCATGCTGCACAAACACTGTATGCTGCACAAACATTGTATGGTGCACAAACATCCATATATATCAGGACAGAGTTCTTAGAGCCCTGCTCTGCTGAGCCATGCAACAGGAAAATGCAGCTGGCCCTGGCTGATGAGCTGCCCTGCAGGGCTGGCACACGGGGCACAAGGCTGCCAGCAGGGCTCCCACATCCACTCACTGCCATGGGGCAAAGGAAGTGCTTAAGGACTTGTCATTGGCCTGTCTATGGGCAGGCGTTTGACTTGTTTGGCCAAAAGCAAGACAACAGACTTGAGTCTCCTATGCTAAATTAATTAGTGCATTTGCTTCATGACAGCAGCATTTGCAAGGGAACTGAAGCCTCATATTGCTACTGCCTTGCCAAGACACACCCAAGATTTATGAGCCCCTCACTCCAAATCCTCTGAGATTCTCGTGTGATTTCTGCTCAGAGAACTTGGATGGATTTGACAACACCTGAACATCACAACAGCCTCACTGTCGACAATTCACCTGCAGTCACTCCTGCAGCAGATTTTCTGAGCTGCAGCAGGTGCAGTCAGAGCCCTGCAAATGATGGGCACGTTTCAAGGGCCATCACCACACCAGCCAGTGTCACCCCAGGTGCAGCCTAGGAGAGGCTGTGACCACTCACGTGAGTGCCAAACAGGACAGCACATTCAAAGCTGCAGCTCTTTTCTTAGGGGACCAAGAAAGGAACAAGTTTGTGGATGCAATGCTAAATGCATTTTGCTGTTTTAACACATCTCATTCTAGTAAAAAGTAAAATCACAGCCCAAATTCTTAAGTGTGTGTGTTTGCCCTGTAACTGGGCCACACGACTTTGTTTGTACTATGCAGAGGGCATGGCAACTCATTCATGTTTCCAATTTAATGATTTCTTGTCTTCACAAACAGATATTTAGAAATTCACTTGGATTTATTTATTCATCTTAGGCAAGATTATCTCTAGCTTCTCTCCATTACTCTTGAAGAACATCACCACTTAAAGCCTACAAGGCTCCTTCCTGCAGGAAAACTGAGGCACAGAGGCACCTCCTGACACCTGGGACCCCAAGGGATGCTCAGCTCCTCTCTACAGCAGCTGTGCAGGAGCTGGACTGGCATCACTGCCTGCCTGAAAGACATGGCCCTTTCTTCTCACAGGTGGCCAAAATCACAGGAAGTCCCTTATCTGCAGCGCCTGCCTGCTTATAAATCATGCATTTCAGAGCTCATGTCAGTGCAAAGTGTTTTCCATAGTAAACAGGATGTAACTATTCTAACCCAGGCCAAGCTTTATTTTGGCTGCACACATCCTTCCTCTGCAACACCTTTCTTCAAATGACATCAGATCTTCCAACAAACGGATGGGCAGGAGACACATGGTATTTCCCTCTCCTGGGTCCAAAGAAGGGATGACATGCTGTGCTGCTGCTGCTACCCCACAGCACCAAGAGGACAGCTAACTCCATCACCAAACAGTAAACAGGATAGAGTCACATCCTTCTGCAGGCTGCCACCACAGCTGGGGAATTGTACTGGATGAATGGAATAGAAAGCCATCTCCAAGGGAAAGGGGTTAAATCTCATTCCTTCTTAAATCAAGCTGCCCTATCCTGAAGTGGGAAAAGCACAAATGTTAAGTTTTCTTCCAAAACCAATCTCTTTCTATAATCTGCATAAAACACCCCGTGGGCATTTGCTGTATTGCCTCTATTTTTCTTTGACATGCTGTGGTACCTCTCAGAACCGTGGGCTGATTTTAGATCCGAAACCTGCTGCCCACAAAAGGTTTGACTCTGCCACTCTGTTGGTGAGGAGCCCCTTGGGCAACGCTGGGCACAGCCACAGCAGCCTCAGCTGAGCAGGATGAGGGGAACACGCTGCTGTGCCCCTGCACACTGCAATGTGTTGCTGCAGAACTTCACAAGAGATGCAAATGAATTCAAATCAAGGGGCCACAGCTAAGAGGATGGTTACTCAGATTAACCCCTGAGTGCGACTGCAGAAACAAAGTGGGACAGAGATAAAAGATTGCCAGCCACATCAGAGCTCAAGAGTTCAGCTGCCTTCACAGTGTGAGTTCAATTCTTTATTCCAGGCCAATAAGGAGCATAAAAAGCGATTTCCCAGAATTTCCATTACAGCTCCCCAGCCCTGGGCATGCAGGATGTCCCTTCGGGAAGGAAGTCTGCTGGAAACAGAAGGAGGAAGAGGAGTGGTGAGGCAGCTCTCAGGAAAACCATGAAACGCGCTGATTTCTGCATCCTGTGTTTGTGACCTTAAAAATAGTTCCCAAGCAAAGCTGGAGCTAATCTGTGACTCAGAAGCAGCGCAGAGGAAAGCCCTGAGCCCCTGCCCTCCCCAGCCGTGCTGCAGCAGCTCCAGATCCCATGAGAAGGGGAGCCCGGCCCCTTTCTGACTTCCTATCAGAGAGGATTAAAGTGCTGCCTTCCAGCATGCCTGGAGTCCTGGGAAAATGACACAGCCAGCATCGGATAATCCGCTCCAAACTTGTTGATTTGTGGGACTTAGCCATCATCTTCATAGGCTCAAAATTTGGCAGCTGCTCCCACACAACTGACATTTTCAGGCCATTAAAGGCTGTGATAAAAGGGCTCTAGTTTTATCTCTTGCCTTCCTTAACATAAACCATTAGGCTTTTATTAACATTTAAGTATGACTCAGGGAAATTTGTGACTGCAGAGAGAATATTCAGAATAATTAGGATACTGTCTGAAGAGAATAGCAGGATACAGACTCGTACTGAACAGTAGAGACAGGCTAGAAACCAGTGGGGAAATATTGCATAGGAGAGTGGACAAAGCCAGTGATGCCAAGCCAGCCTGGCTGCACTCAGCTAAGGGAAAGTACAAGCCCTGCTCTGTGTCAGGCAGAGCCCAGACCAGCCACACACCCCCAGCACTCCCCCCAGAGCTCCCCCGTCCCCCAGCAGTTGTACACACAATCACTCATTTATCTGCTGCAGTGCTGCACCAGACCTGTCAAAACCAGGCTTTTTGGGATGCCTGGAGGAAAATGTCATCCTCAGAAGAGGACTCCACTGTTGAGGCACTTGAGATGTAAGCAATCTCCAGCTGCAGTGCTGCTCAAGGGCAGGCATTAGCACAGACTTCCCATCATGTTTTTTAGGCAACAAGAGGCAAATCCATGTGCACTCGTGGCCAGTAAAGGCACTCAGGCTGAGAATCTCTGGCAAAGTGAATTTGGACAATTTTTTCTCAATAATTACCAACAGCACGGATCCACATAGCACAGCAGACATTCTTAAAAAAAAAACACAATAAAAGGCTTAAAGTGAGACTTGCACTCTGGTTTCACTGTTTGCTTAGACCACCAATTTCTCAAGTGAGAAGGCAGCAGTTTTGCTGTGTTTTTCCTGTTTGCACAATGCCAGTCCTGAGCTAGGGAACTCTGTGGGCCACTAATGTGACACCAGTGATGGTCCATCCCAACATCCCTCTGCTCCCAGCAGCCACCTGGACCTGGTGCCTGCAGGGACCTATCACTCTTAGAAAGACCATTCTTCCCTCTCTCTACTCTTCCAAACTCTTCTTTCCTGCCAGCTCCTACATTTCACTCTTGGCAGCCCTACGTGGGATGGGTGGCTGGGGTAAGGAAGGGGACAGAGCACAGAGCACTGACAGAAGGACAGCAAGCACAGGGCTGATGTCTGGGGAAAGGCACAGCTGCTGGGCCAGCTCAGCAGCAGCAGCTGTGCTCACCTCCACCGCAGCCACAGACCCCAATCCACCAGAGGTGTGACACTGAGAGTACTGGGAGAGGCTCTCAGTGTCCCAGACCATCACAGAGGGCAAAACCCAAGCTCCATCTGCTGCTCTGGCAGTGGCAGCCCTGGGCAGACAGCTCGGCTGCTGCCTGCCAGAATCCACCCCAGCAGGAGGGACAGAGCCTGGGACGGGACAGGGCACTGCTGGGCTGCAGGCACAGCTAGGCTCTGCAGTGGGGCCAAGCCTGGCAACTGCTTCAGCAGCCATGGGCCCCTACTGCCATCCAGCACCTGCTGCTGTGAGCCCTCAGAGGCTGCAGCCTCAGCTCCAGCAGCGGCACCACAGCTGGTGCCTGCAGCTCACACTGCCATTCCCTTCTGTCTCCTCTGCTCCCTCCTCCAGACATACCCTCACTCCATCAGCCCCAGCCCTGTCATGCTGACCCCAAATGGAGCAAAAAGCTGAAGGCAATGCATTCAGGGGACTGGCAGGACCTTCACAGCCCTCCCCCAAAACAGCCTTCCCAGCCCTGCAGCCCCAGCATGGGTCCCCCTTTCCTTGCTCCACACAAGTCAGGGGTCTGGCACCTACCAGTGCTTCCCCCAGCAGGCACTGAAACAGCAAGTGCCACCCCATGGGGAATTGCTCAAAGCAGAGAAACATGAAAAAGAAGCTCTTTTAAAACTGAAATTGCACATCCTTCATGCTGCCAGGAAGACTGGTCAAGCTTATTATGTTAGCCTTCATCCTGCATTAAATACAACACTTCAGATTATGCAATCAAATCCACCAGGAATGGGCAAGCAGAGGGATTAACAAACAGGCTCCAGAGGGGTTGTCACAGTCAGAACAGCACGTGTTAGAGCAGCAAGAGCTTGAATGTCCTTTAAATTCACCCCTCTTGGAAACTTGGCTCCTCTTCCCACTCCCTGGGGACAAGGGGCTGAGCCTCGTCCCAAGGACACCCACTCCTGCACAGAAACCAGCAGACACCTCCCCCATCAAAACTGCTCAGAGTAAGACACTTGGTTTACTTAGGCTGTACTTTCTTAGCTTTCTTTCTTTGTTACCCCTCCACCACTCAACCTGTGTTTCTCATTTATGTTAAGCTTTGGCCTCAGTAACCAACCTCAGAGCATTCAAACTCTCATCCATTGGGAAGAGTCCCTGATGAGCCATGAGTTTGGCTCCTTAATCTTTGGTTGTTACTATTTTATTATTGCTAGTACTAACACTTAGCACTTCACATGCTCAGAGTGCTCTGAAGGCATATCTGTGCAAGTCAGGGCTGAAAAAAGTATCCATTAAAGTAACAGCTTCTTACCTAGCAAAACTGGTCTTTTGCATGTGTCAGTTCAAATCTATTTCATTTAGCAGAAGTTCATAGTAAATGTTTTCCTATATTTTTCTCATTAGTTCTGCTGAATCAATCAAGCCTCGAGATAATGAGCAGAACTCTACCCCTCTTTTACACATCCCAAGTAAAATCTGCCTCTGAGAAGCAACACTGTGCTGCAGTGCTATCCCCCTCTGGGTACCCCACACATCACCTGCTCCACAGCTCAGCACCAGAGCCCCAAAAACAAACCACCACCACTTGGTCGAGCACCCAGCCCACAGCAGAAGCTTCTCATGGAAAGGTTAACCAAACCCTTTTTGCTCATTAACTGAGCACTCCAAATGCAGAAGCAACCAAGCTATAAAGATGAAGTCCACAGAAGACACATCACCTTCCTGGACACCAGTGCAGTCTTCCTCCACTCTAACCCCTGCCCCCATGCTGGGGACAGAAGAAATTCAAGTGAAGAAGAGAACTGTCAATGGTTATAGAAGTGCAAAGGATGAACATGTGAGCCAGGTTCCTCCTGCCCTCACACTCACACCCTCTATCCTCTGGCAGGCAGCACCTGAGCAAAGCAAAAGGTGTTCTCCAGGCATCACTCTGACAGCACTGCTGACACCTCCACAGCTTCAGCTCTGGGGGTCTCCACTTCCTACCCCATTCCCCTCCCAATTAAACAGAGATGAGACAGAAATGGAAAGGCAAGTTCCAGATTTCCTCCAAATAATAGAGGTACAGGCTTTCAAAACACAGACTTTCAGGAAATTTTGCTTATGGGTTAGAATTGAAAGATTTATATTCCATTTCCAGTTACAATACATAATCTGTACACATCTTGTTATGGCAACAACCCTCCAGTGGTTCAGGGCCAGAAACAAGCAGCCTGGCACAGCATCAGCCAGGGTCCATGGCTGCAGCTTCCCTGGACACTGGGACTACACGGGGTTTGTCTGGGCTCAAGCACCCCAGCAGAGCTCCTCAGCTCCCACAGCAGCTCCCCTGGGAGCACGGCAGCAAAGCTCTGATTCTGGCTCTGGCCACGTTGTCTTCAGAGCAGAATACGCCTCCTAACAAAGAGCTTGACTGTCCAAGTTAACCCCTAACATGTTGTCCATGCTGAGGAGCCTCTTGTCCCTCCTTGCAAGGCTGTGCTTCCCCACAGGTCTGATAAATGAGACAGGAAGGCTCAGGAAAGGGCAGCAGCAGGTCAGACCGTGTGCCACCCCTGCTGCTGCAGGTGCCACAGCCAGCACAGCCCCAGCCCCTGGAGAATCCTGGTCCCCGGGAGCTGCACACGGAGCCAGCGCTCCCTCCCTGCTGGACCAGCCCACTGACACCCACCAGTGTCCAGGTGAGGTCACTGGGCTCTGTACCCCGTGTCACAGCACATCTCTGCTGCCAGGGCTCCTCTGGGCCCCTCTGCCCCGGGCTTTCCCAGCCCTCCCACGCTCCTGCAGCCAGCAGAGCCGCTCTCCAGATGTCAGCAACAAGAGCTGCTCCCTCTGCTCAAAAACAGCAATAAATTCTACTGGCCTCTCTAAGTGGGACATGCTGTACACAGTCTGACACCTCCTCCACCTGCTGCAGGGTGTTACAGCCCAACTTGAAAACAAAATAATGTCTTTACCAACACACATTTAGTTACAGGAGATTTGATGAGCACAATGGATCGAATCTGGTCTGAGCATCCAGGTACCAGGAATGAGTAGGTCTGCACAGCCAGCTATTGCAGAGCTCTTCAGAAGCCAGCAGCCTGCCCGTGAGCCCCTGCCATGCCAAGGGATGGCACAGCCTCTGCCAGCCCAGCCTGCAGCCTGCCCGTGAGCCCCTGCCATGCCAAGGGATGGCACAGCCTCTGCCTGCCCGTGAGCCCCTGCCATGCCAAGGGATGGCACAGCCTCTGCCAGCCCAGCCTGCAGCAGCGGGCCACAGCCAGGAGCCAGTTTCTGTTCCCTAAAGCAGCACAGCTTCCTGCTCCCAGGCACAGAAACCTTTGCCACTCTGACCGAATTTCCCTTTGCAATCTGGGACCTGTTTGAGCTTGAGATGCAAAGCAGGGATGAGCCCCGGGGCCCCAGGAAAGCATTCCCAGCACCCACCTTCAGCTCCTCAGGGACTCCCTTGCTCGGCACAGAGCCTGGCAGTGGGAGAGCCTCAGGCACAGAGCTGAGCCTGCCTTCCCAGCAGGAATGGTGTTCACACAGCTCCTCTCTGCACCCTGACTGCAGCAGCAGGTGCTGCTCGCACAGAAACTCCCATGGAAACCTAATCCTCAGCAGACCACCACTCACCAGTAGCAGGTGAGACACAGAGCAGGCAGGCAGTGCTCTGGGCTGGGTCCAAAGCCAGGAAAAACTGACACTGGGGCTGAAACCTCCCCTGGGGCCATCCTGGGTCCCCCTTGTCCCTCTGTGGGGCAGCTGGAGGGACACTGACCTCTGTCTGTGACCCACAGCCCAGAGCAAAACAGTGATGGGGACAGCCACGTGCAGCTCTGCAGCACCTGGGCAGTGACACCTTGGGGTGCTGCCAGCAGCTCTGAACAGCCTGCACTGCAAAAGACAGAAATTAAGCTTACTACAAAAAGTCCTGCCTCATTTTTAATGAAGAAATTAAGTGTAAATTCCCAGTTTCCTTTCTGTGGCTAATCCTCTGGATTTATTTGAGTAGATGTAGGGTTAGAGCACATTTAGTTTCATGTTTGGAATTTCTAAATTAGTATAAACCAGCACTTCAAAGTAACTCAGCTCCTATAAAACCCTATCCCATGGAGATGCCACAGTATATTTGGACAGTAAGTAGATGCTTTGTCATATTCCCACGTGCATATGAGATTTTTTTTCTTTGGGAACATTTTCTGACTGGTTTTAAACCACATTTCCACGCCCAGGCACACATCTATACCGAGACTGTTTATATAGTCTACCCAAGGAGTACATTTTATTTAACAACCCACTATAGTACAGCTCACTGGTGGGTATCTCATCATTACACCCCCAAACACGGTGTTCAGTGACCATGTAGGATCTGACACAAAGCCACAAGAGCCAGAAACTTGAGAATTAATGCTGAAACATTTTATTATCCCATGCCACTCTGCCTATGGTTTTCAGCAGAGGAAACAAACTGGATTTTCAGCCTTTTTTTGAGTTGTAGACCCCAAAATATTTCCCAAGAGAGATGTAGCTGCCTGGCCAGCAAATCCAGGCCTAATGAATATGTCTGCTTTCTGTACCTCTCCAGGAGCTTTTAGGAGACCATGGGGCTCATGCAGAAACCACAGAAGACACTGAGCTGGCACAGCTTGCTCATCACAGCCAAGTGTGCACACAAAGGTGCCTGGCCGTGTCCCCTGCCAGAATGCCCACTGGGACACGGGGCAGTGGCAAGAGGACACTGTGGAGGCTCTGCTCCCCTGGGACACATACAGGCACTCCTTTGTTTGAGTGGCACTGGGGGACACCCCTGGCTGCCCCACGCGGCCACAGTTCTCAAATCAGCCAGCAGCTGGGGATGGGCTCTTGCCTGCTCTGCCTTCAGAGTGGCCCCAGCATCCCACAGCTGTGTCACACTCCAGCCATGCAGCCAGCATAACCTTCAAACCCACTGGGCCATGATCTCCTGGGGTAGAATAGCTAAATATGAGCTAGAAGCCCACGCAGTGTCCCAAGAATTTGATAAGCTCTGTCAGCACACTGCTGCAAATACTGCTACAGGCAGTTTGCTCCAGAGAGCTCCTACTCCTCTTTCCTTCTGGGGGCTCAAGTCCAAATTCCACACGGGCTTTGAGTGGGCAAAACAGCGCAGTGATTCCATACAAGTATTCCGATTTAGCTGCATTTGACACAAAATTCATTATAAAAAACTATTTTGGTTGAGGGGAAGCAAACCTAGAGCTCACCCACTCACTGTCGGTGCAAGAAGCCAACCAGCCTAGATGCTTCCCTCACACATCCTCCTTCCCCTGAGCTGCTGTGAATCCATCTCCATGCCTGACCTTTCAGCAGCCCTCATTGAGAAGAACCAACAGCCCCCACTGCTGACCTAGACCATCCTCCCCTCCTCGTCTCACACAAGGCTGTTAAGCATCTGCAAGCATTTCCATGGAGGAGAGGGGCTGTTTGCAGGCTGAGCTGCTGCTCCCCTTGCCCATCCTGGGGAATGCAGGGCAGCAGGGCAGCTCCACCTGCCCCATCCAGCCCCACAGCCCCTGTGGGGCCATCCCACACGGCCACCATGGGAGCCAAACAAGTGGCTGCCACCACACCGAGCTGTACAGGCACAAAGCCCCTCGTTCTCTGCCAGCCTCCCCCAGAGCTCACAGCAGAGTGAGGCTGAGCAGCCCTGCCCCACACCAGCCAGCTCTGAGAGAAGCGCCGTGGGGACTGACGGCATGGCTGGTGGTGAGTGCCCACCCCAAAACCCCTCACTGGTGCTGGAGCTGGAGTCCCTGGCTGACCCAATGCAAGCACTGCTGGAGAGGAGCATTCAATTAGACTGGAGAGCACACAAGGGGTCAGTGATTTTCCTTTCACAGTGCATTACACCTAACCGTGGCCCAGACTTGTAACAACTGACTACTTCAGCTGAACACATGCTTGGAATGAATCAGGCCAATGTCAGGGTGTTTTTCTTCCAAAAGGAGACTAAAACTCAAGTCCTCAGGAAGAACTAACAACCCACACTTACTAACACCAGAGTCCCTATCAGTGATGCACAGGCAATGGGAAACCTGGAAACCCACTAGCAGGAGAAGTGGAGCTCACAATGGCAAGACATACAGATACTGATCTGGCTTGCCAGACCAGCTGCTGCTTTAATACATTTTCCTGCTGCATTTCCAGGTCTGGGACGCAAAACATATTAGAGTATTTCACTGTCTTGAAGGTGGAAATTGATGTTAGCTTTTTGCAACACAAAGAAACACACTACTACAATTCTCTTGACACTGCCACTCCAGGACTTGAAAATAAAAACAGCTTGTTATCTTGTTGGCAATGCTAATTATTAAGGAAAAGGAAAAAAAAAAAAGAAAAAAAAAAAGGAAGGAAAGGCTCTCCTGACTAGCAGATTGGCTTCCCAGCAAGTTCAGTCAACAGTTTTAGAGGAATATGCTTCAAATAAGTGGGAAGTGTAGAAATATTAGGCATGAACGAATATTAATGCTATGCTTCATTTATATCCTGCTGTACTTGACATCAAAGGATCTCAAAGCAGCTTTACAAATGCAATCTGACACTACACTAGTTGGATTTCTGAGTAACAATGAATATGAGAGTATGTGGGAAACTGAGGCACCTTGGGTTCAATGACTGCTTCAAGGCCAGCGGCACAGCAGCAATGTCAGCTGGTACTAGAACCCAGTCTCCCCATCCATCTCATATCCCCACCACTCTTACTGCTCTCTCCACATGAATAAATTTTCTTGCAGCCTGATCTCACTACGGCTGCAAACACAGAGGTTTCCCAATGGCTTGGCAGAGCTCAGTTATTTCAGCTCATCCCCTTGATCCTCACATTCCCTGCTGTTCATCCCTTTGGGAACACAGCCTTCTTCTCAGCCTTTATGGCATCAGTGACAAGAGGCTCCTGGTCACCCTCCCTGCCTACCCAGGTAGTACTTGGAGAGGAAGATGCTACCAGGAGCACACATTACAGGGGAACAGTGTGACAGCCCAGGACCAAAGACAGAGTGAAATCTCAACTGTGCCTAGTCTCCCTTGAGTCACTCCTGAATTATCTGTCGAAATACCTTACAGGATGTGGCACTTGATACTTCGAACATCAGCAGACTGATGCTTGTCAGGATCCTTTTCTTTACTGAACAAAGGTTAGAAAAATTTGTATCTCCACGGCAGTCCTGGTGGTGGCTGGTGGGTGCTTCTGCCACTGTTTCAGTCAGGAGCAGGCTGTTTGCTCACTGCCCCAGTGCCTCCAGCAGCCCCAGCCCCGGTGCTGCCGTTTGGCAGGCAGCCCAATCCCAGCCGGGCTGAGGGGCTGCTCCACAAGGATGCTGAGCATCAGCCACAGCCAGCAAGAGCTGCGGGTGCCTTCACATCCCCTAAACAGGATTCCTGACTCCCAGAGAGTCCTCTGAGAGCTGTGACCATGCCAAGATGCCAGGACTGAGCTCCCAGTGTTTAACACACCCAGTCTTTGTGGAATTACCTCCAACTACTCGATTTGCTGGCTGTCAGGCAGCTTGTACTTTGCCACCAGGGAAAAACTGTTCAACTTTGCTAGAGTAGGTCTATGAACGAAGTGCATTAAGACTACATATTTTACCACGGAGTGGAGATGCCACACTAAACACTCTGGTTACCATGGGAAACCTTTCTCTCTTTGCCACTGGCATTGCACAGGGAAGCCCAAGCCCAAATGCTCTATCTCGCCTCTGAAATCAAACAGATGTTTTCACAATCTTTGATGGAGCCGAGCTGTGCACTCGTCCCAGAGGAAGGGAAAAAATGCAGCGTTAAAGCAGCCTTTTTCCTCTCTCTTTTTTTCCCAAGCATCGTATAATTTCAGTTAAAAGGGAAACAAGCGACTCTGTGTCGCGCTAACATTTACGGCCACTCAGTAACAAACTGTGACAATGACAAACTTCTGCCACGAGCGCGGAGAGCACAGGGAGCCCGTGTGCCGCCCCTGGCAGGGCTCTGCGCCCGGGACGGGACACGGAGCAGGCGATGCCCACGGACATCCAGCCGCGCAGGGCACCCGCGAGAAGCGGGGTACCGGCGCCCGGGGTAGGGAACGCTGCTGTTCCCGAGCAGCCGGGAGGGTCTCCGGGAGAGCAGAGAGGGCAGCGAGGTGTGGGGCTGAACTGCCCGCCCGGGGGAAATGGGGATGCGCTCCAGCTCGGGAGAGGTGGCGACAGCAGCGGCCGCGGGACGGGACACGAGATGGGGCCACCGGCTCCCCACGCCCCTCGCCCCGGCAGGTGCCGTACCTGTATATTCCGCTTCTCGCAGGCCGGGCCGGTGCCCTGCACCACGCTGTCCAGCACGGTGACCATGCCGGCGGCCGGGCTGACGAAGCAGGAGTTGCGGGCGGCCCGGATCGTCTCCTCGATCTCGGCGAAGCGGAAGACGCAGAGCGCGGACTGCGGCCGCCCCCGGCCGCCGCCGGCCCCGGCGCGCTCGAAGACGCCGAAGAGCAGCTCCTCGGGGGCCGGGGCCGGGCCGGGAGCGGCGGCGGGGCTGCGCCAGGCCGCCCGCGCCGGGAACACGGACACCAGGCGGGTGAAGGCGTCGGCGGCACCGCCGCAGCGCAGCCCCAGCTGGATGTAGGACTCGGTCAGTTTCTTGGTCTCGCCGCTGCCGTTGAGGGTGGCCTCGGCCGGCTCGCCCAGGCAGATGCGGGCCAGCAGGCTGTGCGCCGGGCTCTCCTTGTCGCCCGCGTTGGCCTCGCTGTTGAGCGCCAGGTAGGCGTACGGGCGGCGGGCGGGCTGAGCGGCCCCGTGCTGCAAGAAGGCGCGGACGAAGCTGAGCTTGTGCCGCGCCTTGTCGCCCTGCTTGATCTTGAGGATGTTGTCGTCGGAGGGATTGATGTCGAAGGTGAAAAGCTTGGCCAGGTCGCCGCGGGCGTTGAGGGCACGGATAGCGATCTCGGGCGTGTTCTCGAAGCGGTGGTCCTCCAGGCTGCGGTTGCGGGGGAAGAAGGGGCTGCCGAAGCCGGTGTAGGTGGCGGCCACCAGCAGCCGCGCCCCGCCGCCGCCGCGGCGCAGCACCAGCCCCACGGTGGAAGCGTTGGGGTGGTTGGCCGCGACGTTCAGCATGCTCGGGACGACACTGACCGAGTCGCTGCCGCCCGGCGGGAAGCGCACGGCCACCGCCGAGATATTTGCCATGCTGCGCAGCTGGCAGAGGCCCTGGTAGATGGAGCCGCAGACGACAAGGACGCCCTGCTCCGGGTCGGGCTGCAGGATCTTGTTGTAGTTGTTGGTGAGCACCCTGGGGTGCTCGCAGGAGGCCTGAGGCAGCTGCGGTGCGTGGCACAGCGGGCTGTCCAGCACCGGCCCCACCGCCGCCTCCGCCTCCAGCGCCAGGTCGCCCCCCGACAGCTGGAACAGCCGGTTGACGGCCGCCAGGTAAACGCGGGAGCCGGGGCCGTCCAGCGCAAAGTTGTTGGTGAGGGTGGGCGAGAGGAACTTGCGCTGCACCTCCAGGCCGGCGGCTCGGGCGGGCAGCAGCAGCGGCAGCAGCGGCAGCAGCAGCGGCAGCAGCGCGGGGGGCCGCGGCTCAGCGCCCGCCGCCGGGGCCGAGGCCGGGGCGGCGGCGGCAGCAGCAGCAGCAGCAGCAGGAGCCATCCCGCCGCCGCGCCGCACAGTGCATGTGCCCGTCGCCGGGCGCGGAGGGGCGGGCGCGGGGCCGCTTCCTGCGGAGGCAGCGCCCGCCGCCGAGCGACGCCCGCGGGAAGTGGCGGCCGCGGCGGGGGGCGGCGGGGGGCGGCGGGGCGTGCGGCCGCGCCCCCTCCCTGCCCCCGCCCCGCGCCCGCCCCCGCGCCCGCCCCGCACCGGCACCGGCACCGGCACCGGCACCGGCACCGGCACCGGCACCGGCACCGGCACCGGCACCGCACTCACCCCGTCCCGGTGCCGCGGGCCCGCCGTATGCGCGCCGTGAAGTTGCCGCCGTCTCCCGCGCCGCTGACCGGGCGTCACCGGGAGGCTCCAGCCAGGGCGTCCCCCGCCGCCTAAGGGGCTGCTCCGGGCTGTCCCCCTTTCCTCCTCTGCCTTCTGCGCGTTTTCGAGCAGGACAGGCCGGGGGGGAAGGGGCGGGGGAAGAAGCACTTTTCCCAGCTGCGGAGCAGCACGGCGAGCCGGAACAGCCCCCCCGGTAAGCCCCCTCGCAGCCCCCCGCAGCCCACACATCCTCCCCGCAATTCCCTCTCTCGCTCCCCGGGGACCGGGCGGGGGACGGGCCCCAGCTCCGGAGCGGCTCTGCCCGCAGGACTCGTCAAAAGCGGAGCACAGACCGGCCTGCGCGTCTCCTCTGCCCTCCAACGGGTGCCACTTGAACAAGAAAGACCTAAAGAAGTGATCTCCCAAATTACACCCTGGGATGATGTAGGGGACAGCCCCTGAACCACCGCCCCTCCGGACATCGCTCCACCTGAGCGGGTTCACTCCTGCTGCCTTCCTCCCCTGTGTGTGAATTGATTGGCCGTGCTACGGGGACACCTCCGAGCCTGAGCAGCGCTGCTGGGCGAGGCTGTGCGGAGAGCCGGCTCCATCCCGGGATGGGGGCAGACGGCGCCACGCATCCTGCTGCAGATACTTTGTTTGCCCGGGTATCTCACGTCCCTCCCTGCAGGCTTCATGAAATTACCTCAGCAATTACCCGGCCCATTACCCATCTGGCCTCCTGCCACCGTGCTGTGACACAGGGCACAGCCGTAGGTCGCCCGGGGCAGCACACCCGGGTCCCCACGCAGGAGGGGACGCGGGGCATGGCAAACACCAAGGTCATGAAATGCTCTGCGCTATGTGCAGGCTTCAAGCCGAAGCGCTGGCAGAGCTTCCAGGCAGGAGGAGCGGCTGTGGGATGCGGGCACAGCATCCCAGCCTCCAGCCTGGTTTCCAGCGAGAGCAGGGACCTGGCTGGAGCAGCCGTGCCCTGCAGGGAACAGCGCTGGGTGTCGCGGTGCAGCTGCAGCAGCGGTACCAGCATAACGCTGCGGGCTGAGCGTGGAGGCATCTCACCATCCACGGAGAGCTGGCAGCCTCTAAAACAAGGCTGGGAAATGGAGGCTGGTGCTTGGTCACAGCTGCCTGGAAATGCTGCACAGGCAAGCCCTGGAGAGCTGTCCCCCTCTCCCCCAGCTGTGCCTGAGTTCCCTGCCCATTCCTGTGGCGTGGAACTTTAGTTATACAAAACATGCTAGTGAGGCTGATGGGGATTCTGCACGACTTCTGTTCTGGAGAGAAAAATCCTCTGTTGTTGTCTAATCTCATTTCTACACCTGCCAATTTTCCTTTCCCTTTCCTGTCTCCTCACCCTCTTCAGAGCACTAATTAATACACAACTGCCTTGGCCATGCCATGTCCACTGAAAATCTGCATTGAATTAAATGCTGTGCTTTTTTGCTATCTAACTCATTGTCTCTGCTAATCATATCCTTAATTAAGAATTATTAGCTGTTTTTAAATGTGGGACTCCCAGTTGTTAGTGGGGTTTTTTTTCTTAAACTACAAGTTAGCAATTTTTAAATGTGATCATGTCTTTAATTGCATAGACATAAACCCCCATGATCCCAAGCCCTTAATCTGCCTATTTTAGGATTTCTTACGGCTTCTTACCCTGATAACAGAGCCTCTTCCATGTGAAATCAGCCTTTCAAGGCATATCAAATGAGGTTCCAGATTACAGTGAAATAAAAAAAAAAAAAAATAGGCCAAAGAACATTGAAAAATGTGTGACTTACCCAAAGGTATCCAGTACTTTCTCTGTCAGAAAAAACAAACAAACAAACAGGAACTCTGGCTCCTATTGCCTATGCCAAGCATTTATCTACACTGATACAATTAAAGACAAAATATTTGTGGTATTGAAGGATTATTTGACAAAGATTTTATTGCTATTGTTGTTGTTAGGAAACAATTTTCTGGTAAGATGCTTTGAGGGGAATATTTTCCAGAAATTATTTCCCACCCCTATTATCTGGGCTGTTATAAGCTCCAGTGAGTATTTCAGGATAA
This sequence comes from Erithacus rubecula, assembly GCF_903797595.1. NCBI lineage: Eukaryota > Metazoa > Chordata > Aves > Passeriformes > Muscicapidae > Erithacus > Erithacus rubecula. The sequence goes on from NC_136665.1 coordinate 20,147,725, forward strand.
TGCTCCTAATGGAGTAGTAGAGGTTTTTAAATCTCTCATACACAGATCTCACCACAATTTTTGTTCAGGAAGAGAAAAAGGTCAAAAATAAACCACGAGCCTCTTGCCGTGGAGCATCACCCCTTTGTAAATCCCTTCCTCTTTGACTCCTGTGCGGGTTTGAGGATACCAAGCTCTCAGCTGGGGCAGGGGGAGAGGGACTGTGCACACAAGAACTCAGAACTGCTTTAATTATTGATAAATATATTTACACAAGTACACTTTCCCTTTAGGGGAAACATGAGTTACTCATGCAATTACTCAGGTTATATTGGCTCAACACTGTCAAACCCCTGAATTTCATCACTTTAATACAGAGAGTATAAACATCTATTTATTTAGCAGGGGTTATCTGTGAGGTACAGGGTGCCCTGTGGATTTGGGGAGGACTCCACCCTTGCACCAGGGACCTGAGAGAAAAGAACATGCTTCATGTCTTTGTGTGTGTCAGGAAGGCAGCCTGGGCAGCACACGCTGGCACACGGGGCAGCTGCCCCTCTGTGCCCCCCAGGGGCCAGCAGAGCACAGCCCAGGGTCAGTCACAAGGCTTACAGGGCAAGCTGGCAGAGGAGCTGGCACCCAGAGCTGCTGTGGGAGAGCTCTGGCAGTGCAGTGGGTCAGAAGGTGCTTCTGCTCTGACTCAGGCAGCCAGTCCCCTTTTTCTCATTTGCTTTACTCCTGGCACACTCCAGTGTGCAATTTGGGTCATTTCTATATGATTGCAGAGCAGGTGGGCAGCTGACTACAAGGTGAATTCACAAAGACAAGCATTTTTTTTAAATCTCTTTAGCCACTTGCTTTCCATCTGAGAAACCTGTACTGATGGAAAATGGCCACTGGATAGCTGGATTGCATCAGAGCAAGAGTCCAGTCCCTGTCTGCTCCCCATCCCGTCTGAGGCCATGCATGGTTATCCCACAGGAGGTAACAGGCAGGAGAAAGTGGGGTGCTCCTCTTGGTCTCCAGTGTCCCAGGCCAGAGAGCCAGAACAAAGCTATCCCCAAAGCAGCATTTCTGAACAAAGAGCCATTCACCAGGGAAACACAAGGCGAGATGAGGAGGAGCCTTGGACACAGAGAAATGGCCTGAGCTAGAGCTGTTCCCTGGTACCACCCTCAGCATTCTCCCCAGCTATACCTGTCACCCTGCCCTGATGCTGTCAGCTGTTAGTCCCCCAAATCACCAGGCTGGATACATCAGCAAGTGCTCACTCAGGCACTTCAGGGCACTCAGAACTAAGTGGGCTTGGAAATTGACTGCTCAGCAATCCTTGGTGTATTTTTGGATGCGCATGGACTGGGATCCCATTTTATTGTTATTAATCTGTATTGCAGGCACTGCTCATGGATGAGGCCAGGCTGTCATTACTGTTTTTACTAAGGTTTTAGCACACTGGGGTCTGCTAGGTGCTTAGCAGAGAGACTAGGGCAAAGTCACTTCCCCAGCATCCTTTAATCTGAGCACATGCTCCGGTGAGGTCCCAGCTCTGCTGAAACAGGAACTGCAGGGCACAGCACGCTCTGCTGCCACCGTGCTGCTGGCCTCCAGCCCTGTCTGAACAAGGCTGAGAGGGATTTATGGGGACCTCAGCCACTTTCTGAGTAAAAACAGCCTTTTTTTTTTCTTGAGCCTCTTTGTTTTCAAAGATGAGCCTTTCCCAGTGTAATATAGAGCCTCGCTCTCCTCAGAATGTGTAATGCAGTCATAACCTTGTCTGCAGCATGCAGCCAGCTGACGTGTTCACCATGAGGGATTTGCCTCCTGAGAAGAGCCGTGCAGACAGAGATTGTGAGCACAAAAAGGTTTCTTTCTGGGTTAATGACAGAGTCAGTCATGGTGAAAGTTCACACACACAATAAGGCCAGGAGTTTCTGGACTGGGAGGCTTATCACAAAGCAGTGAAGACATGCCTTTGGTAGCCTGTGGTGGGTTTGACCTGAGCCCTGTGGCCACTTGGGCTCTCACTGGATGCAAGAGCAGCAGTTTCCCAGTTTTCCCCAGACCTCCGTGGTGACCTGCTGCTTTTATTTTCCTTAGAGGCTTAGGGAGGACTCAGCACTCACTTATCCCAGCTTCACACTGGTCAGGGCTGGAGATGTGGCTCATGAGTTCAAATGCAGCTCCAGTTCTGATCTAAGGGAGGCTCAGCCTGTGCCGAGGTGGTGTCCAGGTGCATACGGTCCCCTCCACCCCAGCTACACTGACAGTCTTTCATCCATTCCTGCCTCCTATCAACGTGGGCACCACGGGCAGGCAGGGCTGGCAGAGCAGGGCCCTGGCTCCAGCCAGCAGCAGCCTTAGGGCATTTCTGTGGCTACCAACGGTTTTCACGTTTCAGATTTGCCTGGGCTGGTGGAGCAGGGGCTCACTGAGCCCCCCAGAGCTGCAGCACAACGGGGGCCAAGCAGGTCCCAGCCCCGCCTGTCCTGAGTGCCTGCCAGCCACACAGCCTGGCTCCCTGCAAAGGAAACACATCCAGCAGAAAACAGAACATCCCCCCGTGGGATTCCCAGGAGGGGCCACGGTGGTTGCTCAAAACAAGGCTTGGCTGCCTTGAGAAGGAGCCTGACTCCAGCCCCAGGGCTCACACATGGCAGCAAAGCCCTGCAACAGCAGCCAGCAAGGCTGATCCACCAGCTTTGTTCAAACATCCTCCACCAAAGCCTGAGGAAGTTTCCTTATGGAGTCAGGCAGGATCGTGCTGCATGCTCTGCAATATGCTAACTTCCCTGTGAGCAGTTGCTCAATACGTGTTTAAGTAGACAGGCCACCACCACTCCTTAACCAAAACAAATGGGAGAAGGGGAAAGCTTACAACACAACAATTTCTTTCAATTAAAGGATATATCTTTTGCCAAAATGTGTCAGTGGGATGTGACAGACAGCATTTTTAACTGTGTAATACTGAAGAACAGGCTACACTAAAATGCAGCCTAAACGAAGCAGGAACTTAATTCCCTTCCTTCCCACAGCATAATCATCAGGCTGTAAATACATTATTACAGCCCATAGTACCCTTATTAATTCTAACCAGTTTGACTTACCTCCATGGCTTCAATGTTATACTCTTCCATGTTCACTGAGCTTTTTGAGCCTCAGTGCTGATGCTCATTTTGTGCTTTCAAGTAAAAGGGTTAAATGTGGTTAATCATAAATTTATTATTTGTTTTGTATGGCTTAATGCAATCCTAAACATTTTATTTAATGTTTCATGTTGCTTTAGAAGATATACCATGTTGCACTGAGCTGGCTTGTATGTTTTTGGACATGTTGTAGCACTGCAGACAGTGTTGTTGACTCATTCTCAACATTTCCCTGGTGACCCCAACAGTTTTAAAAGCTTCTACATTGTTCAGGTACAGAAAACACATTCAATAATCTTAGAGATAAGTCGAAAGTCTCACACAAACACATACATGTATAAAAACGACCTGTGCACAGGTACACATTTAAAATGTCAGCAAGGCCCATGCTGGACTTGGTTGTATTTTGAATTCTGTAGCGCAGAAGAAGAGTTCCCAGATGGTTCCAGCTCATCTTGCAAATAAATATACTGTCCCTGCACAATCCACATGTTTCTGTGCACAGATGTGTATTTGTGTTTGAATTCATCACTAATTCAAGAATGTAAAATTTGTGATGTTAGCAGTGTGCCGATGGAAACAGTCACATTAATCCTAATACACCTGAAACCAGTTTTTTTATCCAGATAACCCAGAGGAATAGGCACCCATAGTATTTTACCCACCATTGAATGTGATCCTGAAACTGAGCAGTAGTGGTAAAGCAAAGGGAGATGAAGCAAGCACAGCTGATGTGCCTGAGGAGAGTGGAAAAGGCAATCGAACGACCTAAGTAGTAAAAATGACCTTTCAACACTGTGTTTTAAAGTATAAACACCACACAGTTAGAGACTAGGGTACTTTCATTATTTGAGTGCCAGCTCAGCTGTTCCACCTTTCTGTCTGAGCAGTAGTGTTTGTGCTGTTTCACACATCCCAGTGCACACAGCTGTGCAGTGTATTTCAGGAGTCGTGGGCTCCCTGGTGTCCCTCTTCTCAGCCTACTCTGCTCCACCAGGGGTAGAAGGACTCATACAAATCCCTCTGCAATCTCACCGAGCACCATGCAAGTGGCCTGCTTACACAGGGTGCAGAGTGATATCTCCAGCAAATTGAACAACCCGTTAGCCCTGCAAAGGCCGGGCAATGGCAGCAGCCCTTTGCTTCATGGTGTTTGTCTGGAGAGCAATGATGAGTTCTAGCAAGCAGCAAGGGCTGGGGAGCTGCAGGTGCTGCACTGGAGGTGACAGCCTGGCTGAGCTGCTCTGCCTCGAGCTGAGCTGTGCATCAGCAGGGTTTGTTCACCCGAGGCTGGAGGGAATCACCAAACCTGGGATTCCCCCCTCCTGCAATCACCAGCATCACCTCCAGCCAGAGCAGGACTTGTGTCAGTCCCAGCCCAGGGCTGTTTAACTCCTCCCTGGTAAATGGCAACCTGGGAGGTGACCAAGAATGTCAGGGGTCACAATGGGAAAACGTGCATTTCATTAGGTGCCTTTAGGATGTGCCATGAAATATGGGACCCTTCTCCTCCATACCAGCAAGTCCTTTCAGGCCAGGCAGCCAAACACCCAAGATTCATTCACACACAGAGACCCGCTGGCACACAGGAATTAGCTGACAGGCTTGGGTCAGTTCCTGGAGAAGAGGTATGAGCAGCACCAGAGCCACCACAGCCTCTCCCCTGCAACCCCTGAAGGTTCCCAGGAGGACAGAGCCACTGAGATTTCTGTAGCCTGGATCTGGCCTCCTAATATTCTTGTCTCCCTCTTGGTGTTTGCTGTCCTCTGGCACAGAGAACAGCTTCTCATGAAAGGACAGGCTCCCTCAACCTACCTAATGGTACTTTTCATCTTCAGGGTGCTCACATGCAATGGGTTTATCTTTTGATTGATGTTCCTCTTCTAAGAGATGTCTTTTTTTATCCTAGGTTTAAAAAAAACCAGCAAAACTTACTTCCTGTTTCAATGAAACCTGTCAATCCACCTTGCTCGTTCTAGCCTTGCTTAGCAGTGTTTGGACTTCTTTGTGCAGCACACAGGGAGCAGTCTGGAGCCAGTCTCCAAGATCCTGGCACACATGAAGATGGTTCCTAGCTCACAAACTGATTTTATCAAGATTTTTGCTAAGCAATTCTGTAACCACCACTGGCAGGGACACAGAGCATGGCCCATGGCAAACTGCATCTTCATTCTAGCTTGTTCCTGGAACTGAAAAAGGATGTGCATGTGGTTCCCAACTTCCCTGACTGTTCTCAGACTCTCAGCCGGATGCCCACACAGGTCAGGTACCAATTCTGCTTTGTGAAACTTGAGCCACAGCAGTAGGCCCTGGCCTTGCTCCTCTCTCACTTGCAGGAGACTTGCAGAGTAAGCAGGGCAGCTAGAGTGCAGGATCTGGCCATGGGGCTGTTCAGATGCAGAAGGTTGGATAAATATTAGTGGTTAAACTAGTAGTTAACCCACCAGTTGAAATAACCAATAAATTCTGTTTTTCTCACAGCTGATGCAAATGAGAGTTGATAGTAAATATCTCATGCCTAAATTATACCTTAGAGAATCCTAGTGACACAGTGGCCTTGCCTGAATTATTTCAATGCAAACAAGGCAGACAAACGAGTGTAATTGTCCAACTCCTTTGACTTAATGGCTTTCACCCTGCTTGGAAACTCTTGCAGCAGGGCACTAATGCAACTTTTGGAATGCAAATGCATCTCTGCTCCAGCTCTGGCACCATTAACAAACCTGCTCTCCTTTCATTCTTTTTAAAATAGAAAGGGATGGAGTCGTTTGAAAAATGGGAAGAGTTTGTTTGTGGTCTTTATTTCAAAACGATATTACACTCCAGCTTCAGAATGACCATTAAGAAACTGGTAGCCAGCACTTCTGTTGTTGTGCTGGATCTCACATTAATTAGCTTCAGATCTACCAACTCTCATCCCATGCAAGAGATAGGGAACAGCAGCATGTAAAAAGTTTTCAGTTTCCACGTGCCACTTTACTCGTCACATGAAACTTTGCATCTTTTTCACCCTAAGGCTAATCAGACCAGCTCTTGGTGGAGCTTTTTTGTTCCAGAATTGGACCAAAAAAAGAAAAAAGCACCAATATCTACTTCCTCCCTAAGAGGCCAACTTTTCTTTCCTTTCATGGGTGCATCCTTCATACAGTCTTCAGAGGAAGTGGGGAGGGAAGCATCAGAGAAACCAACAGAAGAGGGAATGGATTCAGGAAATACGAAGTATCTGAGGAAGTTGGTCCCAGCACAGCTTTGGACAGCAGCACATCTGTATGGCAGCAGTGAAGGTTCTGCCCACAGGCAGGTGAGCTTTGTGAGCACAGCAGTCTTCAGCACGGGGCACGCAGGCAGGCACACCCAGCTGTGCGGGCACACCCAGATGTGCAGGCACACCCAGCTGTGCGGGCACACCCAGATGTGCAGGTATATCCAGCTGTGCAGGCACACCCAGCTGTGCAGGCACACCCAGCTGTGTGGGCACACCCAGATGTGCAAGCACACCCAGATGTGCAGGTATATCCAGCTGTGCAGGCACACCCAGCTGTGTGGGCACACCCAGCTGTGCGGGCACACCCAGCTGTGCAGGCACACCCGGCTGTGCAGGCACACCCAGATGTGCCGGCACACCCAGATGTGCGGGCACACCCAGCTGTGCCCCTCCGCTGGGCTCACAGGCACCACACGCTGCCTTTCAGCCTCCCCGTTCGTGCTGCAGGAGGTGGGCTCTGCTTGCTCAAACCGCAGGTCTGTGTGTGGTGGGGGAGCCAGAATTGGGAAGAAGCAAAAACCTTTAGGGCAGCTCCAGCAGCTCATTGTCACATATGTTGTTTACCAGGATTGCAGCTTGCTGCTGTGAGAGCTGCTTGCTGCAAGGGCAGACGAACAGTTTGGTGGGCAGAGCTGAGGGATTGGCTGGCTGCATGAGCAGCAGGAGGTGGATTTGGTCGCTCAGCCCTGATGCTGCCAGGTGGCACCAGAGGCACAAGCCAGGCTGTGCCGGTGCCTGGCTCTGGCCAGGGAGGAGAGGCAGTGCTGAGGGAGCACTGGGACAGGTGTTGGACTGTACCTTTGCTCTCCCTGCTCCTCTCCAGGGAGCAGCTGTCTCTCAAGATGTCCGATGAGACTACTCTACTGAGGAAAACAAGTAATTCTGTAATTTCAGGAGATCTTATTGTGAACTTAAAGTTAAACAGACAACCAAACACTTTTCTGATTTGAGATAGGAAGAGATCAGGGCATTCGTTTCCCAGCATCACAATGTGGAACCCTTTCCACTTAGGAAAAGCCAATCTCTGTCTCCTTATCTTTTCCTTTGCTGGATATTCATTGACTAATGAATTCTTACCAGCCGTAACATTCATCTGCACACCTAAAAATCAATCTTGTAAAAGTCTACTTGCTCACAGTGAGTAATTCTTTTGGTGGGTTAATAATTTGTCTCCATGGAAGGGCTTACATTTAGTTTATGCTTTTGCTGCTTAGGATAACATGCAGTGGGAATCTACAAGTTTTCTATAATTCTGTGCTTTACCTAAGTGTTGAGGGAACTCAGTCAGGAGTAGGTAATTTCATTTTTATTGTCCTTTAGAGCAACTGAGTAAGTAAATACAAAATAAAGGGAAAATCACATTATGATCTGAATCTTTGATTTTTCTTAAGATTACCCCAATAAAGGATCCAGGAGACAGTGGGATGGCTAAGATGGGAAATTTCCATGGCAGCTTTTCAGGTGCTTCCTAAAATGTTTCCCATTAAGTGTCCCTAGAGGTCCAGTATTCAAGTAATTATCTGAAGAAAGAGGTCTTGACTTTTCTTTCCTTCTTTAGTTTCCTTCATCTAATGGCTCCTTAAGGCTCTGCAGCCTACATTTTTCTTTACAGAACACAAGAAACAGCATCCCTTGTTTTCACACTTCAGAGAAGAGACAAAAGAGACCTTTTGGCAAAATGTCAGATTGTGTGACTGATAACACCCCCCATCATTACAGACTATGACTTGTGGCCACGTTAGGCTCAGGAGTGAAAACAAAACACATACATTTTATATTGGCCACTTCTCTCCATCCTATTAAATTAGGACTAGTCATTAGCTGGTGGAGAGGAAAAATAATTTCCACCAAGAACCCAGGGTGGGGGAGAAGAGGGGGGAAGCATCTGACATTCCCCCTCTCCTCCCTCCCTCTGTTTTCCAGCACTTTCCCTCCAGAGATGCTGGTGTGAAACCAGCTCACATGACAAATTAAAGTGATTCATAACCCAGCTGCAGTCCCTGCTGACAAGCCCCATTGCAGAGCAATCATGCAGATTTTATGCACCCAAGAGCCCAGGGAAGGGCCTGGGTCGTGGCACACTCCACACTTCAGAGCAGTCTGACACAACTTGGCTGAATTCACCCACAGCACGTGAAGGCCAAATGGCTGTCACTTGACAGCAGTTAATAATGTGGTTTTAGAAGGGATATTTTCTCTGCTAAATTAAATTTTCAAGACACCACCCAGCATCTTCAGCCCTTATCTTTTTGTCTGGATGTTTTGTTGTTTTTTTTTTTTTTTTTGGCTCTCCTGTCAGTCTTTAAACACACTACACAGATAAGCCTGCAGTGTGGTTCATTCTGGCAGTGGCTTATCAATCACATTTAATGAACTTGGGGACCCATAACTGGACAATTCAGCCGTGGTTCTCTTGTCACCACAATCAAGTTAGGAGAGCTGAGGGCCCGTTTCAGAGGCACAGCTGCAGCCCCAGGCAGGCACCAGGGCCCGTGGAGGGCAGTGCAGCAGAACCAAATCCCTGCCCACCCCAGCACGGGGAGCACACTGGTGCCCCAGACTGGCAGAGCCAACGTGCCAGGTCCAGGGCACCCCTCGGAGGGCAGAAGCACCAACCCCAGGCTGCTGAGTGAGGGAGACCTGGCTGTCCCACGAGAGTCACAGGACGGAAAGTGCCGTGTGCCTCCAGCCTTAGGGGATGGCTGTGGAAAGACAGGCCTGGCCCAGACCTGCTAGTGTCAGTTTTATCCAACACGTGATACTCGGCCACAGGAAGATCTAAAACGTGGGGAACACCTTGTCTGGAGCTCAGACGCCCCTGTCATGCTGACTGAATGGCAGCTGCCCTGGGAAGACCCCGCAGAAAGAGATATTTAGAGGTGTTTCCTCTGATGAGGGAGAAAAGCTGCAGCAAAAATGCAGAGCAGGAAAATAAGGGATTTCAAAATAATGACCTAGGCTGATTTCAACTCTAAAGTAGACGGAAGGAATGGAGCTGGGATCTGCTCCCGTCAGATGGAAATAAATTGGACTATTTCCCGGACAGATTGGCCCCAGCTGGGAAAGAGAAAGAAGGCAAAGAGGGAAGATGGTTCAAGTAGGAAAACAGAAGCTCTGATACATTGGGCATTTTCAAGAAAGTCAGATTAGATATATTATCAAATCAACAGCATTAGATTCAGCTGGCAGCATCCTGGGAGCGAAGAGACAAAGCTTATTAAAGCTGATAATAATTCAAGGTGGAAAAGCAAGCAGGCTTTGTGGTTTTGTTTTTTTCTGACCAGGACAATAACCAATCTGCCCCTCACAGGACAGAGGGGGTGCACTGGGGGATGGCAGATGCTCCAATATCTCTCCCACCTCTCCAAGAGACCTTAGGCAATGCCATCAGAGACCTTGTCATTTCACCTCCTCATGTCTGGCTGGAGGAGGGCTGACCTCTCAGGATGCTTGGCAGGAACCCTGGATATTAATTAACACATTCTTAGTCAGAGCTCCAAGCATGTGTTAGAAACTTACTTGGTGAAAATCTTCAGCCCTACACAGATCCTCTTCTGAAATGGATGGGTGGTCAAAACCTGTATGCTGTGACAACTACCCACATGGTCAAAAATTCCCTGGGGTTCCAGATGCTCCAGACAAAAGCAGACCAAACCCGGGCAGGAGCCCAGGAGCTGAAAGCCAACAATGAACAAAAGCCCAGTCACTGGTTAGTGTTGGGTGGCTGCTCCTCAGGAGCTGTGGGGAGCAGGGATCAGGAGCCCCAGCATGTCCTGAATAGTGAGACTGCCCGTGCTGAGGAACCGGAGCAGAGCAGAGCATTCCCTGCCCCGCCTGCCTGCAGGATGGAGCGCACAGGAGGACATCCTTCAGCACTCCCATGGCACAGCACGGCAAGGGAAGGGAGTCACGGCTGGAGCAGGCTAACAGAAGAAAAGCAGCACCCTTAAAAACCACGGTCTGGTCTCAGGCGGGAGGGATGGCCACAGGCAGTGGAAACAGGAAGCACGGCAAGAAAATCCAGCCAGTTCCTGCTCTATTCTGCCCCTCTCCCTGCCCAAAGCTGCTCCAGACCTCCCAGCTCTGCGTGAAAGCAGGAGTTCGTCTGGGGGGAGGGCTGAAGTGCTGCTGCCAGCAGAGCAGGAGTGAGTCTCGGGGCCCCATTCCCCTTCAGAGCTCTCCTGGTGCTCAGCCCATGCCTGCAGCCTGGATGAGGGCTGGTGTCACTGGGCAGAGCCACCCGGCCACCAGCACTATCGCCCCAAGCTGCTGATGCAGCACTGGGCTCAGCAGGGCTGCTGCCTCCCCTGACTATGCAGGGGGACCCTGCCCTGATCTTTTCCCACCCAGTCCCTGTCTCAGTGCAGGGAGATGCCTCAGTAAGCGTGAGGCCTCTGGTCTAAGTGCTGCAGCCAGGAGGATCACTGGCTGGCCTCGGCTGTTTCTGGACCTGTGACCTTTCCAAATGCTTTCACCTCAGAGGGAGGCAGTGGTCTGCCACCAGCTGAGCCTCACCACTGCCCTGATGAGATCTGCAGGGACAGCAGATACTCCATGCATGTGCTCCAAGTGGAATCTTAAAAATAGCAGGCAGTAGAGTGTGAACCATCTCTGCCAGGTGCCACATCCACAATCTAACCAGCATGAGGTGTGAGCTAAGCCAGTTGGGAGGGGCTTCACCCCCCACAGTCCCCTAGCTGGTTGTCATGTGAGGAGTCCTTCAGGCACCTCTGTACCGAGCTTGGGCTTGATGTCCGAATGACTCTGCTACAACCACCCCAGGGTGGCAAATGGGCAGGGCCCTGGGGTGCAGGCACCTGCTGCCCTGCTGCCAGCTGCTGCTTTGGGGCTGTGGGCACTGGTGAGCCCTGCACCAGCGCAGGAATTCTGCGTAAGGGAAAGAAAATTGAGCATAATTAAACACAAGGCCTTTGTAACCCATATAGCAGCGATCCGTCCAGTGCCAGTGCCACTGTTGCTGCTGCTCACTGGTACGTCTGTGTGTAAAGAACATTTAAGCCTAGCAAGGGCGATTATCTTGACCTATAGACTGTGCCTTGTTTCCCTGCCAGGCGGGGGACCAGCCAGGCAGCTGTGCTGCTCCCCTGCACTCCTGGCGCTCACCAGCCGCAGAGGAAGAGCCGAGGCTGCCCCGTGCAGCAGCCCTGCACAGCAGCTGGCCCAGCTCCCTGCGAGCAGGAACGGCTCCACTGCCCCCACTGCGTGCCCGCCCTGCCCTCACACCGGAGCCACCAAACCCCAGCCCCGGGCTCGCTTCTGCCGTGGGGCTGAGCCTTCCCACAGGAGGACCTGACTTCTTTGATGGGATGAGACACACCGGTTCACTCACCTTTTACATTCCTGGAATTCCTGCACCGGGTTCCATGAGCAGCTCCCACAACTGTCCACACACCAGAGCAAAACAACGTTATCTTGGACAGCAGAACCCCCAGTTTCCTTCTGTTGACGGGGAGAGAGGGAAGGATTTCAGCAGCTCAATTAAAAGCCTTTTCCCAGCCAACTCCCTGCATTTCCCAGCTCACAGTTGTGCTCTGTCCCCACAGTCCTTGCTCTGCAGCCTCCCCATTTTCAGATGGGGCCATACCTTGCCCCCAGTAATTAATGACATAGATAACACCAGGAAAAAGGTGCAGCTCTTGGCAATTCTTCAGAGGGGGATGTGGCAAAAAGATGATGGGCATTTTGTTAATAGGACAGAACATCTTCAGGCTGAACCTCTGCAGGTTTGTCTTGCCCTAGGAACACGGGCAGTTTGTCCTTGACAGCTCTGTTTGCACTACTAGGGTGCCTGCTGAGCTGGCCTGTCTGCCACCTCCAGCCCCATCACTCTACAGTGCTGCTGCTGCAGCTTATGTCAGGAAATGGGGAATTTATCAATGAAGCCACTGTTCCTATGCTCTCTCTCTGTCCTCTTCTCAAAGAACCTCAAAATCTCAAATGGTTTTTCAATTTCTCTTTCTCTTAGGAAGTTACCCTGCATCCAAGAAAATGTTATTTTGTGCGTGAGCTCTGTAGGTGGGGACACCACTGCAGTAGAGAAGGGCTGAGGCTGGTCCTTGGGGAGCCTTGATCTGCATGGTCTCCCCTTTGTTTCTGGGGCAAGCCAGCAAACAGCACGTTATCTGGGAGCTAGAGGGGACACCAAGCCTCTAGAGTCAGAACTGCCAGCAAAGACACCACGATGGGAATGGGAACAGGAGAGGCAGCAGCAGGAGATCAGGCCTGAGCAGAGCTGCAGTGGATGAAGCAGAGAGGAGCTTGTCAGCAAATCTTTGTAGACTCCAGCCCCACTTACAGGAGGGGAAAGGTCCAGATCAGACAAATTACTGATTTTCACGGTAATCACAGAACCAGCCATGCTTAACAACAGAAGCAGAGCATTCAGCCTTATGTGACTGCTGGTCTGAGAGCCATCAAGCATGTCCCATGAACAATTACCCCTCGGAATGGCTCCCTCCAGAGCAGGGAGCAGTGAGGCATTGCAGAGCTGTGTCTGCACATTCCCTCTGCAGGCAGACAAGGCAGCTGAGTGCGGGCCGGGCGGCTCTGTGCAGGACGGAGAGAGGGACCCAAAGCCTGAGCAGAGAGAGGCTCTTCCTCATCTGAGCACGCTACAGGACCGGATCCGAGCAGTAAAGCGCTGAGTTACTGCTGTAGTGATGCTTAACCGTGGGGGAGAGGGGTCGTGCCCAACAGAACCAGTGCAGGGACTTTGGTGTGCTGCTGCAGCTGCTGCCCGCGGCCCGGCGATGGAGCGGGGCCGTTTGTGCGCCCGGGATGCCCCGGGGGTGTTGGCATCACCGAGCAGCTCCGGATCCCCACGGCGCCTGCCGCTGCACACCGCTGCTCCGGGGGCGGCAGCCCGGGCAGTCGGGGCAGAGCCGGGGACGCTCGCAGCGGGCGGGCTGAGCCGTGCCCGCGGCCCCGCTCCCGGTGCCCGCTCCCACGGGAACGGCTTCGGGCACCTTCCCGACACTGCCGGGCGCAGCCCGGCCCCGCGGGGTGCAGGGACACAGCGGGGGCACAGCGGGGGCCGACGGGGCTCGGAAAGGCTCGGCCGTGCTCGGCAGGGCTCGGAAAGGCTCGCCAGTGCTCGGCAGGGCTCGAAAAGGCTCGCCAGTGCTCGGGGCAGCCGCTCGGACACGGACCCAGGGTCCCGCGGCGCTGCGCGCACGCGGCCGCCAGGGGTCGCCGGAGACCGCGGGCGGCGCGCGTGCAGCGCCAAGCAGCGCCGCTAGGCGGCGCCAGAGCCGAGGGGGCGCGAGTCCCCTCAGGGCGCGGCGGGGCCCGCGCGGGTCGCTCGGCTCGGAGCCGTCAGGGCCTCTCCGGTAATTCCGAGATCAAAAGGGTTTCCATCAGCTCGTCCAGACCCCATCCCTGTAACTTCACAAAGGGGCAGGATTTGTCTGCGTGCCCCGCAGGCCGGGAGCGGGCCCCGCCTGAGCTGCGGGAGCCCCGGCCCCTGGCACCCCTGGCCCGGCTCGGTGCACCCGGCCCCGGCTGGGCCAGTGCGGCCGCTCCCAGCAACAATCGGCCTTTGCCAGCTGGGAAAGCCACGGACGGCACCGAGGGGATGCCGGCTGATAGCCACTCCGTCTGTTCCCAAAGCTGGAGGGAAATGCCGAGGGGCCCAATGAAGAGGAGAGCTGGTCAGAAATGAGCAAATTATGTTTCAAAGAAACATTTTTTTTGAGGAACATACCCCAAATTCCTGAGCAGTGTAGGACAGGGCTATTCTACTTGTCACAAGGATCGTAACTACTTCAAGATGTGCAAAACAACAATCAAGAGAGTCGAGGGATGCTGCTTTTTTGAAGATGTCTTCTGCTGAGGAGTGGTCAGTCCATCAGTGAAACGTCACCTGCTCCTCATAAAATCCCTGTTCTCTTCTCAGATCCTTTGCTCAGGTAAGCAGGATGTCAATTTGTAAAAGATCCCATTCAGTTCTCAAGGTGTGCCTGAGACAAGGATGAGACATATTTTCTGGTCACAGCTCTTTCCCAGAGCAAACCAAGCAGCCGCCTCCCCTGAGTCTGCTCATTGCGTCGGCACCATCCCCTCCAGGGCCGCGTTCAGCAGAGCTGAGGGGGAGCGGGAGATGCTTGGCCCAGAGCTCCTGCTCACCTTCAGGGACTGGGGAAGCACGTCGGTGATGTGCAGGTGTGTCAGCAGTGCCAGAATTGGGTGGAATTGAGGAGCTGACTGACCAGGTACAGCAGTGTGGTGTCACACTCCTCTGCTTCTCTGTCCTGGCCAGACAGCTCTCAGGGGTCCTCCTCCCTACAGATCACAACTAGGATTAGGCATAATAGTGTTCTTCAAACAATGAATGGGAGCCAGAGGTGTCCTCAGGCTGTCACAACAGAGGTCTGATAGGTGACCCCAATCTGAGAATGCTGTTTTTTGTGTAGTGGAGGAACCTTTGAATGCCTTCAGACAAAGCAAGGAGAGTATCAGCAGAAGGTAGGCAGGGCTACACAAACAGCTGCACTGAGGAGGAGGAGGAAAGCAGTGTGAAAACACACTGCATCTTCCCTGCTCTGGCCTTTCTCTTCAAGCAGTATTACTTATTTTTTCCTCTTTGGCCAGGGTTGGCACAAGGCTGGTACAAAGGCAGAGAAGACATATGAGGTGACTCTCATTACTAAATTCAGAGGGGATCTGGCAACAGTACAAGCCACTCAGCACAGCTGGTTTGCCCTGGGAAGTTCTATTTCATGCTAATGCAGACTGCAGAGATCCCTCTTCCTATTTCTAACTCCAGTCAGTGGGGGAGGATCCACCGAGGCTGATGAACCACTCACTAACACTATCACCAGTGCATTTGGTGTTTAAGGAACAACTTGAGGATGGGTAATTTGTGGTAGGGAGCTGGCTGTTTGCAAAAATTTCCACTACTAACACCTGAGCATGGTATTATTTAGCCAGGGAGAATGACTGCTCTAGTGAGAAACATCAGCCAATTCCTCACCTTCACTGCTGCACCCCAGCATAGCTGTACCCTTGCCATATCCCTGTTTGTTCCCCAGGACCTGGGTGGAGCTATTGAACCACTTCCCACAGACTAACCAAAATACTGAGTCACACCACCCAATCCCCTAAATTATCAGATTAAGGATGTTGACATGGGAGTAGAAGGCCAATGCTTTCACCTTTGGTCATCATGCCCCCCTTCTGGTCCTGAGCCACAGCCAGCACCTCTCTGGTGACCACCCCAAAAGAATGCAGAACCATTTACCCTCACAGCTGTGTCCCATCCTGAGCCAGACAGCTCTAAGGAAGCAGCACCATGCACTTCCTTTATCCATAAACTGCTGGAATTTGCATTCTGGTTGTGAGGAGATTACAGAGGGGAAAATCCTGCAAACAGCTGCTTTTGCTTTCCGATCTCTTGCTGGTTTTACAGTACTTGCATCTCTGTGAAAACACAGAGGACTCGGTACCTTTCTCCTTAAAATGTTGTTTCCATTCTCTTCTTGGTTCTTTGTTCCCAATACCACATGACCAAAAAATAAGAACAACTTGGAGAGTATCTCCTCCACACCAGTGAGGAATCTGCTCACTTCCAGTTTGTACAAATAATAAAGTATTCAGAAATTCTTCTATGAAACATGGTAGCCAAAATACCTCTCTTTAGGAGCAGTGGCCCAACCAACATTCTGCAGTCTCTTGCCTCCGCTCAGGGAGAGGGAGCTTTCTGCTAAGAAGTGCTGTCCTTCCAGCTGCAGCCTTCCTCATCCAAGCTGAGCAGGCCTGGCTGGAACTGCTCCATCACAAGCTCTCTGAGACACATGGCTGATGCTACAATTGCACCTGCCTCTGAACATGCAGCTCACACAGAGTGGGCCCTGAAATCCCTTAAGGACAAAGTCCACAGAAGCAAGGGCCCTTCTCGTCCAGGACAAGACCAGCGGTGGGAAAATACAGGAGACACTTCTGGTCCTTCTGAGACAGGCACTTCTCGGGTAAGTCATGTCACCTGACTGCACCCACCTGCAAACTGAGCCAGTGTGGCAGGAGGCAGGCACAGACACTGGGATGCACAAGCCTGTGGGGACCCTACCAGAGGCTGTCCCAGGCACAAGGGGGCTGGAAGGGATCACTGAGGACGAATGCAATGCTGCTGCTCCTTTCCTCTATCTGCAAAGACCAGACACTGACATCAGATTATTTTTTTCTATCCTAGTGGTGTGTGGCTGATATCCTGTGCAGGATAAAGTCTGACAATCAGAGCTATGGAAAACTTGCTCACATTTTGAGCTCTTAGGGCTCAGCAGTTTTGGCACACCCCTCTTCTTCTCCATGACAGCACCTCCCTCCCCCTGCCCCTGCATCTGGAAAGATCCAGACTAGTCCAGTGTTAATAGCTGAGGTCTTTATTTAAAGTTTTTTATATACAGTAAAAGTGCCACAGATAAATCTGCGACAATCAGACAAGACAAATGTAAATCTCTCTCAACAATTAGCAGCTTAAGATCTATAAACTACAGTGTTACGTTCACAAGTGTCATTTCTGTACTTTTCAACCCGTGCAAGTGAGTTTTTATGTTTATTTTTTTACACTTTTAAAACACACTTACAGCTAAGTCAATTGCCTACAACTATACCACCTGGCATACACAACACAGACACACAGGGTTTGTAACTCTTTAGCCACTTTCAGAATTCACTTAAAAACTGGCAAAACTACCCAGTCTTGAACCCTTAGTAGCTTGGCTTCTTTTGTTATAATGACTTTTCTTTTTCTCATTAAAAAAATGCATATTTTCAAAGCTGACAGACAGTGCTTTCCTGTCCCAGTGTAACACACACGTAAACCAACAGTTAATCTGATCCCACCTAAGCAGGCATAGGATTGAAATGAACCAATAGAGTAACTGCTGGGAGCATGCTGAGTATCATTGAACTAAACTAATAAGGCTGAGAGAAAAAAGAACTTTATCCAATTTTTGAAAGTAAATTCCTTTGCATTAAGATTTTCTTTCTTCTTTATATTGAAGGAAATGGGGGAAACAGATGAACTTCACTTGAACCCTCCAGTGTTAATGAGGAGGTGCTGCTCTTGGAACTTACACAGTCCATTATATTTTTCCCTTTTTATGTGCCAAGGCAGTGTGTACTAAAGACATCTAAGCAATTTCTGAATCGCTTCGACTCTGAATATAAAATGTTTTGGGAAACATTCTGCAACTCAGAGATGGTCACTAAAAAATTTTTATCTACAAAGGGAGACTATTAAAGGTACTCACACACGCACTCATATCCACAGTGGAAGCTGTCTATGCATCATCCAGAAACACTCCATCAGGAAAGCAAACACAACCATGTACAAGGAAAGAGAGCTTTAAAGCTAGAATCACATTTCCAACAACATCATCATTAAGCTATCAGAAATCATCACAGACTTTCAAATTGATGAGGGAGGAAAACCCCAAAACTTTCTGCTAGTGCAAAAGGCAAAACACATGGCAGTTGTGTTAGGATATGAGAAGTGGATGCAGCATCATACATGATGTTACTGCAGACAGTTTTGTGGAATGGAAGAAACCGTTGAGAGAGAAAGAGACAGACCCTTTGTCCAGACCCATATGTATATGGCCAAAGAGTTCCAAGATGTCAGTTTTTATTAAGCCTGCACCTTCTGGCAAGCTAGCAAATGGTATTTACTGAATATGACAGAGTTGAGACAATAAACAAAATTGGGATATAAAGAAGAGGGACAAACACTTCCTTAAATAGTAAGTGTCCAGAGCCACTAGCTTTTAAATCCTTCCTGATTTGACCACATAAAAACCTACTTTAAGCAATTCTTGTGTGAACAAGACTGAGAAAAAGAGGTACAAAGGCCAGGTTTCAGAAAAAAAGGCAACAAAGCATTTCAGTTATGCACCAAATCAGTTCCTACTGTTATTCACACATTTGTTTCTGACAAAACCTGCATAATGGGAAGCTGACAGTTACCCAAGGAATGTGAGTCACTAGAGAAGAGCCTCACTGGAGCCGGGGACGAGGGAGGGAGGGAATGGCCACGCACCTCTGCTCTGGCTGTGGCACTGCAGAAAGCACAAGCAGTTTGGCTTGAGTCAGCTGCAAATGGCAATCTGTGTTTTAATCAGGACAGGGGTAGATTAGCACACATGGTTACAGAGAGGTGTACTGGGATCACTGGGGGAAGGGCACCTGAGTTTCTTGTGACTACTGAAGAAAAGAACCCCTGGAGGAAGAAGGATGGTCGGACAGTGGAGGGCTTGCCTTTGCTGGCAATCAGAAAACACTCGAGGTATTAACCTTGTTTGAGGGAATTTCTCAGAACCCGGAATCTGCATCATAGCACAATGCCCATGTGCACATATGTATGTTCAACATGTCTCATACATGCCTATGTATGATTTCAGCTGGTTTAGGTCACTTGGGCAACATCTGATTCCTAGACAGAAGTTGATCCTGGAAAGAAGGAAAACAGTAAGACCTAACTAAACACTAGAAATGGTTTTGACAGAATCCTGGAGTCCGTTTTTAGATTTCACAAAGACAAAAGATGAATCTTGGCACTGTTATGGTGAAAGGGACAGCAGTTAAAAACCAGCACACACTGAACGCAGATTCCTTGGACTTGAGGGCTGCCTGCCTGCACCAACAGGCCACCAGCAATGGCACATTGTGAGAACTTGGGGTTACATTTCAAACTGACATTCCCTTTAGAGATTTGCAAGAGTGTTTGCACCAAGGGCTGGCCACTGTGGCTGCGAAGAGGATGGCACATCACAGAGCACAACCTTACCAGAGCCTGACAGGAGGAAAACTTTGGTTTAACTTTTCAGGCTTTTTTTTTTTGTAAATTAGAACTATTTTTGAGATAACCATTCTGTTACATGGACCGTTGAGTCAGTATTTCTTTCCTCAAAAGAACCTGTCTTGTCTCTAGGAAGAGATGAACAGAAATTCCTTGCTCCTATCCTGAGGCCAGGAATGAGAGATGACATGCAAATAAAAAATATAAACATACCATCCTTCACATCTGGAAAAAGAAAAAAAGCCCTGCATGATAAAAAGGTGTGGAGAAGACAGATGTTTTCCATGATGCTGCATCTTTATGTTCAGGAGGACAGACAGATGGCATATGGATAGTGCTGCATTGGACAGGCTGACACTAGAAACTACTCTCTGCCCTCCTCAGAACTGCTTCAGGACAAGACGGCTCACAATTATTCACGCATTTCTTCATTTAAAAACATCACTTTTTATTTGAAAGAAAAAAAAGTAATGACCCTCCCAACCCCTTCCAAAAAAACCCCCAATAATAATAATTATAATAATAATAATAAAAAATCCTATTAGAAACAATAAGGAAGCACTGAGAGTTTGAGTATTACACTCTTCAAGTATGCTGTTTGGATTTTTTTAAAATTGTGAATACATATATATTAAAAAAAACCTTAAAAGTGCGACCAAGGGCTTCTGCTTAAAGATAAGTATTTCAAGGACTACTTCAAAATACTGTAGCACAACTGCGCAGTTACTGTGCACGTGTATGGCATGAGGCTTCCACTCCATATGATCAGCCAAGTTAGCCAGCCTTACACAAAGTTACTGAAGTCAGGTTAGCACAAATGGCAAACCCAGATGCTGAGCTGGGAGAGGGATCCACATGTTGTTTTTCTTTTGTTAAGGAAAGAAAACACTCAACGCATACACTTGGACATGGAATGTGAGCAGACTTCACAGTAAAGTTTAGTGTTACAGGTTTGCTGTGGTACCATCATTCAACGCTGCGCACTAGATTGAGCTTTGCTCATCTTAAGCTAACCACGTTCTCTTCTTCCTGACAGGTTTAGTACAGTAGTTCAAGCCAGAATTTAAATTGCCCATTGGTATGCTCCAAATTTCTGTATTTTATTCATTTCTTTTGTACACTTTAAAGAATCTTAAGATTTGCATCCAAAGAGAACCATGCTACATAAAAATTATCCAGGATTCTCGCCAAAAGAGTTCTTGAATAAAATCTAAAAAATACTATTGCAATGCATCTTGCAGAGAAAAAACGTTATTCTAAATGTAAACAAATTCACTCGGACACTTTAAAACTTCAGCGGAGTAGCTGCTGACTAATCTTGGCCACACTTGCTCACCGAGAGCGCCAGGAGGGAGCAGCGCAGCCCATTCCTGCCACCATCATCTGGGGGGAGACAAGAATCGTTCCAAGTAGCCGGCGATGGCATCCCAGTGCTTCCACAAAAAGGCAATGAAAACCACTATAAATAAAGTGCTGAACGTCCTGTTGCGAGTCTTCATCAGGGGCACGACGCAGTTGGCCACGGTGGAGACAAAGACAAGGAGGACAGCCATGACAGCCAGCAAGATGTTGATGAACTTCCCCAGCAGGTTCCTGGCCGTGGCATTCTCCAGCCCCTCCAACTGCACAACTTGCTGCTGCTGCTGCTGCAGCTCCATCTTGGAGATGCGCGTCTGGCAGGCTTCCAGTGCCTCCTGTGGGCAAGAGCACATGCTGGGTCACTCCAGTTCACAGCTGTGACCTCACCAACCAGGCCAGGACAGGACCACCATCCCAGCCTCCCACTGCTCACACACAGAGCTCCTGGCTGCAGTGGGAGCAGAGGAAGCAGTGCCATTCCCCACATCCAGGGCGAGAAGCCCCTTGCTGACTGGGCACTGCAGTCTGCAATACACCATATCCTGAAGGCTTGATACGGAGATGCCAGGCTGGGAAACCCTGCCACCTGGTCACGTCAACTTTGGGTCCAAGAGGCCACTCAGGGGACAAAGGTGCAGTGCCTAGTCAGAAATCTTCACCCTTCTCTGGGATGTGCATGCCCAGAACCTCAACTTCCACCACCTTCCTTGCAGTCACTTGTGCTTATCTGACCCCTTTGCAGAAAAAATAACTACCAAAGGCTCAGCTGCATTCTGCTTGCTTTGTGTGCTGTGAGCTCAGGGAAAGGTCTGAGGGGCACCTGCACAGCTGCCATTGAAGGAAGAAGAGCTTCTCCAGACTGCAGCAAGCTGTGGCACTGGCACAGTTCCAGCTGACTCTGTGAGGGCTGGGGACAAACAGCTAGAAGGGAAAGAAGCATGAGATTTATGGAACTGCCTACAGGAAGAGGCAAAACAAAAGGAGGTGGAAGGGAAAGACCATAGTGCACAAATCCACCTCTCTAAAGCCCCACTGACTCAGGGGGATTTGTCAGACCTTTTCACTGGGCTGAACCCCAACTGGACCAACCCAACCTGCCTTAAAACACCAGTGACATGCAACACAGGGGGCTAGGGAGGAGAGAGGTTTTCAGGCAATTAACACCAAGACAAATTTCTGCTCTTGAAGATACCAAGTTATAATAATTCCACTAATCTTCCCTCAGAGTCACTTTTTCCAGACACACAGGCCAACTGCAAATATGATACACATGTCTGCAGCAGTCCTTCCCAGACTGATCATCAAAAAATGGAACCAGGACTGTTCCTCTGCAACATCAGCCCATGTTCTTAAGTAGCTTTTCATACAAAAAAATTAATACTTCCCTTTTCCCCAGCAGCGCTGAGAAATAGGCTGTCCCAACTTTTAAGTTTACACTAAAAGCGCTGAATCAAAAAATGAAGGTTAACAAAAGCCGTTGAGAAATCCCCACTTCAATTCAATCTTCCTGCTATGCGAATTTAGAGAGGAAAACAAAACCTGACCATTGTAACACTCCCCCAAGGGAGACCCTCCTGTTTACACTGCCAGGGGCCATTGTACCACTGTCCACAGACACTGATTAAATTTAACTTAAAGGTCATTGTCACCTGTTACATTTCTCATTGCATCATGTCTGTGGGGGACAATGAAACATGAGGGCTTCTCCTCGGTTAAGACTCCTGAAAGCACAGGGCAGAATTGCTCAGCTGCCCCAAACAGCAGTGACCAGGAAGAACGTTTGACAACAGGAGTTGCAGCTCGTGTGAGAACAGGACAGTCTGCTTGGTCTCCAGAGGAAATCACCTGGCTGAAGTCCCTCGGAGGAAAAAGGGAAAACTCTTAATCTACAACTCTCTGCTCACACTACAAATATCTCCCATCAGCAATCAGAACTGAGATTTCTGTTAAAATTACCACAGCAAGTACTTAAAAAATAGTCAAGCGACTTGTTTTTGAATAGGCTTTTCTCTGTAAGGGTCAGCAGCTGCTTTGCTTTGTAGAAGAGTCTCCAACTTCAAGATGTCTGTTTCACAGCCTTTTATACATACTAAAAGAAACTTTTAGAAACACCTCCTTGTTTCTTCAAAGTCAACAGAAAGAACTGTTTCCTGAGTCAATGCAGTGCACACACAAAACCATTTTTCCTCAAATCTGTGTGACCATTGCTGTAAAATTAGTGACACAGAACCACAGCCCAGGGCCTGTGTACTGGGAACCCGACTGTAAAAGAAGTGTTTGGGTCATGGCCCACTGAGTGTCTAATACAAAGGCCTGCACAAAGAGTGGGCTCTGGCTCCTGCCCTGCTCCAGCTGAGCACCAGGTTCCCTCTGTGTGGGGCACAGTCCTGCTTACAGAGAAGGTTACCTAGAGAGATACCCACAGGTCAGAGAGGGACCTTTTGGAATGCAGCAGTGTAGCAATAAAACTACAAGGATTAAAATCAAATACTGAAGCGCAGGTGTACTTCAAAAGGGAGTGAGTTCCTGAATGAGCAGGCAAAGGGCAGGACTTGGGTCCCTGCTTCTGCCACCCACCTGGATGTCCCGGGCTCGCTCGTAAGACTGATAGGCAATCTTTTCCTCCATGCTGGCCAGCTCCTGTTTTAAATTGAGGATCTCATTCTGATGGAGCTCAGTCAGGTCATTTAACTGCTCTTCAAGTCTTTCACATCTAGAAATGACAACACATGGTACAACGGCTTTAATGAGAAGAGGATGGCAAAATGCAGCAGTGACAACCAAGCAATGAACAGCGTGGCCTGTGTACTGAACCCAGCACGGCTGCCTCAGTCAGCACACAGCACGCTCTAGCACCAAGGCCCCCTTGCTGGGAATTACTTCTTTCTACCAGGTAGACTCTGTGCACACCATTACATGGTAACTGTTGAGTGATGCAGGAAATCGAGGAGAGAATGAGAATAGAATGAAGTATTCACCAAACTTCTGTGTAAACCAAACAGTTCCCTTCTAATACCACAAACTCTTAAGCATTTTCATCTACATTCGGAACAGTAATGGGCATAAAAGTGACATAGAAATGACATGTGACCGATGCCTCAGAGATAAGGCTGTTAGCTGATCTCTGCATGAGGTCACATGGATCTTTGATTTGTTTTTCCTTTATCTCCCACGAATGATGCAACTTAACAAGTAAATACCATCATATTATTTGTAAGGACACATGAATTACTAACCTGCAGGCTTATTTTTCCGTTTGTTCCTGGTGAATGGACCAGGAGCAGTCCTGAAGAAGAGGGTTGCTCAAAAAAGCTGAGTTACAACAATTCTGAGATAAAATTTTGCTTCTCCCTATGAGAGTTTCAAATTAATTGAAATGGTAGCTCTGATGGTAACAAAGGCCACTGGGCTTTTCCACTCTGATTTCCACTGTCTACTCACTATAACAGATGGAAAAAGATTGCCACAGAATCCTTATCATCTGAATCTTGATACTAATAACCAAGACATTTCTAAGGAATTAACCAGAGACATAATTCCTTGTTTAAATTTTGGTTTTCTTCTGACTCCACTGAATTTAAAAAACCACAAGATAAATATGCAATATTTATCTAGAATGAAGAATTTAATTGCAAGTTCTGAAACTAAGACACAAACCCTGCTTCTCGGTGATTTTCAAGATTTTTTCTGGTGTTTCAGAATCTGTAGTCAAAAGCTAGCCTTTAAAAACAGTCTTGGGTTTTGTTTTTAATAGACAAGTATGAAAAGAATTTTCATGGATGTTCCCAATGCAATGTTGCTTTGAGCTAAGGAGGAGTCAGACACAGCATGACAGTTTGCAGCAGTAAAAGGCACGTGGTCAACCAGCAGTGAGACCAAGACAACCAGCTGCCATGGCTCAGCTCAGAGAGCTCTGCCAGGACACACCAGAGGACTGGTTTCCCAAGACTCACAAGGGAATGGCCATGTGAAGAACAGCTAATGAAGAAGGAGCCCTGATAATAAATATTGCCCTTTGTTCTCACACAATTTAAAACCAACAACAACTTGCCAACAACCAAAAAAATCACAACTAAACCCACTCCAAGCCCCAAAGGCAGCATCAATTACTTGAAATATATTAATTTGTTTCTATATTACAAAATTTACTAGTGTTTCTATTATACAAAAAGTAACTTAAGCATTTGTGAATATAGCATGGTTTTTTTAACCTCTTTCACATAAACGCCTTTCATAAAGCACCTGTTGCCAAGCAGCTTAAATCCTGTTGTCTAACAAGAAACAATTGTATTTTAATAACTTCAAAACTACCTCAATCTACAGGAAACATAAGGAAACCCTGCTAATCTGTATAGGTAAGAATTTAAACATAACATGATTAGCAGAAGGGTTGGCTCTAATCTTCCTGCCCTGCAGACTGCAGAATAGCCACATGGTTGGCAACCCACACTTCAGTCCCTGCTAAACCCCAGAACTGCTTTAGTTTGCATCCAGGAACCACCTGCGCTTCTAGAACTTACTGTGTCAGAAAACTACTAGAATTGGGTTGTTTAAAAAAACACACACTTGCTACCACTATCCTACCCTAACTTATTTTTGAAATTACACACCCTCCATTCAGCTTCTTTTCACTTCTTGTCCCAATATCTACAATTTAGAAAATTATTTTTTTCCAGCTGCTTTCTGTTGGTGTTCAAATTTAAAAAGCAAGGAGGGGTTTATGTGACTTGCAGGGCCCAGAATCAGGGTCTCCCTGTTGAAAGCTGGTTTGCATTCAAGTGGGAGTATTACAGAAGTAAAAGGGATAGGCTACCTGTCAAGAGGGTTAAGATGAAATACATCCCTCTAACTCATGAGTGCCAGGACCTATTCAAAAAACTAAACTTGTCTGTGAATATAACAGTGCCCTGAATAACCAAATCCCACTTTACTTCATGTATGGAAAATGCCTCTTTGGAATTCAAGAACTATTTTGTTACTAGTTAAAATGTAAAATTTCTCATTAAAAGAACAGGCTCCAGCCCAGAAACTTCTCTGTGCATCAAACCAATGCTGCCTGTCACAAGTATCACAGAGATCATCAGAGCTGCTCCTATGGACACAGTGAACAGCTGGGGTGCTTGGCTCAAGTGTGGGATATGGGAACACTTCATTTTGAATAGCCATGTAGGATTTCCACACGTTTTCTGAGGCTCACTGCGTGGGAATCGGGAAAACCTGAAAAAGCCTCAGAAACACAGTTATGACTATCTCATTTTTTTAAAAAGCTTTAAGGCATTTTAAAGTAATAGCTGCAAAACAGAGCTAACACAGCATATGGAAGAGAGGGATGTGATACAAAAAGATATTTGATCTGCACTCAGTGCTATGGTGAGTCAGGAAACTCTGATCAAACTAAGACATCTGCAGTAGCCCGAATGAAGTTTAGTACCTGCCTTCAGATGTCTCTCAAGATGGACCTTTTTTCTTTTTATAGCTACGTCATATAAACCTTCATGTGAACTTTGTCATTAAATATATCTTTATGCTACTGAACTCACTGCTTCCGGTAGTGGAGTAAACAACCGAAACCAGTATTTAGTTGTAGTACGCTGCACATCTTCTACCAAGAAGGATAGAGCGAGCATGAGCTGGTGCAGACACCCGCACACATCCCTGGATTCCCAGCTCCCAGCCTCCCTGCAGGAGGACAGACAGCTCTGCAGGGATGTTTTGCTGCTGTCCTGACTGGCTGAGCATCAGCTTGGCCCAACATGCTGCCTCCATTGCCCGGCAGCACTTTAGAGCAGCCTTGCCAGCCCTCCCAAACCTCCCAGGTTTAGCTCCTTTGATCTGTTTTAAAACACGTCATGAGGACAGACTGAAGTGTGACAATTAGACTGCATCAAAACCCACACAGTTGGAAGCACAAGTGATTAGCCTTTTGGCTGAAGGATTCCTTCTGACAGGAGCATGGGAGACCTAAATGCTCTAAGGCTGTCAGGCTTGGGAAGAAACCCAAAACCTTAGACTGGCCACACTCCAAATATGTGAGTTTATGATTTTGCCATGTACAAACAGGTTCTTAAAGGGACAAGCAAGATGAAAATACTCAGCAGGAACTTAATTTCAGTCTCAATAGCACAGAAAGTCCCTGCTTGTATCAATAAACAACTGCCACCTCCCAATAATGAGATAAGCAAAAGCCATTTCAGCACCTGCTCCCACTGCAGAAGAAAACAATGATGGCCAAGTGCCTTCAGACTTTTCCTTCCTCAGTGGCTCAGCCCCAGCAGAGCAGAGCCATGCACGTGCAGGGCAGCACAGCCCACCCTGGCCTCACCAAGGTGCTGCCAGGCTGGGAGAACTGGAGCAACTGGACAGGCAAGTCCTGCCTCAGACTCCAGGGTTAGCAAACCGGGAGCCACATGGAATGACAGACCAGACCGGGACGCAGAGAGAGGAGAGGGAGGAGATGGAAAACCTGTGTTTATCATGGCTGATAAACAGAAACTGCACAAACACAAGGGGGAAAAAAGGGATCAGAACCTGCAAAATAGTAGATGATCTAAGAAAGAGGAAATGGACAAAGACCAGGTGAGAAAATGGCCTGTTCTTTGTTCCTGCTTCCAGGTACAATGCAAACACTCAGTATCACGTGACCAGCAAAAGGCTTCTCCAAAAACTTTTAAGCTCCAGTTCAACTCTATGTTTATTTTTGAAAGCTTCCCATAAACAGTAGAATTAGAAGGTATTTACAACTTTTAAAGCCAGATATGATTAATCTGAATCCCCAGCCTGTCAGCATCAAACCACAACCTCCTTTCCCTTTTATTTTTTTTTCTGAAGGAAGCTGAGGAGCAAGAGGGGTTCCAGTTGGAGGAACAGGTGCAACCCCTCCCTGCCTTTGGATATATCACGTCACTTTCCACTTCTAAGGTGATGTTGGCTTTTATCATTGTGAGAGTTCAAAATACAGAAGTCATAAAAACAAGAATCTATATTTCTACAGTCACGTAATCATTTAACTGTGATTAACCCATGAGCTCTTGCTGATCACGCAGTTACCCACACACACCAGGGCACTCAGTGTGGTTTAACTGGTCCTCTTTAAAGGTCACACCTTTAATTAATTTGCATCAACATTCCAAATGACAGGTCTAAATTACTACCTTAAGCTTTTATAAGCCAAATGCAGATTCTTCCTGCTTTTCACTCCAAGCAGCATTGGTACGTGGCTGGGGTCTGGGCTGACCTCAGGGAGTGCTCTGCAAAGCAGATGGGCTGTGAACAGCACATGACCAATACGAATTCATGGTGTGCTAATATGGGACCTGTGTGAACCTTGCTCAGAGGTGCTGGCCCCAAGCAGCTCGTTTAGCTGACAGCGCTCATCAGGTCTGCTATTGTACTTTCAGGCCACTCCTTCAGCTGTGCCATGCTTGCATTTAGCATTCCACCATGAATGGCTGCTGCTGTACGTGTGAAACAACAACCTACACAGCAACAGACAACAGCAGCTCTCTGCTGCGCAGCAGAAGATCCAGCTCCACTCGCTCTAGGATGACCTGATAACAATGAGGCACTAGGAACCAAAGGCTGTGCTGATGGCTGGTTTCAGTCAAACTGCTGATTGTTGCAAAGCGGGATTAGAAAGTGGTGTTGGCCTGGCTTTGTTTGCCCAAGCTCTGCAAGGCACATTGAGAGCCTGCTGTCTCTACCAGATCCCAGCAGGCTAGCCTTTTCCAGAGTTTTTCCAATGATTTGGCATCAGCATGTCTAAAGAGCTGTAGGGCAACTCCATGTTACGCTGCACAAACCAGTGCAGCAAGTGGCACAGGGCACTTCAGCAAGCCTGTACAAAACCCCAGCAGCTCTGCTGTGCCTTTCAGGTTGTGTTTTCATCCTGAAAGTCATGAAGACGATAAAGAACCTCATGACAACAGCCTGCTTTCCTTCACCAAAGCGAGGGCTTGGGCCTTGCATTTGTTATTTCCAGTTTAAGAATCCTGTCTTGAATGCCTGCAGAAGGGCAGCTAGTAACTATTCCCTCCAGAGCCTGGAGTCAAGCCCTTGCTCCCAGCATGTGAGGGGGAGGATGTCAGGTGTTCTGCTTAACAGCACAGGGCAGAGCCTCTCCCACGCAGCAAGGAAAAGCAAGTATTCCCTCAGCACCTCTCCACAGGCAGCTTTCCTCAGCAGGGAGGTGGGGGCAGCTGGCCAGGCTGCCTTACTGAAGCCACTGTCACCTCTCTCCTGTGACTTCATCAGGGGTCAGCAGTACTGCAGCAATTGCTCCATCTTTCCATTCCTTCCAGTGAGGGGAAGGCAGATGGAAACATGGGTTACCTGCTTCCAGAGCCCTATAATCTCCATGACAAGAGCTCTGTCAGTATCTCACATTTGATTCAACTTCATTTCCCTGAGTGCTGCCACTGTGGGTTGAGCAGAGAAGGGAAGGGATATCTAAGTTTTGGCACATGGGCAAAATCACGTGTTTTTAGAGAACCTGAAGAAAGCTGGAATGTTTCTTTCGCTGGTAGATATGGATCTGAGTGTTGAATAAGGCAGGGTCAAGCCATGTCCATATTAGCTCCCTGTCCTTTGCTTTGATCCAAACATTTTCAGGATTTTTTGCACAGCAAAGCACTGTCTGATAACAGAAATGCACCAATGTACCCCTGGGTTTGGGACACCTTATTAGACCTCTTCAGCTTCACTTTTTATCTTGAAAACACTTTGACAATCACTTTCTTACAATCCCTTTCTTGTACAGAGAGGAAGGTGAGCAGCAAGACAGCAATATTTATAAAAGGCAGAACTGGGAAAGAAAAGTGCCGAGAAGAGCAGAGAACAATGCATTTGAGTCAGGCTGCTGGGAACAGCCTGCCAAGCACTGCCATCCCCAGCTCTGGTGCCTTGCAAGCACAGCACTGGACTGCCACAGGAAGCACCCCAGCACTTACCTGTAGCGCTCCTCCTGCAGGGTCTGCATGATCAACGTGTAATCCCTCTGGTAGCGAACCTTAAGGTCCTCAAATGATTCTTCCAGTCTTGCCTGTGTCTCTCGGATTTCTTGAATCTCGTGCAGTATTGCATCAAACCCTGAGCTCTGCATATCCAGAGTGTTTGTTTTGGAGCTGGAAGCTCCCACAGGGCCTCCTGTTGTGCTGTTGGCTCCCACTGAGCCTGATGTGGCACTGGAGCAATCCTCTTCACTGCCATATTTTGGGCTTGACTGGAAGTTCTGAATAACACCTAGAGCCTTGCCTCCTGTCCCATCTTCCTGGCCTTCTTCTAATGAGTCTTTCAGATTAGCAATGTTGTCTGCACTCCCAAACTTGTTTCTTATAAGGGAGGCAATCTCCCGGGGTTTGGAAACCACAGCTCCTGCTGCTGAATGTGTGGCCTGGGAGAAACTGGAAAGCCCACCTTTTACACTGTCTACCACTCCCTCACTGAAGCCCGTGACTTTTGCTCCAACGTCTTTCAAACCCTGATGCATATCCCTGAAGACATCCTTTGGCTGCCGAGGGATCCCGTTCTGTTCAATCTCTCGCAGCTTTCGGTGGTAATGTTCCAGTTTCTTCTGCAGCTGCAAGATGGTCTGAGCTGACTTTTGATTTTTCTTCTCAAACACTTGCTTAATGCGGGCACTCTGCTGCTTGTCTGCATTGTTGGCCAATTTCAGGTACTCTGCCACGTTGTCATCACGGGCTGTTTGCTCAATTTTGATCTGCTCTGTCAGTTTCAGTATCTTCTGCTGCAGGTGTGTGATGGCCACTTTTGTCCGCTGCGGATCTGGGGTCCCATCAACAGAGTCTGCGTTGATGCTGCCATCAGTGCTGGAGGCCACGGCACTGGAGCTCTGCGCCAAGCTGCTGACTTCTAGTCGCTCAATCTACACAGAGAGAGAGAAGCATGAGTGCTACTCAGCAATTTCACCATCAGAAAAGCTTTCCTTCTTTATGCCAACCAACTTGGCAAATGGATATAATTGTGAAAAAATGTACCTTTTTTCAGCTGTCCAGGGGGCAGTACCAATCAAGAGAGTTTCCTATATTTTACAGACATCCAGCAATAACTTGAAAAAAACCCCAAAGCTCTCATACTTGACCCAACCGCCTCAAACAATTCAAAACTCAAGCACAAATGTGCAGCAGGGCACCCCAGCTTGGCAGACCAATCACTCCAAGCTATCAGTAAAAGGGCAGGGGCTCAATAGCTAGAGAGTGAAGAGACCAAGAAGGTAACTGAGAGCATAAGCCACGCGGTTTAAGTGTACAGCACACTCGAGTCATTCCTAGCACTTCACCTGTTTGAACAGCAGCAACAGCAAAACCTACAAACGATCTACTACGGTCAGTGCTTTTAATAGCAAACGGAGCTGAGGGGCACTCCAATGCACGCCTTGCCGCGGCAAACCCTGCGAGCAGGTGTCTCCGAGCAGCAAGAAAATAGCGAGTTTCAAAGGACAAGCCGCAGTTACGGAAAAAAAAAAAAGTTAAAGGCTGTTTCAAGGCAATCCAAGCCGCCAAGGACCCGCCGCGAACCCGGCAAGGAGCGGGAAGGCAGGTGCGGCCGCTGCGGAGCCGGGCACTCCTCCCTGGAGCCCAGCGCGCTCCGGACGCGGCCAGCCCCGGCCGGGACACGGTGGGTCCTGCGCGGCGGAACGGCCGCGGCTGCCCGCCCTACCTTGTCCCGACGGGGCAGCAGCGCCCGCTCTCCGTGCATGGCTCCCGCCGCCGCCCGCTCTCGGTGCCCGGCCCGGCCCCAACCGCCCCCTCGCGGCGGGGAGGCCTCGCCGGGCCCGGAGTCTCCATTCCCGAGCGTCAAACCAAGGCGGCCCCGAGCGCTGCCCCGCCTTCCCCGGTCCTTCCGCTGCAGCAGCTGCCAGCTGCGACCCGCAGCCACTGTCCAGACGCACAAACGTGCCCGTGTTTGTGAAAATGCGCTTTACAAAACAAAAAGTGCTGTTCCAGCTAACTGTACCCTCTTTCTCGATTCATCGTTCCGTATTTAACGTAAAAAACCCCACAAGCTGCAACAGTGGCTGGCGCCGGGGGTCAGCCAGGCTCCTTCCTTCCCATAACCCTGAGGGTCTCAGTTCATTATCCCATCAACAGGAAAACCAGAAACTGGGAAAGCAATTGATTCATTTTCCAGAGGAGTTCAGCTGCTGGAAACCACAGAACATAGTTTCTCAGTCTGTTGTGACTAGTGAAATATCAAGTGCTCTCTTAAGACGGTTTAGTTGTAGAAACCCCGGAGCTCTGGATAGATCAATGGAAAACTGGTGCTAAGAATTATATTAATCAGCAGGACCAACACCATGCATGATATCGGTACTACGCAGAGAACATGCTGTCTCTGAGATGTAGGGACATGCACTTGGAAGTAATACACATTTGTAAAGATATCGTAATTTCACTGGCATTTTTCCAGGGCTGTCAGTGACCAGATTTCTCCCTCTGGTCTAGGCGAACACCAAGAGCGTGGCTGTGCAGAGCATGCCTGGCATGGAGCATCACCAGCACCCATGGCACAGAGCAGCTCTGCCAACAGCAGCCAGCCCAAGAGCAGCCCAGCACAGTGTGTGCAGCACACCAGGACAATATTACTGTTAACTGCCTATCAACCAAGGCCTTCTCAATCCATTCTTAACAATCTCTGCCTCCTCCAAAACAAGGATACTTTAGTACTTAATGGCAGATGAAGAAAACAAGAAAGATCCACAGTTTTGATGCAAAACTTCCACAAATTAATTTAATATAACGTTTTTTTCCCCCATAATTGATTTTTTTTTCTGGGCAAGTGAACATGGGACTGACCTGGTATCCCAGAACCAAACAACTGCTCATCACCAGTTCTTTGCAGGTCAGAGATTCTGAGCTGAAATCTGCACAGATAAGTGTCACAGAACTACTGGGGCTTCAACATTACTTTGCAGTAAAGAGTTTCTATCAGCTTAATTTACTTCAGGTTTGGTCTATGTGTATGGATAATTACAATAAATTATACTAATAGCATACTTTTCCTTTCACAAGTTTTGGAAGAGAAAAAATTGGTAGAAATTTTCTCTTCCCCTGCTTTTAAAGTCCACCAACTTCAGCAAATCTACCCAGATTATCTTTGTACACCTGTGGTAGAAAATGAACTGGAATAGAATGAACCATGTTGGGATAATTGCTTTATAATTACCAGCTGTGTGGATATTACCATGAAATAACAAAGAGGGTTCTTTCCAATTCAAAAGGAAAAGGCTGTGCAAAGTGCAGCTCTAGAACAGAACAGAGATAATTTTAAGTATTTTGTCCATATCAACAAGGCTTTGTAAAGGGAAGACTCAGCACAGACTGGGTCCCTGGGAGATGGTGATGACATATTATTCAATCTCAGATGATGGTCAATCTGTCCTGAAAAGATACTGGTAAATTAAATACTATAATGATTGATGCTTGTATAAGAATAGAGGTTACAATTCAAAAGTCAATCTCGCTTGCAATATAATTTTCCATTATATTGACAGTCCAGTTAAGGGGAGCTGTGTGTCCTCCCACCAGTAGGTACACTGAGAACTGCTATGGCATTACGCCACAAACCAGATGAAATCATGTGAGGGCCTTATGCTTTCTCTCTCTCAAGATCTTACCAAATTCTCTATTGCTAATGCTCTCAGACTTTCCCTCCAATACAAGCTTTCCAATGTCTCTTCCCTGCAGCACACAGCCCAAAAAACCACCTCATGATTCTGTCTTTGGTGCTGCTGAAGATTAAATACAGCAATTCCTTTAAAGGTATTTCACCCTCCTAAAACTCATCCACTAAAAGTATGTACCGACCATTCACCAAGAAGATGGATTGTTGTTTTTAAACACTCAGGGCAGCTGGCCTAAGCAAACAGCAGCTTTCAGAGCAAGCCTGCTGCACTCCTGCTTCCTTCTCCCTCTCCTTGTGAAGCCTGGAGCTTCAAAAGTGTAACTGAGAATTGTTGTGATACTTACAATAAGCACATAGAGGGCAAAGTGAGACAGGGGAGCTCAGAGCAAGACTGCACAGCCCCAGAAAGGGGCTAACAGCACCTGAGGTGCCTGGGTTAATCACCTCCCCAGTGACTGCACACCTGACTGGCAGCTAAAACTAACCATGAAAACATTCAAGTGTTTTGCTTCCTTTTCCCACTGTGCTGAAGGCAATACAGGCAGAAAAATCTATGAGACTCATAGAAAGTAACAGGTTTTAGACTTCCTGTTTGGAAATACCACTCATTAGCAGCATCATTAGCATGGCAGGTGCAGGGATGGGCACAGGGACTTGGCCAACCCCTCCACACTAGGTGGACAGATGGTCTCCAGCCTCAGGCAGGCACAGAAGCAGAGACTCAAAATATCTGGTAACAGTTACAAGAGAGTTGGTTTGTTAGTAAGATCTCTAATTAATGCCTTACAGGAAATAAAAATCACACGGCAGAAAGAACCCCACCATTCCCTGTGCCTGACCACTTCTGCAGAGTAACAGTCCCCCCAGGCCCCACTCTGCTGCATCTGCATTAGAACACCTAAGTGCACATTTGAATAAACACACACCGAATCCCCAGCAGGTACAATGAAGAGATACTTAAACATCACAAATTACTATGAGGTACCCTTAACATAATAGATTAAATGCCATCAACAGCCACAAGTCACCTCCCTGCAAGCCACCTGCAGCACGTGACTCTTGAAACACGCAGGTCAAGGTGGCACCAGCCCCACTGTCTCATGAGCAGTCAGCACCCTGTTCCTCTGCATCCAACAGTCACTGTACATGGCACAGCCTACCACAGGTCCCAGAGCAAACAGACAATGTCACAGACTCCCCTGCCTCACCCACTTGGGTGATGCAATAAGCTCTTTGTGACCTACAGCTGATTGAGAATTAAGAGCCTTTTTTTTTTCTAATACTTTGCTTTTTAAAGGTTCTTACTGAATCACAGATCAGTTAGGGTTGGAAGGGACCTCTGGAGTTCACCTGGTCCAACTCCCTGTTCAGGCAGGGCCACCACGAGCCAGTTGCTCAGGACCATGTCCAGAAAGCTTTTGAGTATCTCCCAGATACTACTTCCACATCCTACATTGCGGATCTGTCCATCTGCTGCAGCACTGCCACACATCTGGTACCACTAACTTTATGGGTCACTATTTATTTATAGTTTCATATTTCTAGGATTGCAAATCCTGTGCAACAACATATGTAAGGGAGAATATTTCTGTTCATTCATCTCTCATGTAAATACAGACAGAGGATCTAAATACTGCTGCACTGAACCATCCCTAGAGACAACTCCTCATTCATGTGGATTCACCTATGAATCCACCTTCTCTCTGCAAGTGCTCAGGGTGCATATATGCTCCTGCTCTACAAAACATCTGCGTTGGCTTTACTGTCTAGAAAAAGAAAAAAGAAAAACAAAGAACAGGTCAAAGTGTGATTTCTTGTTACACACTGCAGTTATCCTGCAACACTGTATTGACCGACTGAATCTTCAGAAGCTGCAGCAGCTTTGCTTTTTAAGAGGCTGCAGCTACTCACCCACAGCAACCTATAGTCATCCTTAACAGCAACTGTTCTGAGCTGTCTCTAGCATGCTCCTAAATCCAAATCCAAATTAAACCTGGCGAAGGAAAGCACACAAACAGATGGATAGTTCAAGGAAGTCTTGCTGTGTGTTTTTCACAGCACAGCTCACTGTCTAGATTATAAAATGTGGGTTTCTGAAAGTTATGCATCCTTTGCCTATGGGTAATTAACCCTCAAAATGGTGGGAAGATTACCATGGTTATGGGTAAAAAAAAAAAAAGTGAGAAAATAAAAAATGAAAAATTACCCTGAAAAAGATCCAATTAAAAATTCCAGTACAATGCCTGCCTCAGACAACAGCTTTAGCAGGGACCCAACACTGTAACATCAAGAGGAAATGACTTTCCACCTTACTCACAGTAGTTAAATAGTCATGAGTGATGATTGCTGCAGCAGGAATGCACTAATGGTACATCTGTCAAGCCAGAGCCCCACAGGCCTCCTCTGCAGAGAGGGGAGGGGGCACAAGAGCTGTGGGCAACCACAAAGGGGCAACATTTCACACATGCTGAGTGCCATGCGTACAGTTGGGCATTCCCTTTCTTTAGGAGCATGCAAGCCAAGCAGCTCCTGCCTCACCCTGCCCTGGCACAGCCTGGGGACAGACAGGACAGCAGCTCCCTCCAGAGCCAAGGTGCGAGCTCACTGGGAACCAAGTGATCAGGTGCTTGTGGATGCTCTCACTGTCTCCCAAAGGTGGGTCACCACAGGCCCAAGACAGACAGCAGGAACAGCACTGCAGGGAAAGGTGACCTGGGACTACTTCCCTTGGCATTGGTGCCAAGAGCAGCATCCCGCAAGCAATGGCCCGAGGCACACATACAAATCCTCAACCACAAGCTGGGATTTGTAAAGCCAGCTGCAGGGTGACTTGCCCATGGCCTTGTACCTAATTCAGTATGAAATGGAGATGTGACTTCATGCGCCACATCAAGAGCCAGAAATAGTTTAGCTGTAAAACAGTCGCTGTCTTTTCCTCAGAGCTGTCAGCAGCAGAAATTCTTCTTCCCAAAGCAGACCAGTATTCAGGTGCAACCCTCACTGGTGTTGGGAGCAAGGATGAAAGATGCTGCTGCCACACGGCACCATGCTGTACCAGAGGCAGCTTCTGTCACAACCAACACTGCACCTTCCACAGGGGAGCTCCAGAGAAACCTTGTCAGCACAGGCAATTGCTGGTCACCGATGCTTCCCCCACAGCACCTTGCTGTCAGCACAGGGAGCTCAGTGGGCTCCACATGTTCCCCCTGCTTAACTCCAGGGCTCCCTGGCCCCTCTTGGGGTGACCTCCCCCCTTCCCAGCAGTGCTTCAGGCACCTGCACAAGCTGTTCCCTCCAGCAGGACTGGAACGTGTGGGACCAGGCACCAGCTTGGCCTATAAGTACTTACTGACATCCCAGAGACAGAAGGGACTGACACAATGCAGTTTAACATCTCCCTTAAGAGGTTGTCTACAGCTCCTTTAATCCCTTTTAGAAAAAGCATTGTTGCCAAAGATATCACCTTCTTGGCCTCAAATTTCTGAAATCTTGAGAGAAGCTATTTTTGAGCACAAAAAATGATGGCCCAATTCAGTAATCGTTTCCTAAAGATAGACTAGTCAAACAGAAAATCATCGGTGTTGACTCAATAAACAGGACAATATTGAGGGTGAGGGAAGTCCAAGAAAATGGATAACACAATCTGATTGGAAAAACAGGAAATAACTGAATTATACACAAGAGCTTGTAGGAGGTGATAAGGGATGACACAGCAAAAGATACGGCCAAAATAACATCCATGGATGCTTATTTTAGCAGCTCCTGATTCCTAATCAAGGGAGGAGTGCCAGTCAGGCCAGAAGTTACAGCAATAAGGATAGGAAATGAGGTAAAGCTGAGCAAAAGTTAAGCATAGGAACTAGCAGAAGAGGATGGATTAAGAAACAAGTTTGCACAAGCTTTTATGAGAAAGTGACTATGTAAAATGATATGTGGTTTTTTTTGTATGGTTCTGATTTTTTTATCACATCCTATTTTCCCCAGTGTTTGAGGCACATCTCATTGAGAGACAAAATTTTTGTTAATACTTCCCAGAGAGTAAAGCAGTTTTGGTATTGGATTTTTATGCTTCAAGCTGCTATCTGATGAATAGAGATTATTATTGCATGTTATATATTAATTTGTAAAGAACAGAGTTTAATTTTATGGTTGCAAGTTAACTTTGACTTGCAAGGCACTGGAGCAAACTGGGTCTGAAGTCTGGAAGGACAAATGCCTCCACATGATCCTTCTGCACAGCACAACCCTGTGAGAGAGCAAATCCCCTCCAAGTGTTTAAAAGGCTCCACCAACTATACTTCTACACTTCCTTCCTTTCGTCAACTACAGCATTTTCTGCATAGTGTGACCATAACCAAACTCCTCCCTGAAGTCTATCAAATCAACACTTTGTACCATATTAAGTATCTCAAAGCTGCAATCATGCTGCCTGTGAATATACTGCTTTGCCATTCCCATAGAGCATTTCCTGACATACTGCTTCCATATTTAAAGGCTTTACAACATACACATAGTACCACCTTAGATCACATATGTCACAGCTACAAACTATAGCTGCTTCAGACTCCCGCTTTGTTCAAAAGCGGTTTGCTCCAAGCGCTGCCGGTGCTTCTGCATTAGCACCAGCTAAATCTCTAAGATCGCTCCAAGTGGCAAACACAGCTTGTCAAGGACAAGACACTGTGAGCAAGGGCAGTCCCTTCAGCCCACGAACACCAGGAAGAGAACATGGAGCAGCGAGACCTCAGAAAGGAAGATGAGTTCAAGGGTTGACAAGCACCAGCAGGGCCAGGCAACAGGGTGCCTGTCCAGAAATCTACAGGGAGCACTGAACGAGGTAAATGCTGAAATTACCGTGCTGCTTTCAGTATTCTTGCAAAAGCGAAGAATCCTCATTGAGGAGTCCATTCCGAACGACCGCTCAGTGCAGCATCTCCTCTAGACAGGGCGGAAAGCTGCTCAGGCTGTCCTGACCTGGCCTGGAGAGCACAGAACACGGTATCCTGTGCTCACTACTCCTCTCCTCAGCTCTCAAGAGGTGATGCAGTAGCCTGATGTTAGGTGTGCCAAGGCAAAGCACGCAGATCCATCAACCTGCAATGTGGAACATCTGTAACTCCCCAGGCTTTCCTGCTGCCCTGTACCTCTGCAACTCTGCAACAGGCATCTTTCCTGAGAGCCACCTACCACTTTTATTATGAAGACAGATGAATGCAATGAGACAAAGTACACATATTGAAGACAGTATTTTCCTTTGTGAAAATCTGTGAGTTAATGAAAGAAATGCATTAGACATATGTGTTTCAAACACAACAGGAATACTATTCAACCTCT
This sequence comes from Erithacus rubecula, assembly GCF_903797595.1. Taxonomy (NCBI): domain Eukaryota; kingdom Metazoa; phylum Chordata; class Aves; order Passeriformes; family Muscicapidae; genus Erithacus; species Erithacus rubecula. The sequence continues at coordinate 20,186,258 of NC_136665.1, forward strand.
CAACCATGTCTTCTGCAGACTGTAACAGATCCCAGGTAAAGCATCAGGTATGGCAAAAAAACCCAGTTTGCATCTCAGATTTTTTATTTCCTCAAACACTGGACCACAGGGCATGGGAGAACTAACTGCAACAATTCAAGAGAAATAGCTTCTATTTTGTGTTGCAGATCAGAGCATCAAAGACCTTACTGTCTCTCTTCAGTATTTAATAAATGGGGGAGGAGAGGAAGATACAGCTTACTGTTAACTCAAACTGAAAAAGGGCAATGATAGCTACACAGCCTAATGAAACAGAAGAAAAATCATTAATCATTTCTGAAGGTCACTGGGTCTATGGGAGGCAGCACACTTATTCTTTTTTTACCTGGAGAAGAATATGGTTCTGCAGTTTGTTTACTACTTCTTGAAAACACATTTTGCACAGCTAAAAACTGCAAAACAAGAGGTCACATGAAAAAAGCTACCAAGGCAAATACTTCTCTCTGACACCGGGCCACATCTGCATCTCCCACCTCTTTCATCACTCACCGTATCATACAAACCTAACCCCAAAACAACAAAAACAGAAAATCCCAAAATGCAGCACCACATTTGATCTTGTTTATAGATTGCAACACTCACTCAGACAGGAGCCTTTTTGCACTTCCCAGCTTCAAAAGCAAAGAAAAGCTATATTAAAAAAACAAACACTGAAATTCAACAGCAGCACCCAGAGGAAAAATGCAGTGCTTCCAAGGCTGATGCACAAAACCAGGTCAAGTTCTACTGGAGATTTAAATAAAACGGCCAAACGTGACAGCTTCAAGCGCTCCCCCAGAGCCTCCTCACCTCTACGGGCTCGCAGGAGTCCCTCTGGCAGCACAGGCAGGTGCAGCAGCACCACGTGAACATGACGGCGCAGCCATGGGCAGTCCCGGCGCCGGGCAGAGCCCGGGCAGCGGCGGCAGAGAGCGGAGAGAGCGGCGGGAGAGAGAGCGGCGGGAGAGCGGAGAGAGCGGCGGGAGAGAGGGCGCAGGGAGAGAGGGCGGCGGGAGAGAGAGCGGCGGGAGAGCGGAGAGAGCGGCGGGAGAGAGGGCGCAGGGAGAGAGGGCGGCGGGAGAGAGAGCGGCGGGAGAGCGGAGAGAGCGGCGGGAGAGCGGGCGCAGGGAGAGAGGGCGGCGGGAGAGAGCGGAGAGAGAGCGGCGGGAGAGAGAGCGGCGGGAGAGAGAGCGGCGGGAGAGAGAGCGGCGGGAGAGAGAGCGGCGGGAGAGAGAGCGGCGGGAGAGAGAGCGGCGGGAGAGAGGAGAGAGAGCGGCGGGAGAGCGGAGAGAGCGGCGGGAGAGAGAGCGGCGGGAGAGAGGAGAGAGAGCGGCGGGAGAGAGGAGAGAGAGCGGCGGGAGAGCGGAGAGAGCGGCGGGAGAGAGGGCGCAGGGAGAGAGGGCGGCGGGAGAGAGCGGAGAGAGAGCGGCGGGAGAGAGAGAGCGGCGGGAGAGAGCGGAGAGAGCGGCGGGCAGAGAGTGGAGGGAGAGCGGCGGGCAGAGAGCGGAGAGAGAGAGCGGAGAGAGAGAAGAGAGAGCGGAGAGAGAGAAGAAAGAGCGGAGAGAGAGAGAGCGGAGAGAGAGAAGAGAGAGCGGAGAGAGAGCGGAGGAGGAGAGAGCGGCGGGCAGAGAGAGGAGAGAGAGAGAGCGGAGAGAGAGAGAGCGGCGGGCAGAGAGCGGAGAGAGAGCGGAGGAGGAGAGAGCGGCGGGCAGAGAGAGCGGCGGGCCCTGCCAGGCTGTGCCTGGGCCCTGTGTGGGGAGCAGGGGCTCAGCACCAGCCCTGCCCTGCCCGCCGTGCCAGCATCAGCGCCCCACAGACCCGGCAGTGACTCGGAGCCTTGGCAGGGCCAGGAGGCAGCACTGCGGTAACCAAGGCCAAGATGTGCAAAGAACACCAACACAAATCAAACTACCACAACTGACCATAACACCATGGATTCCAAACTGCAACGTACTGCCATGAAAACCACTGCAAACCCCAGAAACTACAGGAAATCGCATTCAACTGACATCCATACTAATCGTATGAGGTAACATTTGGGACAGAAGCACTTTAAGCTAATACATTATTTAACTTTCATCTTCTAATTTAAGATCCTAGACTTCAAAGTCACCGCACAGAGCTGGAGTTCCCTTCCTCTGCATACATCCATTGGAATAAAGCCAGTGTTGAGTATATTTGTCTTTTGCAGATTTCCCTCAGAGGATGCTCTGCACAGGACTTGCTTTCTCTTTACTAGTCATGGATTCTTGTGCCAGTTTTAATTACCAGAAGAAAAACAGCCTTCCCTCTCTCCACACCTGTTTCCAGAAGTACTCAAAATGTTTCCATTAGCACTTAAAGGGGTGGGGAGAGTGGGGAATGAGAAACGTTAATTCACAACTCCTGCATCCCACAGCACTGATGTGAAGTGTGGCCATACTGATGGGACTTTTTATATTCCGTTCAGCACAAAGCCCCCACTGTGAGTCTGAAGGCAAGACCACGGCAGGCTGAGTGGATGCAGCTGAGGACTGGGGCTCCCACAAGGGCAGCCACAGGCAGAGCAGCTGACAGTCAGCAGACGCCCCCAGGGACCATGCTGGAGAGGGAATGGTTGCATGGATGGGCAGGTCACCCTCCAGGAGGTATCAACACCAAGGACATTTCCCAAGGAGCATTCTTGTGATCACTGCTGCATCAAGTCAACTCACCCATAGTAATAATGAAAGAAATCCAGATGCTGCTTGCCAGATTGCTACTAGACCAGATCTGCACACATGGTTAAATGATGTCTAGTTAGAAATGGATTTCCCAGTATTTCTAACTTAGTCTCTCTCTTAATCTGTTAGTACTGATCAAGCTCCACTTCCAAACATAAAATGGAACTTTAAAGAATTGCATCCAAAGGACATGCAAATCTGCACTAAATTCTGTTTCTGTCACCTTTCCTTTCCATTTCTCCAGGTATAGGAAAAACTGACAGGTCCAAGATAATTGCCTACACCTCAGTCTAGCATCAGCAGACAAGGGCTCACCAATGGCTGCTGCTCCACGATCACTGGGATCCTCTTCCAGCCACAAGGGAAAGCAAGGGGGAAACAAAGTTAAACTTCAGCAGACCTGAGACCAGCAGCAAGGTCTTTAAACACTCTTAGTCTTGTTTTTTTAACAAGAAATTAATTGGTTAATCTGTTAGAAATCTGCATATAAAACGTAATCTTCCTCCTTCATGATAAAGACATTTAGCACACTATCCAACATGGCTCTGGCTCAGCAGAAACCACAACCAGGGCAAAATGCCCAGTCTGCATAAAGGATTAAATTTATCAATAAAGCAATCTAAAAACTGCAGAGTGATGAAATGGAACATTTCCAAGAAAACTTGGTTTGTCATTTCTCCATACTGCTGGCATGAACATCCACCACAGTGTTTGATATATAAGTCTAACTGATACACAATACACACACTCCCCAAAAAAAGCATTTCTTTTAGTCTTACTGCTCTCTTTTCTCCAATGACAACTTGGGATGGTACATAGCTGGGCTTGAAGTGGCTTTAATTTTCTTCAAACAGAATTTAACTTGCCAGTTTTCAGTTTCGCTGCACATCTATAAATCAAGCTGATTACTTCTGATTATCAGGTAAAGCTCTTTGAGCTACCAAACTATACCTTCTCACATTTCCATCTTATTAAAATACTAGGGAAAAAAATCACAAAAAACCCACCAAAGTTAAATCACAGAAAACATCATCTCACTCTACAGCAACTGTCTTGGTGGTTGAGTTTTGCCATTGAGTGACTGAACTTCATTAAAGTGCCAACACAGACCCCAGACCCAGGGTGCTGCTGTGACCATCACCACACCTGTGAATGGGAGTCATCCTGGGCAGAGTGTGTGCCAGGCAGGATCTAGGATTTAAGGATTTGTTTCTATCTTGCAATGGGCCCAAAGTGTCCAGCAAGCAAAGGACATGATAGGTTACTGCAGTTTAGCTCACATAGGTTTGAATTCAATAATATAGCTGAGGCCTTATGCTCACTAAGTTGGTTTGGAATCATTGAATTTGACAGCTCTCCTCTCAACATAAAAGTAAAACCTCTTCCCTTAACCCCTATTTCCTTCAACTGCTAGAATATGAAGAGTGGAAAATCTGATCCTTCTGGCTTTGTTGGAGAGGCACTGAAGACCCAGATACTTGCAGCTGAGATGACAACAAAATAAAGGTGAATTTTTAACACCAAAGTCCTTGAAATAGAGAAAGTACCATAAATGACCTAAAACCAGATTGACTGAAAATGGTTTTTTTCCTTTTAAATAAATCAGTCAACACATATCCAAACATCTTAGCCTGACACTGATAATGTCCCCTATAAAAATATAAGAACCCTTTTATGTAAGCAGCAAAAAATCTCAAAAGCTTATGTTTTTTCTACTTCCAGCTCACCTTCCAATTCTACCAGTGGCTCTACACACTGGGCTGGCTGCTTTGCAGAGCTCCACAAAAGGCTCCCAAATAAAAAGAAAATAGTTTGAATGCTTTTAGTATTTTGACATTTCTTTGTCAAAACAATGCAGCTCTGTCCTCTGGGAAGGAGCGTGCTCAGGCCAAACACAGAGTGTTATTTTCCCCAGGCCATCCCCTGGGAGCAGGGGGGACACTGCAGGGACCCCACAGCACACAGCCCAGGACAGGGCCACCCACAGACCCCCAGAACACAGACCCTGCACCCACAGAGCCACGGGCACACGACGGGGGGAATCAGGGAGCAGAAACCCCAGCAGGGGCTGGATTTCCTCTGCACCAAGGGCAGGGAGCTCCTGGGGGGTCACCACTGATTTCTTCATGGAACACCCGATTTTAGTTGACCAAAATACTTTCGTTGAAATATGCAGATATATTTTCAGAGACCAGTGCAGTTCTTTCTTGAAGAACAGGGAGTTTCCTAGAACTGTCTTACTGTCCTGCTAAAAGGCAGCCTTTAAATGCTAAAGAGGTCTTAAACACTGCTAAAACTTATATCCAGCCACATTTCTTCTGCTGTTCATATTTCCTGTTGGTCACTGAATCCATACAGGGCACTTTTTGACAAATTCTCCACATTCTGTGCTGTTTGGGACAAATTCCAGAAGACCTTGCAGAGGACTCCCATGAGGAAGCCAGACCTCAAAGCTTCCTGGAAGAAATCACCACAACTGGACCGTGCTCCTGAAAGACACAGACTTCTGGTATTACAAACCTTTTCTAATCACTAAACCATTCAAACCACAGATTCCTTGCATTCATGGGGAGTGCCTCAATGCGCAGTTTTTACTGCCACATCCAGAACAGATCAAGCATTTCAAACAAAACCAGCATCTCAGCAGCATAAGTGGGTTTCCTTATTTTAATGTTGAGCACAAGCTGGGCCACAAACACTGCTTGCTGTGGAGCAACAGCAGTAGAAGAAACCTAAATTACTCTGATGACAGGATGGACAGGAGGTACTTGATTTCATTGCCTTGCTGACTGATTTTTTAAAAGCAAACTCCAGCAGCAGCAGCAAGAGCAGCCCCGCAGAGCCTGGCGCCCAGTGGCGGGTGCGCTCGGCGGCTCAGCCAGCGAAGCAGCCGCAGCAGGAGGGCAGAACGGCGCAGGACGCGCGGCTCCGCAGCGGGCACAGAGCTCTCCCTGCTCAGAGCAGTGTGAACCCAGCCCCCGCCCCTGGCCAAGCAGACTGCACCACAGCACTGAGCCACTGAGCTCTGCCTGCACAAAGCAGGACCTTGTAACACCACGCTCGAGTGCCCTGGGTGTCTTGGCAGGAGCCCCAAAGGCGCCTTTGAAAAAGCAACTGCAACCCTGAACAAGCGAGGCATGAATGCGCTGCAAGCAGAGTCACCGAGGCTGCTAAAAATACTCCATCTCTGACCCTGTCAGGAACACATCTCAAGTGAGAGTCTAGTTTTCCGAAAGCAAAATAGCTCTGCTGCCAGCTGTCTTGGAAGTTTATTTTAAAAACCAAGTAAAACCCCAACATACTCTTGAACAGGAAAACACGTTTTATTTCAAGGGGAATATTCCTGAGTTGAAGGACATACTTTACGCCTCTTCTAGAGCTCTGGGCCAAGGTGCAAACTCAAGATCTCTTCCTCTGCAACCTGTCAGAGGAGATTGTTGAGGCTCCTGTTACAGGTTAAGGAGCCAATTGCAGACAAATCCAACCTGTGCCCTGCTGAAGGGGGCACAGACATCTTGTGCACTGTGCAGTCCCATGTGAGATAGATGAACACCTGTCACCTGGCTAGTATCCTGCAGTGTGTGCCCTGTAGTCAGGAAGCAGAGAAAAACAGAAGGAGCTGTCAGACTGGAAACTGCTAAAAACCACAGTGCACCTGCTCCATCCCTCCAGCAGGACAGACACCAGGCTCCCCCTGGGAGCAGGAGGAAACCACGTGCAGAGTCACAAAGCACAAGGGGCTGAACTAAGCAAGATCCAGGGAAAACACTTTTAAGATGAGGTTTATACTTCATGCCTAGAGTAAGCACAGCAAATAGACCCTGGATGTTTTGAAAACCACTGGGTGGTGGTCTAGACAATGTATTCTTCTGGGAAAGGAGAAGTGAGAGAATGTCCTCAAAGCATGCTCTAAAAAAAAAGGTAAAAACTATTTCAGGAGGCTCTGTTCTAACTCAGGTTGGTATATTTCTATGCTTTACTGTAATAAAGCATTGATTTCAAGACATATTGATTCATTCTTAGTGTCAACTCACCTAGTATTTGCCTCGTATTTGGTCTCGATGACCACTCAGATGGACAGTAAGGTCCCACCTGGGTCACTACAAGGCCACACAGACTGGGTCAGCTCTCCAAATCACCATTAAACAGCATGAACAGCAGAGTCCTACCAGAGCACCAGCAGCCTGGCTGGGACACCAGTCACTAAGTGCCCACAGGACAGCACACTGCAGCTCCCTGTGCAAACAAACACTCTGCATCGGCTTGGCAGCTCTCTGGCACTGCCACGGGCATAACCAAACTAAAACATGCAGCATTGGTAAAAGAGTGACATTTGCTGCTATGGCAATTAGCTTCCATTCCTTCTAATCAATATCTTAGAAACAAATGGCAAAGGCAATCTTCCTTGGCCCATGGCTGTTCCTTCTCCCCAGCTGCACCTGTCCATCCCAGCTCTGCATCCCTGTCCTGCTCACAGAGCCACTCCCCGACCCCTCAGTAACATCACCCAAGAGAAGTGAACAGCTCCAGCAGAGCATGTTTCACTAACCCAGCTCACAGGAAGCAGCGTTTGGCAGCTAAAGAGCACAGTTGGAGCTACATAGCAAATCCCACCAAAAGCACCATGTCTCTTTTCTAGCTGTGCAATCCTTGTCATTGCTCCCACAGAGGGAATCACACACAAACACAGCAGGGATGAATGGGCAGCGCTCGCTGTCCTGACTGCCCCACAATCCTCCCCATCCCAAAACCTGGCCTCAAAGTAGGTAATAAAGCTTTTTCAAAAGTACCTAGTTGTTTTCTGCTTCCTGGACAACTGTCATTGGTTAGCTGAAAACAGCTGTTGTAGGACACCAAAGAGTAGACACAGAGGACAACACAAACCTCAACCACAAGACAGTCCAGAGCAGAGCATGAAAATACTCCCTCATAAGCAACTCAGCCAAATAACTGCTGAAAAGTGTCTCAAGTTGTTAAAAATAGAACCAATTTCTGCACTGGCAGATGGAGTTCCAGTCAAAATATCCACTGAGCCACTTGAATAATTAAGTGTTCCTTCTCCACGGCATAACAAAGTAGCTAAAGCAATTTACTACCCTTTCTAAAGAATATGAGAGAAATACTGTTTGATAATTTTTCAGCAAAGAAATGAACAACAATAAGGTTTACGGCACTGAGCAGCAAACCTCTAGCTGAAATGCTGCCAAGTCATCAACACCATTCTCTACATAAAGAGAATTTAATCTCTAAGGTAATTACCTCCTGGAACAGAAAAGTCATTTAATCTAGCAATCAGGTTTACTTGAGAAAGCAGAAAGAACTTTGGACTGGGGATCCTCAGTAACCAGACAGAGAGAGTTAGACAGAGGGAAGCTGATTGACAGTGAAGTTTTTAAAAAGTGTATGTAGGGTTTTTGAAGAGCCACATGTAAAATACAGTCTTCATGATAATAGAAACATTGCATTATTGTTCAAACTGCTTGTATTTCACAGAGCCAAGTTTTTCTTTTCAATTCTTATTAGCATTTAATAGAATCACAGAATGGTTTGGGTTGAACTGGATCTTAAAGATCATCGAGTACCAACCCCCTGCTAGGGGCAGCTTCTCTGGGCAACACATGGCACATCCCCATCAAGCTCACAGTCAAGAATTTCCTCTCCATCTCCCACCTAACTCTGTCCTCTGTCAGTGTGTAGTCATTCCCCCTTGTCCTGTCACTTCATTTCCTTGTCCAAAAGCCCTCTCCAGCTCTCTTGGAGCCCCTTCAGGCACTGGAAGGCTGCCCTTCAACAAATCATAATAACCTTAAACACTTTTTTCTCTCTAAACTTGGGAGTTAAATATTGTCAAATTTTCCTTTACCTCGCTAAAACTATTAATATTTTACATTTAAAAAAATACAAGATCATATTCCAGAAGGATGAATTAACAAAAACATTTTGTAACAAACATTGTAAATGGAAACCCGGCCATGTTGGGCCAGAACATGAGCAGGTAAGAGGAGGATGATCACTAAGCCATGTCCAAGTGTACTAAAAATTTTCCATGAGATGAAGTGTGACAAGAATTCAGGCACAACATCTAGAAAGCACAGAGCAGCCCGAGCAGTCAGGCTGAGAGCACTGCAGCACGTGTGTTTGCTAAGACTGTAAAGCCCTGGCACTGCAGAGCTGCACAAACTGCCCCATCAGTCAGGGCTTCTCAGGTTCTGCGTAGAGCAGCAGACAAGCAGCTGAGCTGGCACTGGGTCTCTCTTCTGCCCAGCTTCCCCTGGCTCACTACGCAGCCCCAGCAGCAGGAGAGGCACCGTCGTCCCAAGCCCTGGCAGGGGAAGCCAATCTCCTCCTTGGCCTCTGCTGGAGCACCTAGTCCCTGCTAACCCAGCCCAGCTACCAGCACAAACCTGGCCATGGCCCCAAGGCAGGCAGGGTGCACCCCAGAAACCCACACAGACACAGGACAACAGCAGCAAAGCAGCACGTACTGCACAGGACCTAGTGCGGCCACTTTCCTAGTTAAAAGCAGAACAGCATTAAAGTTTATCCCTTCCATTACTATTTCCACCAACATATACATATAACCTGGACTCTGAAAAGATACCATTTCAATATTTATGAACGGTTAAACAACAAACATTTGGCTGACTAAATTCCAGCAGCTCTCCAGTGACACCTGCAGCAAGGTCCACTCTCTGCATTTCTGAGAAGCGGTAGCAAGTTCCATATTTCCTGAATTTTATCAATATCAGGATAACATGAAACCTAGCACAATCCTGACTATCAAATATCTAACAAAATAAATAAGTCCAGGTCATTCTAAAAGGATTCTCTTTGAATCTTCATAATTCTCCTGCCTCCATCAACAGAGGGATGTTAAGCCCACTGACCTACTGTCCCTCACAGGTATCCGCAGTTTTTCACACACAGTGAGTGAAGGCATTCTCATGATATTTTACATAAGGAACTCTTGAAGACTATGTATAAATTAAGCAGTTAGTGAAGAATTAAAAAAGATCAACATATCTCAATGGCTTTGAGAACATTTGTAACAGAAGAACAAGCGTCCCTTCAAACCAGATGCCACTGACAACCACTCTCTACATGGGAAGGATTTCCCTTTAGAGCAGATGTTTATAATTTGTTCAGTGTGAAAAACAGCTGAATGACAGCTGCTAAGTTCTGAAACCAAAAACCTGCAGCAACCAGCTTTCTGGTTTTGCTAGCCAGCCACATCACAGGCATTTGCATGGAGAAACCTGTACCACTGAGGCCACAGAGCTCTGTGGTGCCCACAGCCTGCCAGTATTCCATGCAGCATTGTAGGGGAACACCTATCCAGGGACTCCTCATCCAGGTCTGGAAATACCGGAGATTCAGCCACACTACATGCACTGTGACTGAACTGCAGTGGCCATGGAAAACTCCCTGCCAGGCAGTTTGCAACCCAATTATTTAAATCTACAGCAGCACAATGACTTCTCTGCAGAGTCTTTAGCTTTTTTCATGCTGTTGGCATGAAAAGCAGTATTTTCTTCTTCCTATTTACTTTTCACACAAACTACTAAAATCCTATATTCTTTTTGGCAGGCAGAAAAGAAACTTTAGTCCCACTCCAGTACAGCAGTTCCACACACTGATGATCTTTGGGCACCAGTTCTGCATCAATACTGCACATGCTTTGCAGTTCAGGCTCCAGCAAAACACCCTATTCAGCCTCCCTGTCAACCTGAAACTCTTCATTTCCTCTGCTCCTGTTGCCAGTGTCAGCAGGCTGAAATAATTTATTTCTGATGATAGAAGTATTTCTTTCTCCTGTAAGTTTTTGTTCACTATTGACAGGACCCTGGGACTTCTCACACCAGTGTAAGCAGAGGGTCTCAGTGCACTTCCGAGGCAGACATGCCTGCACAAGCACAAACTGTGCCTGCACAAAGGCCATTCTGTGCTAACTGAAGCACTCCTTCAAATTTCCTTTCCCGTGGGAGAAGTTAGAGTGATTCTAGAACGGAGACTCTTACAAGTTGCAGACTTTCTGAACATGACTTCAGTGTTTGCAGGCTTCCAAGAGTTAAATAAGGCCACAAATAGTAGATAACGCAGAGAAAACATTTTTCTGCAGTTGAACATTTACCAAGGGCACTCCAGGAAAAAAAAACTCAACAAAAACCCTCCTATAGCAAAACTTCAGTGTGCATTCTGGTGAATTAATGAATTAACATACAGTTAAGTGCTTATACAGCCCTTTCCAGAATAGTATTTTAAAACTGGATAGCCATTATGTAAATAAGAGAAAGGCATTAACCTCATTCATAGAAGGAAGATAGTGACTGGGAAAGCTGAAATGATTTGATGGAAGCCATGCAGTGCAAATAGCCCCATGGAAAACCAGCTCTTGGAGATTAAAGCCTAGATCATGAGGTCATATTTCTCCTTCCTGCATGAAGTCCTACTTTTTCTTCCCTCAAGTTTTATAAGCACTGGTGGAAGCATTTTTCAGTTTGCAGCTCTCAAATCTGCACGGTCTCATTCTATTTGAAGCCTACACCATTAAATGTGGTTAGAAACTGCAACTTTGACTTTGCAGCTGCATAACACAAGCACATCACATAATAATGTCCAACTTCACACAAGAAGTGGACACACCCTGCGAGCAGGTGCTCCAGATCCTAAGAAAGGATTTGTCAACTCTGAAGTCTATGTCAGTGTCCACAAAAGAACCAAGACTTTCACACAAGAAATATTAATAAAGTTCTGTTTTATTTCTATACAGTCTGGCAGTCATTGCATTTCAGCTGATAAAGGTATCAGCAAAATTATACATATTTTCTATGCTTTTCTTCCAGCAGATGAAAGGTGCTTTGTAGCACCATTTGCCTCCCTACTACTAAGGACTCCCAACACACAGGGACCTCCCAGTTCCATCTAAAGCGTGGCGAGGAGACAGGGAGATCATTCTCACCCTACATCCAAACTGAGATCAACACAATCCCTTCCAATTGTTCACACAATTATGCTTTTTATTTTGGTAAACACAGACCAAGCTCTCATTTTCTCCTTCAGTTCACCATACTATAAGAGTTGTGCAACTTTCACAGTTAAAACATAGAAGTTAAGAATATGTCAGGGCCAGACAACTGTTTAAAGTAGGTCTGACAAAATCAGAGCTAATGCAGCGCAAGACACAATTGTGTCAGACAACAGAAAAATGTAGAGAGCCAGAAAAACAAATTGAAAACAGTTCTTCTATAGTTAAAAATCACTGCAAAAGTTTTATCCAAATCACTCAGCCCACCCAGATGTACAAGGATTAAAATGGAGTTATCCAAATGAGTTCATTTGAAACTATTTTGGCTGCCCTACATAAATAAAGCTTAGTTACAAAGTTCATTACTAACTAGATCAAGTCTCTTTTGAGGGGAAGATTAAACTCCAGGGTGTCTGTGGAGACTTCCACTACTTGCAGACACAGCTTGCCATGTAACAAGGCAAGCCCTTAAAAGATGCAGGTTTCACTTTTCCCTGAAATGGCTACATCAGTTTCTTTAATATGAGGAGATACTAAAAAAAAAAAAAAAAAAAAAAGAAAAAATAATTAGAGAGATACCACATTATTGCAAAGCTGTAGCTTTTCCCAAGACAGTTTGCAGGATGTGAATTCTGACCTATTTTAAATGCTGATAACAGCATTTTAGAATTCTGATGACTGCATTTTAAAGCCTTTACAAATACACACATGGGGGTGGGAAGGACAGAGGAGAAGAACTTAAATGCAAAGTGAAAATTCAGCTTGCCTTTTAAGAGTCCAATACCATAACTCCTACATCCAGAGTCAAGTCTGCTCACTGGGAATTATGTACAAACAATGTACAAACAGGGCTGTGCTGGCAGCTCTAGAACTGCTCGTCCCTGCACCGTCCTACACTCTTCTTCATGGATGGATTTGTCCAAATGTTTTTTCAAACCACACGCATTGGATTGATTCAGTGACAATCTGCAAGAGTACATGGATTAGCTATTCTCTCTCTTAAGGCAGTTTCCTGAAACGAATTTGAACACTTTCAATTATTAAACAGCAAAACACGCACACGGCAACTCCTTTGTTCTGCAGCCCCGTGCCGTCAGCGAGGGCTATGAGCCCGCACAGGGCAGGGCACGCTGCAGGTGCTTGGCCGGGACGGCTCACAGCGCCAAGGACCTTCTGCCCAGGACAAAGCAGCCGTGCGAGCGCTCCCGCAGCGCTCTCGGACACCCCACCAGTGCCGCCGCCCCTCCCGCGGACCCGGCCCGGCCTCGGGCTGCGCTGATCCCGCAGCCGGCACGGCCGCGGTACCGCCGGCGCCGGGCGGACCCGCCCGCCCCTCGGCCGAGCCTTTGTGTCCGGCGGCGAACAAAGGCGGAGCGGCTCGTTCCCCGCCCGGGCGCGGCTGTGCCGGCAGCCGCGGCTCGCACCCACCTTGGAGAGCTGCCTGCGCAGGCTGAAGCGCTGCACCATGTCCGGGCCGGGCCGGACAGCGTGGGGCCGGGGCGGCGGCCGGCGGCGCTCAACGGGGGCTGCGCATTCTCGGGCGCCGGCACCGCGTCCTGGCCCAGCGCTGCCCCGAGGAGCCCGACGCCGGGCCGGGCCGGGCCGGGCCGTCCAGCACCGGGCAGGGCCGTGCCAGAGAAGGCGCGACGCTCCCGCCTGCAGCTGCGGGGGCGGGAACAGGCACACCCGGCCCCGGCACCGCCCCGGCACGGCACCGCCCCAGCACCGGCACCGCCCAGGCACCGGCACCGGCACCGCCCCGGCACCGCCCAGGCACCGGCACCGCCCCGGCACGGCACCGCCCCGGCACCGGCACCGCCCAGGCACCGGCACCGGCACCGCCCCGGCACCGCCCAGGCACCGGCACCGCCCCGGCCCTGCCGGGCTCTGGCGAGCGCTGCGCCCACCCCGGCGCCCCCGCGCAGCCCCACCGGCAGCGGGCTCCGCGCAGCTCCCGCTGCCTTCGCACACTGTGGCACGGGAGTGTCAACTCTGCCCCCGGAATTAGCACAGAAGACCCCGTTACAATCACTAGAAAAGAATTCAAATAAAGTATTTCTCTCTCCCCGCCACAAACAAGCAATAAATACGCGTGGTAAAGCAGGTACAGTTGCAGTTCTTCAAGTGCCGCGACAAGAGCGCTCTGGGCTCCTGGAAGCGCTCCTCCTGCGCTCGTTGCGCCGGTTAGTGAGCGAGACCGGGAGCGCAGGCTGCAGGCTCCCTTTGCAGCGCCGGTTAGTGAGCCAGACCGGGAGCGCAGGCTGCAGGCTCCCTTTGCAGCGCCCGTTAGTGAGCCAGACCGGGAGCGCAGGCTGCAGGCTCCCTTTGCAGCGCCCGTTAGTGAGCCAGACCGGGAGCGCAGGCTGCAGGCTCCCTTTGCAGCGCCCGTTAGTGAGCCAGACCGGGAGCGCAGGCTGCAGGCTCCCTTTGCAGCGCCCGTTAGTGAGCCAGACCGGGAGCGCAGGCTGCAGGCTCCCTTTGCAGCGCCGGTTAGTGAGCCAGACCGGGAGCGCAGGCTGCAGGCTCCCTTTGCAGCGCCCGTTAGTGAGCCAGACCGGGAGCGCAGGCTGCAGGCTCCCTTTGCAGCGCCGGGGCGCAGCAGCGCAGCAGCCAGTGCACACAGCGCCAGCCCGTGCTGGGCACGGCCGGCTCCCAACACGGGCTCGGGCAGCTGCCAGCATGCTCATGCACGGAGGACGTAGCCCTGTCTCAGCATTTTAGCTTTGGACTTCTTAGGATTTTATTTCCAACTCATTTTGTAATTGCCTCCTGAATGCAATAGGAAAGGCTTCCTTTTTGCACTACACTGAAATGGCCATGGCACTGATCGCTCCAGTACATGGCCTTATCCACACAGGAAAATAGTTTCTCGATAACTATCAGAAAATCTACTGGATAAGGAACAGCTCCTATGCCAGAGCCTGTCCCCGAGTCTCGACTCAGTATCAGTGGTGGATTATCCAGGGCTGCCCAGGCCTTAGGTTCACTGGGTAGCAAGTACTGGCACAGTGGCTAAAAGGGACCCCACTGCACGCTCCAGCTGTGACAAATCTGGGGCCCCAGACAGCATGGTATATATGTTAATGGTTAATGGTGTGCACCTGGCTGTTGGACTCAGTTGTGCACTAACTCCACACAAAATCCCTTCCAATGCAGGTACTAGGTAAGTGCAGTTCACTGCCATGCATGATTGCATAGTCTTGTAGAAAAAGGAAGGTGCCTTACACCAGATTATTAGACCTGCTAAGAAAAATGTCTCTAGCCTATTTTTAAAGTCATCAGGTGATCTGGACAGTAGAGATAGAGGAAACATTTGCAGTTGGGCCATGGCAGGTTATGAGAAGGGTCAGTGCGGTTCTTTCAATAGACCTGGAAGGCAAAGTTACAAGAAGATTAAGCAGAAGTGCTTATTTTATAACTGTCATCCAAAATTAACATCAATAGATGCATTCTTCAGCACCAAAATCCCAGCTGTGAAATGAGAGCAGGATTCAGTAGCATTCTGCCCAGTCAGGGGTAACTCAGTATGGAATGCAGACACGTTCTGTACAAGGGAAGTATTCCTTGCCAGAACTTTGACTCCTTTTCAAAATGCTCTCATTTTTTGGAAATATATAGAAAGTACATTACTCAGTTGCCAAGCCTCAGTTTTGTGATGACCACAGTGAGATGACAGCACAGAAAACTAAAGGGACTGGGACACTAGAAACACCTCCTTGTACTGACAGAGGAGTCACCAGATGCTCAGGGGATTCTGCATCTAGCAGCTGCATCCTCCTCCTCCTCCCTGAACTGGGTCAGTACTTCTTGTTCTGCAGTTGGGCTATATTCAGAAGCCTTATGCACACTCTTCAATTCTGCTGCAGAAAATCCATACTGCCACCTGTAACAGCCTGTGTACCAGGAAAGCTCAGGTGCCCACCGCTGCAGAGACCAGCAGGGCAAGTGTGTGTGAGAGGAGAACGAGAGTGCGAGCGTGGGATGGCACGGCATGTGAGCCTGTGGAAGGTGCAGGGATGCAGCCTGGGCAGCCACAACAGCCACTGGCCCTGTCACCTCCCTGCTGCCACGCTGCCTGACAGCAGGTACCGATGGCTCTGGCAATCAGCCCCTGCCCTCTGAGGCCAGTCCTGAGCACTACCTGGCCCCTCACTGCCCTGCACCTGGGACACAGAGCGCCTCATCCCCTTCCCCACCAGGCTCCTGTGGCTCAGTCTGGGCCACAGAGATACAGATAAGCAATGGAGCCAGTTTGGCTGGGATATAATCCACATCACACTGAGATGGGACTGCCAGATTAGCAAAATTGATGATAGCAACATTCTCCTTTGTCTCTAGAGCCAAGGCCTCACATTCAGCATTTCCAAACTGAAGCTTATGATCTTCACAGTTAATTAGTGGCTTCTGCTCTGAACACATGCAGCTCTTTGCCTTAGTCCCCCATTCCTGGGCTACTGTTACTTTTTTGCCTAATATTCCCATCCTACAGCAATTCATTCCTGTGTAATAGCTTAATTGGTGAATTATTCTGTTTTTATTCAGGAATATGATGGAGAAAAATCAACATTTCAATAAAAGGCACCAAATTTTATTTTCAAATTTAAAATTAATTTGACATAATGAAGCAGTGCCTCTGCCTGATATCCCTTCATTAGAACATAAAACACAAACAGAATTAATGTTTGCTACAAAATATCTTGTAACTAGTTTTCTTTATAAAAATGCCCAGTAGAATTAGTTTTAATATCCCTCTCATGGAGACCTATAGCTTTTTACTTGTATATCAAATACAGAGTTTTGAAAAAAATTATCTTTTAACACCATATAAAGCTAGAAAAATGTGTTTATATGAACGTTACATCAATGCTTGACACATGTAAATGAACAAAATGCATCTGCCCGATAACCTCTTACAGAGGGATCTCTTGAAATAACCAAAAGGAGAGGCACTTTTTTTTGCTGCAGAAGGCTTGGAAGATTAAAATTTCATGTCCTGAAACCTACACTTTCTCAAGATCAACCCTTTCAGCTTATTTGATATGTATTTCAAAATAAAATACAGACACCTGAGTGCTGTGTATTCATTCCCGCGAGCCCCAGGTGTGTGCACACAGCAGGGTTTGGGTTGCCGCAGGACACAGAGCTGGAGTCCCTGAGTTCCCTCCCGCACTACCCAACTGCGCCGGTGCCGCGGGGCAACCCGGGCGCCCCCTGCGGGCCAGAGGCGGCCCTGCGGCCCGAGCGCCCGGGAGCCGCGGGCAGCGGCGGAGCACCGGCACCAGAGGAACCGGCACCAGAGGAACCGGCACCAGAGGAACCGGCACCTGAGCACCGGCACCTGAGCACCGGCACCAGAGGAACCGGCACCAGAGGAACCGGCACCAGAGGAACCGGCACCAGAGGAACCGGCACCTGAGCACCGGCACCTGAGCACCGGCACCAGAGGAACCGGCACCAGAGGAACCGGCACCAGAGGAACCGGCACCTGAGCACCGGCACCAGAGCACACCTGCACCAGAGCACACCTGCACCAGAGGACCGGCACCAGAGGAACCGGCACCAGAGGAACCGGCACCAGAGGAACCGGCACCAGAGGAACCGGCACCAGAGCACACCTGCACCAGAGCACACCTGCACCAGAGCACCGGCACCTGGGCACAAAGAAGCAGAAGCAGCGGCAAGCAGCAGCCAAAGCAGCGAGCAGCGGAAGCAGCGGCAAAAAGCCCCAAAAGCCGAAAAACACTCGGCTAGATAAAACAGCCCGGGGGAGGGGCCGGCAGCTCCATGGTGGGGGGTAGGGAGAGGAGCTAGTCAAAACATAACCCATAACAACCTCTCATCAGAAAAGTCACAGCATTCTCGTAGTTGTAAAAATACTCGAACATGCCCCAGTAAAATATCCTTCCTTCTGGCACAATCATTCGGAGCTGGGAGATTAGATTAGCTCTTTTATTCAGGACATCCATCTGCAAACTGCTCAAGGCAGATAAACACACCCAGAAGTGCCACAACCCTGCCTGATCCCAGCACCCTGGCAGAGTGTCATGGTACCACTCAACGTCTCTCCTCTCTGCCACCCACTTTCTATGTGGGATACTGCAAAGCAAAAGCCCAAGTTTTACTATTTTAACATTAATTTCCAACTAAATTACACTTAGAATTTCTATATAACTGATTCAGAAAGCATTCATGACAACTTTGCAAAAAGATGACAAATACCATGTATCAGTCAAATCTACAATTAGAAATTACTTTAAATGTTTTTGAGTTGCCATGGAATTTGATATTAGCACATAGAGTGGTACAGTGAATAACTGGAAGGGTGAGTGTAAACTGAGGGAAGGGATTATAAAATAAGAAGTGTGTGTACAACATTTTAACATCAATAATATTTTTCCTTCTGTAAAAAATTACATCTGGACTGACAATGATGAGATCCTTCAGATTTCAGTTATATTCAAAGTAAATTCTTGGCTCTCCTTAGAGAGCACAGGCACACAGGAGCCAGAGCTGCCCAGGCCACAGGGACACAACCCCATCCCCATATGCTGGGAGCCCAGATCCACAGCTCCAGGGGTGTACAGCACTACTCCTAAGAAAGAGAGAAAGTCCTACTGTCCCGAAATGCTCTTTGTGCATTGCCCATTGAGGCTCTTGCACACCTGGCTGTCAGGGCAGCGCCTGCTTCAACCACCCAAACAAGTACAAGTTCTCCCTTCCCAGGGAACTGTGCAACTGGTTGAACATGATTCAGCTCCAGATGCTGAAAGTGAAATCATTTTTAGCATTTCCAGTCCCTTACAGCCAAAACCACAAAATGTTTTACTTCAATCAGTTACCAAAAAAGTTACCAAAAAATGCTCACCACCAATGTAAGCTGAACAGGAGAGCCAACACTAGAGTATAGTGCTAAGATTGCTTGTTCTTTGGGAAAATGGGTTAAAACTGAGGTCATCTTTTAGAGATCCAGGACATATTGTTCATATACATGGTTTTAATGTTATAAAAACTTTGTCTTTTGCCTTTTCACAGGTGCTTGTCCCAGACGTATTGCACGGTGTTTAGGACAGATGATTTTGCAAAAACTGGATGAGGACACGTGAAGTTCTGTCAGGATACAGCAGGACTGAGGTGAATGTAGCCTTCAAAAGCTGCTCTATGAGAACCCCACCGCAGGGCAGTAAATCCCTTCTCTCATCATTCCTGCAGCCCTAAGACAAGCAATGCCAACCTGAAACTCTCTGGGCCTATGGAGACGAAAAACTGCAAGCCCACCAAATGACTTCACACTAAATTAATCCAAGTTGGTCTGTCTTCTCAGTGATGCCAGAAGGTGTCAGCCAAAGGCTTCTACAAAACATTCCAAACCAGTTCCCTGTCCAGAAGCCGGACTGAGTAACCTGCCCTCACTACAGCCATGCTCCATCACCAACGCTGCTGCCATGCCCAGGTGACAGCAAACCACGCAGGCACCTCAGGGTAAAAATCCCAAGGAATGAGGCACCACAAGGCCAGGTGCCAGGCCCTGCATGTGGGTCACAGGCATCAATAAAAGTGCATGTGGACACAACTGCTCACCAAACTACCAGCAATTTCATATCTCTCAAACATCAGTATTGTCCTGGTCTTGACACATAATTAATTATCCAACAAAAAGCTCTGTAAGTATGTGAGACCCAAATGAGATCTGTGCAGGCTCAATCATTTTCAAACAACCACAATCCTGATTTTCTCAGCTCAGTGGGTTGCCTCTACAAGAAAAGACCTACGCAAAAATATTTACACTACTTGAAATAAAAGCCCAAGTGAAGCATCTCAGAAAGGTTTTAATAATTATACTCTCAATGCTATCACAATCTCATTTCTCAGCTTCCATACAAAGCCTAACAACATGCAAATATATGTAAATTAGGTATTCAGAAAAATCTGATCTGTTGTTTTGGGATAACATTTTGCCCTTCTATTTCAACAACAAATTGAGAAAACAGAGAACAATACTGTGAACTAAAAACATTTTGTATGCAGAGGATTATTAAGAATTTTTTCTCCTGTATGCAACTAAGTACTCAATATCCCTCATTCCCACTGAGAGTGGAGGACCTCAGCACCAAAGAATCAGGCTCATCCAAAACTCATTATTCTGCAGAACCATACAAACGTAAGTTAACACAATGTCAACCTATTTACAAGCAAAATTACAAGAGTACCAGAATTTTCCACCTTCACCTGAAAGGGAGTTTCACAGTCCTTGCTAAACCCTTGACAGCTGCTCCAGGCTTAGCCCTGCTCTTCCCATAAACCTGTGCTCAAAGCAGAGACTGTATTATGCTTCTGCTGTATGCTAAGAGAACCTCTAAATGCTCTGCTGCCTCTGCAAGCCCAGTGCAACTGCAGCAACACTACAGCCTGGCCCAGGGGCTTTGCAGAACAGACAAGAAATAAAGACTCCTGTCTCCAAAACTCTGCAGTATCCACACATAAAACATGGAAAAAAAAAAAAGTACCAACACAGAAAAAAAAACCCAAAACCCCAACATCTAACCAATCCAATTCTCCACTTCAGTTAGCAATACAACATTTTGAGGAGATCACCCTCCTAAGCTTTCTGGCACTGTGTTCACTGGGGGAGGTTGTGCATGTGTAGTGGGGTTACAGACACGAAAAGGAAAGTGTAGGTGTAGCTAATCAGGAGACAGCTGGACACTGACCCTGCCACTGGAAATACGCAGGCTGGGGGAAGAGGAAGCTCCTGAAAAAAGAAGAGTGAGGCCTAGGAAGACATCTGACATGACAGAAACTCCAGATCAGGAGTGAAAGACACACAGTGGCTACAGCTGTTTTTAAAAATGCAACATAAATGACAAAACAGTGCCCAGCACATGAAGAAAGGTGACTTAAATCTTGTTCATATAGTTGGAACAAAGACACCAGGAAAAAAAGGGGTGAAAAATGGTGATGGGGTAGGAGCTTTCAGAAGTTTAAAAAGTCCAAGACAGAACAGAGGCAAACGAATATCAGTAACAACTTTTCCTTGCACACAGCACTCTGCATGTGACACAGGCAGAAGGGGACTCTGAGAAGCAGCTCCTAGAGCTTTCCTGCTCTGAGCCCTGCCCTTTCACCACTGCCCCATGGTGGGGGGGGGGGGGGGGGGGAGCTGAGTTTCTTAGTATACAAAAGAATTTAATTACAAAATTTCCTTTTGCGAGGCCAGGCTGGTAAGATTTTTTCCCCCCTTTTCCAAACTGCTCAGACACAGCATCTACTGTTAAAAAGCAGACATAAAAGGATCAAGCAGGACCGACCCAACAAGCAAATAAATCACAAGCTTTAGCCAAGCTAAACACAGCTCATGCAGGCAGTGTCAAGCATAACACCAATCCCTGCGCAGCCCCGCTGCAGGATGAAGCTCAGGGCTTGACTCCACAAAATATGGAAGATATGGAAATAGTCTGGATGTGTTTAACAGGACTTGAGCTTCAATAGTAAGATGGACTGAAGCACGTGGGCTCCTGCTCATCCACGCCTGACAAAACAATTCTGCAACAAGTAATGCTCCTGCCATTCCAGTAAGAAGCACTGATAATTTCACAGCAGCCCACAAAAGCATATAGAATAATGCTCTGATAAAATATAACTGAAGGCTAATTTCTCAGCAATCCCAGTCTGCTGACTTCCTACATCTACTCATAGCAAAACCTTCAGCAGTCAAACCTTACAAGCACTAAGGGTGCACGGCACACAGGGACGTGCACCATCACCTCTCACTTTGTCCTAGGGAGCAGGAATGGAGCATGGGAAGCAAACAAAATGTGCATTACTCTTCCTAAGTGTCATAAATCTGAATACTGGGAGAAAAACAAAGAAAGAAAGGAAAGCATAGCAGGAATTTCTGCCACAAAAGCAGTGCCAGCACAGTGACACAGGTGGCATCAAGGCCTGGGCACAGCCCTGTGCAGCTCAGCACCTGATACCTGTCAGGGCAGAGGAACCCCAGAGCTGTGGGCACACACCCAGCACCAAAGGAACAAGCTGACACAACTGGGGGGGGGGGTACCAGCAAAGCAAACAATGGTGGAAGGCAGGAAATCAAAAAACAGAGTTATATTGCTTGAATACAAATCCTATGTTATGTAGTTCTTGTCATTATTAAATCACAACTTTTCCATTCCATGCATTGTTTCTCTGTTCCTTATAGCTTGTATAGCCCATATGTTCACAACAGATGGATCAATGCTGTAACTCAGTGACATTTTTCTAATTATAGATGGATTTATGAAATTCTTAAATAATTTCAGTGAAAATACTCCCTGCTGAGGGAAGCCGAGTCAATGTAGCTTCACTGTCAGCAGCAAGCACCAAAACCAAGGAAGTGAAATTGGTGTGGTTTTATTAAAAGGAAAAGGTCAAAAATTTATTTAAAACATTACATAAAGCTGAAGGAAACAAATAGGCAAAGTCTGGAGAAAGTGAGCACAAAACAACAACAACAACAAAAAAAAATGCAAAGTTAGATGAAGAGACAATCCACACAGGCTTGGTAGAACCTGGGGGTCCAGAGGACTCAACACTGACAACTGAGAGTCATCTGACAGACACTTCAAACAAATGATTTCTATTTCTTAAGCTTCATTGTCCAATCTAGCCTCAGTGAAGTTAAATAAAATAGGAGAATTTAGGACTAAAGTAACACTGTGTGGAACAACTTCAGACACCTCATAACTTAAAGACAGTATTTAAAGTCTGAATTTACATCAAACTTCAAATTTGCTCTAATGATTTCAGATTTTTCCTGTCACTTTACTGATTCTCACTTGACGTGTGTTGTAACTAATTTTCGAATAAAAGCTGTTGAATGGAGAGTTAGTTTTTGCAACTTAGCAACTCATTAATAATTTATAGTCATAAATTCCAGCAGTGTGGCAGCCTGAATGCTAAGCTGGCTCCTCCAAGGAAAACAACACTGACATCTGTTATAGGGGTGATTTACCAAATGACTGCATTGTGCTTTACTGATTTCACCAAATCACAAACTAAGAAGCTCTGCAATAATTATATTAGTGATTTAAAATTTACACGGAATTAATTTACAAATGTATTACATCTCTATACTGAAAATTCAGTAAAAGCTGCTGTGTATTATTTAAAAATGTACAATCATCTGCATTAAACCTGAAAGTTATCTCCCATTAATTTGTAACTTGGAGTGGCATCAATACACTTTAACCCTAGTATGTACACACACATGCCACAGCCCAGATGGGACGCCTCAGACTAAAACAACAGCAAGATTCCATGTTAATATTGCAAACACACACGGCGCTTTTCACGGAATATCACACAACATTCCGTCACTCTCTGTGAAAAAACCCCAACATTTGTACTTTCCAATGTTCACTTTGTGTTTCCTGTGCAAATTAAGTCAAGGGTAGTTCATGTGATTTTTACAGTTCCCAATGTTACGCAGATTGCATAGCAATACTCAGAAGACTTAACCTTTCTGGCTCTTGGAGGCATGAGGGGATAGAGATCCCCATTTCTGGAAGGTGGCACAAAACTACTGAACAACTCTTCCAACTCTTATGCCACCCCTTAATCAGCCCAGGAGAGTGCATGCTTCTCACAACTCCTTTACTACTCTGTTGTTACAACAGCTGGCAAGAAGCAAAAGCTTCAACTACAGCTCTAGGTAGACTCCTCCACGTTTCTTGCAACAGGAAACAACTTCTTAAAGTATATGCAGCCTTCATAGATCCCTTTGTTATTAAAGGCTGTTTTTCAGGGAACTCTCTGAACCAGTGTCCTGAACAAGCTAAAATTAGCTAATCAGAAAGCTAGTCTTTCCAAAACAAACAAAAAACCCCATCAAACTTCAACTAAATTGATCTGGGAAAGGGAAGAAATGGTAAGACAAACACTGCTTCTTCATATCATCAATAAACTGACATGCACAACTTTGCAAGAACGAGTCACAGAACAGTCATTTCAGTGGGTGCTTTTCCCACCCAGGCAGGACAAACTGAAGGAGACAGCTGTGATCCCTCTTCAGCAGAGCAGCCAGGCTGATCTAAACCACGTCCAGGCAAGCCAGCACTGAGGGGCTGGACAGCTGACAAGCTGCAGCCCATGTTCCCAGAGCCTCTCACAAGCCTAAAAGACCAACAGCACCGTCCACCCACTCAAACTGGCATTTTTTGCTTTTATAAAATGCACAAGAAAATGAGAGAGGAATTACAAAAGCAGTCTAGGTAAAGGAAGGTTTTGTTGCAGGAACTAGCTAACAGTTGCTAAGGAGGACTACTCTGGCTGCTGCTCGGCCCATCACTCCTTGTTTGATTGTGGTGTGCCATCCAAACAACCTAATGTGTTTCAAAAGTAGCTCTCATTTCACTGATCAAATACATATAAAATCAGCCACCTGCCATGTGAGAAAATGACTAATGCTTGCATCTTTTAAGCTCTTTGCTTCACCACTGAAGAAGCTTTTGAACACAGCACCATTTGAATTTGCTGAAAAGAAACCTGCTTTTCAAAACAAGATTTCAAAGGGCTTAAGAAAACATACAAGGAGATGATAAAGATCAAAGGTAAATCTGAGTAACTTACTGCTGCTGCTGCGGCCTCCTCTCCACCTACATAGATAGAAGAAGCAATCTCCATCACAGACAAGTTTGTGGGAGCATCTGTAGTGGATGATGATCTGGGCCGACCCGACTGAATATCCTGAGCAGACCTTCTGTTGATCTGCGGGCTTCCTTTTGGGGCATCTCCCTTGCCCCACCTGCTGTGCAGGCTGGTCCCTCTCTTCATTTTGGGTGGCACTCTGATCTGCTGAAGCACCCGGTTCAGAGCTGTGGGGTGGGTGGAGACACCATCAATTTCAGCACAGACGCTCTGGCTTTCCAAATCCAGGTCAGGCTCCAGCTCAGCCTGAGCTTGCTGGATATCATGTGGAGACACAGACGACCTCCTGCGCTGATGCTGGAACAGGTGCTTCAAGCCTTGACCAATGACATTAATGTTCTCCAAAGCGTTATGCGTTATTTTGGATAATTTTTGCTCTGATTCATGTTGTTTTTTGGTCTCTTGATCTTGGGACTTGCCTCCAGGATCAGGGTCATCAGACAACTGTTCAGTGCCAGATGGCTCCATTGATGACACCCAACAAGTTTATTTGACTATTCATACATAAATACGTCCCCTTTCTTTAAAAGGCTTGCGTTTATTTTGAAAATGCCAAGATTGCCAGCTAATTAGGTGTGTAATTGCTTCAAGAATGACTACACATGCAGTTGTGCCACGGTGATCTCATGCTTATCTAATGTTAAACAAAAGAGTAGTCATTATTATACATCCATGCAGCAAGTGTGGGTTAAAAATCCAATGCGCAAAACATGCCATTAACAAAATAAAACGTATTAGTCCTTGGAGCACCCCTTCACGTGGCATTAGTTGCATCTAGACTGTATGCAGAAGCTGAAGCTTGTGTGAGACAAGTCACTCACTGCCTGGGGGAGAAGCCCAGCACAGACGGTGTAGGAAAGCAAGAAAGGTAATAAAAGCTGTTCAAAAGGGGGAGAAGCAAGGAAAAAACAGTGGGGTTTTGTTTATTAAGAACAAGCCCATAATAACATCTAACAGAACATGAGGTTAAACTTCTGAAGAGCATGTTAGTCACTTTGGCAGAATTAATTTTGCTCTTTAAAAAAGATCTGATACTAAGACCCTAACTTAACAGTATTTAATACATGCAAAAAACCAGAACATTGCCAAATAAGTTATTAATTTCCAAATAGTGAGAAATGGTTTATTACAGCCAGCATCCACTGATGGTACTGGAAACTAGATCTGAAAATCTGTCTTCAAGCAAGAACAGGCAAGTGAAATGCTTTCAATTGGCATATTCTTGTCCACAGCTCTCAGAGGAAACAAGAATGCCTTTTGAAGCATAGATTAAGCAACCAATCTGCAAGGGATCAGCACCAGGTATGTGCAGTTCAGTCTCAGGCACAGGAACTGTGGTTTTTGGAGAGCTCAACCCTCAAAAGTCATTTCCTGAGCTCAGGCAGGACTGGATTATACAACAGTGCAGCTCAGCACTTGTATAGCAACAACTACAGGAGAAGGTCAGCAAAGATATGGGGAAGGAAGGGAGGAAGGAAGAACACAGTAACTGAAAGTCTGACATCAGCACCGTGAGATCACATGCTCAAAAGCTGACCATTGTTTTCTGCAGGAGAAAACTCTGACTAGGCTTCTATAAACATAGAAACAAGCACACAGAGATCTACCTCAATCTTGGCAGAAAGCAGTTTGTGCTTTAGAAAATAATTATTTGACATATTTGGGATTTGAGAGTGTTCATCTCTATGCTAAAACAGCTGCAGAAACATAATGCACTGAGTTTACAATTTGAGTGCTCTCAATTTTGTGCATCTGAAGCCTAACATAATGGGTTAAACAGATATTCCAAAATGCTTTCCAAATTGCCATCCAGAAATATCAGAAGAGCTGCCTCTTTCTCTTTTCCAAGCGTCACTGCTATTTGTTGGAGGCAAGAAGAAACTCAGAACTTACAGAAAGCAGAACACTGGAATTATGCAGGATTTTGTGTCAGTACTTTGAAAATACTCTAAGCATTGAGTCTCAACGTACTGGCCATTTAATCAGTACCGCATTAAATGCAAAGGAATAAAATATATTTACCCACATTCATGCAGCAATTGTGAGGCAGAAGAAAAAAAGATGTGCCAATAACATACTTACATACTTAACACTTCCTTAAATGAATTTAAGTGCCTTTATGTCTAGTAGTATGCTTTGACTTTTGAACTTGCTCTTTCTTAATTCTTTTTTTCTTCCCCTTAGTAACAGGTTCTGTAAAAAGTTACACTACACGTCTCCACTCAGTTTATATTTTGGGACAAAAAAAATCACAAAACTAGATGCTCATTTTCAACCAACAGACCAAATGGTTTAGTGAACAAAACTCACCATCGAAAAAAGCAAGAATCCCAAAACAATTTGTTGTGTAAAATACAAAACTGACAGCTGACCCATAACTGTCTTTTTCATTATAGCTAATTCACTTGGCAGTTATTTTTCAGTCAGGACTCATTGAAAAACTGCAGTTCCTATCCAACATGACCAGTATAGACTCCAGCCAGGATCTCTTTGGTCACCTGCATGCTCTCTATCCACTTTATCACTGGTAATGCTGTTTGTCTTAACACCACTTGAGTCTAACTGGAATTTCATGCATTATCTGCTAGAAAAAATTACCCTACTTAAAATTAACCCTATGACAATCTACAAACCAACCTGAAACAAACCAGCCCACAGTGAGCTCACAAACAAGGCACGGCCACCCTGTGTATTCTGGGACAGATTTCTGAAATTATTTGGCCTCTGAGAGGCTCCTAATGGGAGTTTTGTAGTCATCTCCTATTTCCATAGGATGAGTCTGTTGTGAGCCTGGAACGAGCTTTGCAAATTGCACATCTGGCATAAAGATCTTTACAACTACTAATTTGTTCTAATAACTACTTTTGGGGAAAAAAAGAGTGAAGAATTGTGAATCTTCAGAATTAATTAACACACTTATTTGCATTAGGATTCAACTTCTGTGCTCGCTTTTGTTTTCTCTACTTACAATCACCTTTATATTCTGTTAGTGGGAAGAAACAATATAGCATAAAGTTCAAAACCATGCATTTCTTATTCGTACAACAGTATACTAGATCAGAAATAAAATTCACAATTCCATATACAGCCAACTGAACAGATGCTATAAAATTCTTACATCCCAGAACATTCTAACACAGTCCTTCATTTGTGCAATTATTTCCCAGGAACCCTGAGAAACAAAACAGTTCAAAAGGAAAAAGTGGCAAAATCAACACTAGATAACAGTGAAAGGATAAACATGTACTTGCCTCCATCATTTGCCCTTTAGCATGGCTGACCCACAGCAGTCCCTCCACTGAACAGAACTGCAAAAAAAATTCAGTATGAGATACAATTCTGGAAATGGGAGAAAAGATATATAAAAACAAGAAAGTGAGAGCATGATTTCAACTTTTAATATTTTTTAATTTTTTTTTTTTTCCACTGAAAAGCAAGCTCCCCTGGAAGCTGTCCTACTTTATACTCTTTCAAGTAATGGCAGGGATACAAATATGACTGAAGTTAAAACTGAATCTTATAGAGTTAATCAAGAAGTTCTTGTGAAGGAGCATTTTCTCTTGGGGTTTATGGCCACCATCACATACTGAAAGCAGAGGAAGACACCAGGGCTCCAGCCTGCAAGGTCCGTCTGCACCATACAGATTTTATTTTCTTCTCCTATTTAGTCATTCAACACCCTCAGCACAGGTCAAAGAGCTGGCTCTTGTTTCCCTGGTACACACCTGACAGGAGCAAAAGCTGTGAGCACTCAGACACAGCTGGCCCTGGCACAGCTGATGGCAGTAGGCAGCTGCTGTCCCCTGGAAGCTCCTGCCTGGACATTTCTGCCAACAGCCCAGCGCCAGGTGCGTGCTAGATGACAAGACGACAGCTGAGAGCAGACACGGTGACAGCACTTCTCCAGCCAGCCCAAAGAGCCAGACCACCCAGACTTTCCAAAGAAAATTAATTCAACCAGTTCTTGAAAACAGGGAGTACATTATGCTTCAGAGGAACACTACAAGGGCTCTGCACAACTGAGGTATTGCGACTGTTTTATTCCACATCGGATTCGCACCTCCAAGACAGCAGGAGAGGCAGAAAGGTCAGTTGCACTCCTGCTACTGAATTTTCCTATTAACATTGACATTATTTGGATCTGATTCTTTAGCCTCTGGAAAAATGCAACAATACTAGGCCATGGCAAGAATTTCGGCAGATCTTTTCAGGAGAGGAAGGGTAGAAGGGAGAGATCAAAGCTGCTCTTGTCTCCTCATTGCCTTTCTGCCAAGAGACACTGCCACTTTCAGTGTGTCAAAGCTGACTCAAATGTCAGGAACAAGAGAACCACAAAGTGGAAATACAGGTATTTTCATTCCACTTCCAAGAGAAGACAAAAGGTTATACTACAGCTATTTCTGGTACAAAGAGAGACTTCTAAGCATGCTAGTAACACAAAGAAGAGATGTCCTCTCATTTTAACTTCCAGCAGAATTATATCTGATAATGCCAGCAAAGAAGCTGGCAAAATTTAGCAACTCTAGTTCTAAAAGATAGGTTTATTCCAGGCTTGTAGTTGTAAGGAGGTTAAAACAAGTTAAATTAGTAGGCTTGTAAAGAAAGATATCATCTACCACCAATCCACACCCCACACTATGTGTGATTTTAACAGGTCCTTTTAGCCCTGAATTTTGGAAAGTATCATATTTACATTGACTCATGAAATAAGAAAGTAGAACTAACCATGGAGTAGTAAAATACTCCCCCCAATGACTCAAAACCAGCTCTTTCTACCAGTATTGTTTAAAACATGACACCAATCTGGCAAGACAGAAATTCCAACCAGAAGTTAACAGCCATCCCTAATGCTCTGACCCTGTATGGGGCTCAATGACTGGCAGCTTCACCCTGCTCTTCAGAGGAAAATTATCCCTCCTGATCCTTCTTCTAGACTGCTAGTCTAGGGAGCGTTGACTTAAGCGCAACTCTTAAAAAAACTGTATTAGTTTAACAGCAATGGCCTTAATCTGGGACTGGTTTGTCTACATGGTCTTTTCTAATCAAGCATTAGCACATTTCTCCCTGCAGGACTACAAACAAGATGTTCAGGCTGCCCATCAAACACTGCCTGAAGTCCTTCAGTCAGCATCTGCAGGAGGCTGGGACTAAGAGACTACCCCATCCACACCTCCTGACCTGCTCTCAGGGTTAAAAACCTGCTATCAGTGTCAACAGAAACAGAGACATGCATAAGGTGTTTTTTACTTGACTCATTACAGCCGCTTCTCCCAGCCCCAGGCAGGCTCAAGCAGAGCTAGAGACACAGAATAAGATCAGTGCATTCCTCGCACCCAGCGGGGCAGGAACAGCACCAACCTGGCCCTGTATGTCACAGACACCACAGACGCAGAGCCATGGGCACCTGCCCTGCAGCACAGACATGCTGCCAGGCCTCTTCTCAGGGGCCAAGAAGCCAGCCCAGCACAGCCACTAGTCCCTATTCCCCTCAGAGTAACACCATTTGGAACAGGACCTATGTTAGCCGTTCATCAACTGCTACCACACATTGTGAATTCCTTGCTTTGCACACTTATTGGACTTCTGCAATAAAAATACTGATGCACACATGTACAGTCCTTTTCTTCTATTAGATCTTATGCATTTCAGAGACAAACACAGCAAAGCAGTCACTCACAAATACGCTGCTCTTCAATATCCACCTCCGCATCCAGCTGCACAGAGACAGTAATGTGGTATAAAGAAGTTGGGCTTGACTACTTTGTTGCCAATGGGAATCAAGTAGTCATGCATTTAAAACCTCAGCCAAAATCAAGAGTGTTTCCTCCCACATTCATGGCAGAGTCCACATTAAAAAAATCCACAAATCTTTACCCAAAGCAGCACAAAAAGGGAGCAGACTTACTTGAAATAAGGCTGAATTTCAGCTACCACTGAGAAGGTGCAGGTTTATAATCAGAGCCAAAACCAAGACCCATATTAACAGCTCCTTACAGACCTGTTGGGCAACTTGGGTTTCTGCCAGAACACCCGTCTGCTAGCTGCAGAGCAGCTTTGCAGGTCAAGGCCCCCAGTACAGCTACACGGGTGACTACGGAACACCAGCTGCATGGGGTGGGTGCTCCCCAGGTGCAGAGCTTCCTGCTTCCCTTTCTGGAACCTCGTGAGGTTCCTGCCTCCCTATTCCTCAAGCCTGTCCAGGTGCCTCTCAATGGCAACACAATCATCAGGTCTATCAGCTTCCCTTCCTGCATCACCTACAACATTCTTCACCTATTAATATGTTATTAATAAAGAGATTATACAATACCCAGTACTTGTCACACAGACTGGAATTACACCTGAAGCATTTAAAGGACCTGGGTAAACCAGAACCACAAATTTCAGCACAACAAACCAGGTGAGAACCAACGCCTGCAGCAAAAGCATGACAAGAGCAGGAACTGCTCTGCAGAGCAGCAAGCAACCACTAACACAGCCTCCCCCTCTGCTTCTCTGACCACAGGATGCTCCGCAGCCCAAGCAGTCAAACTTCTTACATGTATCCAATGTGAATTAACTAAGTTCTTCTCAGCAGCAACTGGAGCTAGAGGCTTCCCCAGCCGAAAGCCAGCACAGGGAAGGACCACAACCCCACACACTTTGGAGGAACTGGCTTTCACCAACAGAGCTTTTACCTTACTAGTCAGTCAGCCATCACTGGCCTGAATGGGCTAAGTTCAGTCTTAACAGATTCTGACCCAAAGTAGCTCTGTGTTCATTACTCCCATTTCAACTGCTATTCAGCCTCAGGATCACAGCAATGACACTCACAGCTTCTCACACACAAGTGACAGTACCCCTTGTGACCGTGACCCGCTAAAGCATGAGATGCTTGTTCAGCGGGCAGTGATTTACAAACATGGAGTGCTACGGGTACAGCACTTCCAGTGATCCCAGAAAAGGACACAGTCCTTTTGCTCAAAACTAGTCTAACTGGGAATCATGAAAAACACATTTATTTGCCCTCAGGATAATCACCATGGCAACTGGCTTCCAAGAAAATAATAGCCAACAGCTTCAGTACAAAGGCCACTATGGGATTTGTTAATGACGCCATCAGCTCACACAAATCCAAAATATATTGAATTTTGCCAAATTTATGCCTGAAGAAAATGTAAGTAGATATCTGCAAAATTCCTGTCATAACCCACCCCATCAGCTGAATCAACAGCAGTACCACTCATCTCAACACTGCAGGGTCCTTTAATGTTCTTTAAATTTTTTAGACACCCTGTAGAACAGTTTTAATTCTCTAATGTACATAATTTCACCTTTCAGACCACTTCTTTACATCAAAAGAAAACTT
Source organism: Erithacus rubecula (assembly GCF_903797595.1). Taxonomy (NCBI): domain Eukaryota; kingdom Metazoa; phylum Chordata; class Aves; order Passeriformes; family Muscicapidae; genus Erithacus; species Erithacus rubecula. The sequence continues at coordinate 20,218,035 of NC_136665.1, forward strand.
TATCTTATACTTAATCTCCTTGTCGTTCCACACTTTAGTATTCATTTTTAGTTTAATGAGTTTGAATAATTAAACTGCAACACTTACATTTTTCATTAAACTGAATATTTCACAAAGGTTGGTCAACATCATCTTACAGTTAAGGTAATAAAAACTAATCCTCTGTTTAGGGATATACACTCAGGGAGACATGCAATCTATGTATTCTTACAGGTATTCAAAGATATTGCAGGAAATGTTCTATTTTCAGAGAATGGCAGCTTTTTTGGGAAATGTGCACCATTAATAGATAGCATTACAGAGATCATAACTTATTTATGTACAACAAGAAATATGCACCAAGTTGGGCTACAGAATGCACATCCCTGGTACACTTTGTAAAGCACCACTAAGGTTGCAACAGGCAGCTCAGCAAACCACTCCTGGTGTGTTCCTACAGTTTCCACGAAAGCAGCTTACAGGAAACAATGCTCCCCCTTTCTGCCCAATGCTACTTTTGCACACTGCCACAGCCAAATAACACTGACCAGGCAGACTGAGAAACACACTTGAAGTGTGATGCACCAACTTCTGCCTACTCAGAGGATCTCACCAAGATGCCAATCCCTGGACCCAGCTCTGCTTGCAGGCGAATGTTGGAAGAATTCTTCAGCGCATATAAGGGATCCCCTTCCCAACCACAGCACTTTGCTGCCCATCACAGCTCACAGCCCATTCTACCTTCCTGTCACAGGAACACCATCAGGCTGCTTTACGCCAGACAGTGAACTGGGTTGGATCTGTGTCCCTCCAGCCTCACCTTAGCCTGAACCACTGCAGCTTATCAACAAAAGCACATGTGTTGTCTGCTAAATACATCCTGTACAGCAGTGTGGTATGATGAATGATTCAGTCATTCAGTAGCTACCTTCCGCACAATTAGCTTTCCTTTTTTAACAAAAACCACTAACCAAAGTCTCTTCTGAAAGGTGTGTGAGGAGAGGTGTGTGTTCAGCTGCCTTTCACTGTAGTGCACCATTAACTGACAAGACCACCAAGGCCCTGGAACGCTGGCGTCCACACCAAAAAAAGGATAACTGTGCCCAAGTAGTTTACAGAAGAAACAGATGTTATCAGTGCACACTGGCCTCCTCTAAGCCCATACAGAGGCATTTAGTCAGCTTCCTCATTCCAGGTTTAGTGTACCTACAGACAGCTAAAAGCGTCCAGGAAAATACAACTGTGCATGCTGGTGACTTTCTGTGCTGGGGGAACAGCCAAGGCTGTCCACCTCTTGTCACCTGGGTGGGATAAACCTGCACAGCAACAAGACATATCCCACCCAGCTCTGCTACTCTCCTACATGATAGACATATTGTCTAATAAGACTACTCCTTTCTGGGAGCAGACACCACTGTGCCAGCTCCTGTGCAGAGGAAGGCAAGCAAAATATCCTTCTTTCCTAACCTTCATTCCAGATGCCTCCCAATTCAAGGCAAGTAGTCTGTACCTTCATGTGAGTGCTTTATCTAAGCAAATAGAGCAACCACCATGGCCTTCCAGGTGCAGTTCCAAGACTACTACATGTCTGTCACATACTTCAGGAAGAAAATTTCAGCAGGCTGTGGTGGTATTTAGGAACTAAATGGGTAAACAATCAATACAGCTTTTGACTATCTTTTGAGTACTCCCACAGCAAACTCAATCAAGGTCGCCCTCCACACAATACCAGCTGGGTATTCTGGTGCTCCTACAGCCTCACTGTGTACATGTATAACCTACTGCTAAAAGCATGCAAAATGGTGTACATCAGCCAAAATTGAGAATATGTACACCTAGAGTTCTCTCTGCCCTAATCAGATAGCCTTTCCTTTTGATAGTTACAGCAGGCATACATACCTCAAAAGTGCACAGGGTAGCTCATCTCTTTGCATAGATATGCTCACAGTTGTAATCCAAAAGTCATCAACAGAAGTCTAACTTTTAAAAAAATGTAGAATTATAAATTCCACAGGAAACAAGAAAGTCAGAGGAGGGAAGAAGATATGATTTATCAGCTTCTACATTTGCAGACATTTGCAGTTAGTACTGTAGGTCATTTTCAGAGTAAATCTTGGCAACAAAGCTTCTTTGTAGAGGAGAAAGACCTGCCAAAATTAACAAGCATAATAAGAAACACCATTAATACCTGATAAACAATAAAATAGCACACATATTCAGAGTCCCCTTAAGAGAAAAGAATTAACACATTTTAAATACTATGTTTCTGCTAGCTTTGACATATTTAAAATCAGAAGCAGCCTCTGAAGTTACCTCATATTCTGACTACTTTAAACTAATAAATTATCTCAAGGAGGGAAATCCTCTAAGCATTCAAATAATGTTTGATCATATCAGAACAGGCAACACTATACCACATCACAGATTGCCCTGATTCAGACAAACCTTCCCAGCTCACCAAACACATTGATATTCACCGGGTATTTTCCCACAGGAGTGCTTGTGTGACCAGTGTCAGCCTAAAGAATTAAGCCGCTGTCCAAAACGAGGACCAACACAGAGCATGATGGAAGCCCCAACACAGCATGTACATAAAGTACATACTCAGGGGGTATCTGCGTGGCATAAATGTTCAGCAGTGTTGACAAACTTCTGAACTTCTCAGGTGTGGATTTAAGTTAGTAGAACATAAACTTTTTTGCGGCAGAGACCTTCTGTTCTGTGTTTGCATTTCACATGGTGTGTCAGATCTAGCTTCCAAAACAAAGTTCTCAATCTTATTTTAATAGAAGTGTTTCATATTTTTGATACATGAGTAGAATTCTTCTCTATAAATAAAAAAGGATCAACTGGATCTGCATTACCATAAAATGCTTCTGAAAGAACAAAGACATTATATTTTGCAAAAAGATATTTAACTGCACACAACTGCCTGTTTCCTTCTTTCCTTTTTCCATAACACACTTGGCTGGAGGAAAAATTTTGAGAATTTGGAGATTAATTCAAGCACAAAGAATTAGCTCATTGTGCGGTGACAATATGAGGGTCTCAACTGCTTAGGGAAGTTAAGTATTTTAAGTGTTTCATCATAGCAGAATACTGAGTTTCTAGAAGTGCAGACAACACATGTCTAGCCTGCCACCTTCATGTTCCATTTCATTCAGCTATCTACACTCCTCCCAGAGACACTGGTTTATCCCCTAGGATAAATTGTGCCGAGTTCACAATTAGATTTGCTGAACTTGGAAGGGACCTCTGGATGTCACCTGGGCCACCCAGGACTCACCGCCTACAAACAATTTAAACAAGTCTTGCTACTGAGACACCACAGTGTTCCTGGCCCCAGAGAGGCCATGGGGGACATGAGTCCCCATGAGCTCAGCCCTCACAGAAAGCACCTCTCTGCCGAGCAGCACTCAGGCTAGGGGCCAGGCACAGCAAAAACCACTCCCTGTATTTTGGGGGGCAGAAGACTCCAGGTCTATCAAGAGGCACCTAAGAAACACCTGGCACTTGGCAAATCCAGGTGCCAACGTCCTCTCTCCAGCTCTCAATGGCAGACAGCTACAGAACCACCTGAAGAGAACACGCCACACCAGCAAATGTGCTGGGCAAGCCAAGAGAGATTCCTTCCCCAGAGTTCTAAGCCAAAATTCCTAGAAACCAAATCTAAGATATTATCACACCAAGTCTTTTTGAATGGTTCAAAAACAATTCTCAGAAAGACCAGAGGAAACACTAACACAAGGTTTGCCTGACTCCAGAGCAGCCACAATAGCCAGCTCAGTCAGGCACAAGCCATTCACCCAAGCAGTGGAGGAACTGACTTGCTAGATACAACCCATCTGCTGCAGAATGCAGCTCTCTAAAACACACAGAAACACAATCTGTAGACTTCCAGTGATATCTATTTTGTATCTGAATTAGACTTAGGTTTCAATTACAGGAACTTCAGCTATGATAAATCAGATGTGAGACAGCCCAAGCCATGACACAGAACTGCTTAGAAAACCAAACTTAGCAACTTTTATCTGGTAAACGGAGGGGGGAACCCCTGACAAAAAAAAAAAAAAAAAACCAAAACAAACAAACAAAAAAACACACCTCCCAAACTCTAAGGAACCTGAAGTTCCAATTCCTTCCTAAAGCAAATTCCTTGTAAAGTGGAATTCTCTATTTTCAGTTTGCTTCCATATATTGGATGCCTTCCAGACCAGCTGGGTAGGTTTATCAGGCAGCAGAACTGGACACAGTGGATACAGAGCTCCAACAAACTTGTTCATTTGCTGCCAGAACCCTGTGTGGCTGCAGAGTTGCTGAGCAGAGCAAGTCCTGCAAGCTGGGGAGCCCCATTGTCCCCAGACAAGAGAAGGAAGAGCCCCTCCTGGCACCAAGACAGAAATAGCCCTTCCAGTGAGTACACCTACTCACTGGGCCTTCCTTGCCTCTAGACACTTGTAGATGGACAAAGAATTTACGCTAAGAGAAAGACCGTGATCAAACATGGACTCATCTGCCACCTGTTAATCTTAAGTAAGACAGAGCCAGTGGTGAGCATCAGGGACAGCAGCACTTGTTCCCCAGGCTGAACAGAACCCAGCAGCACTGGCTGAGGTCAAGGCACCACTACCTCAGTGACCACACCAGAAGCCTGGACTGTTACTAAGAGCTTCCAACCTGCAGAAAAACCTGATTTTAAGGTTTTTGGATGATGGACACTGTTTACTGATGCAGTGGCAGTTACATCACCCTCTGCTTTCTCCTCTTCCTCTAGCTTTCCACTCAGATCTTTGTACCTTCAGTTCAGACCCATACACCTCCTACTCACCAAGAAGCCTCATTAAGTTTCCCTACTGATAAGAGTTTTTTAGTGAAAGTGACGCCTCCACCCACCATGGGAGTTTTACGTGCCACCACGTTTCTCACTAATGCACACCAGGTACTTCTGTGTCGCCGGCGACAGCAGCTGCACACAAGTCACAAACACACAGCTCCAAGTCTCGTGAATTTTGGCACTCGTAAAGCTTCGAAGCTGCTGCTTTACACCTTAAGTTTTTTACTTTAAAGGCGTGTCATTGACAATCTTGCTTTTAAGCTGGCGAATTCTGAGCTCACCATGAAATAATTCGTGTCTAAACAATCTCATCAAAGACAGCCGAGGCGAGCAGCAATCGGTGAAGCGAAAGCGAACACGCCTCAGCCCCCCCCAAACCAGCGCGAGGGCCGCGGCGGCGCCTCGCGAAGCCCCAGCACGGGCTGCAGGCGCGCGGCGCCGCCCCCGTGAGGGGCCGCAGGCCTGGGGCGATGGCGGGGCTGCGCCGGGGACGGCTCGGCACCGCCGGGCCGGACATCGCCCCGCGCAGCCCGGGCCCTGCGCCCCGGACGACGGCCCGGAGCGGGGGGAGCGGGCCGGCGGGCCGCGGCTCGGCCAAAGGGACCGAAACCGGCCGCAGGAGCGGGGGCGGCGAGACAGAGCGCGGCCGAGAGGCGGCTCTGGGGGCGGGTGAGGCGCTCGTGACGGGCGCACCGGGGCCGGTCCGGCTGGGTTCCCTCGCCCCGTCCCGCGGTTACCGGTGTTCCCCCGCCCCGTTCCGGATCCCGTTCCCTCTCCGTTCCCGATCTCGCGGTCCGTCGATCACTCACCGGCCGAGCGGCGGCCGCTCCATCCCCGCGCGCCGCCACCGCCCGGCCCGGCCGCGTGACGTCGCGCGAGGGGCGGGGCCGGGCGCGCGCCGTGGCGTCACCCGCGGGGACGGGCCCTGCGAGAGAGCCCACCCCCACTGCGCCTGCGCACTGAGGCCCAACACCGCTGCCACGGTCACGTGCGGGCTGGGCGGGGTCGCGCTCCTTCCCGATCCCGTTCCCGATCCCGATCCCGTTCCCCGGGGCCTCTGCCCTGCCAGGCTCGGTCCCGCCCGCGGCGGCGCTCGGGGTTGCTCTCGTTCTCTGTGCTGCAGTGGCGGGAGGCTCCTCGCATCTCTCGGCACGGTTTTTCTCTAGTCACCTATTCCTCTCCCGAAGCCCCTTCCCCTGAGCCCGGCCCCTTCGGGCACAGCCACGGGTGGGCTCCCTTGTGCGGCTCCTCGCCTGGAGACCCCGACAGCCCGCGCAGGTGAGGCACGGCGCCCTCAGCCCTGACTAAAGCGCAGCCTTGCAGAGAGCAGGGAAAGCCCACCTCCCGCTGCCAAACACCCTTGGCTTGACCTTTGTGTCAAAGGAGCAGGAAAGGACAATCGTGACAGGGTTGGCTTTGAATAGTTACTACGACGTGAAATGTCTTTAAAAGGTAAAATCCATGCATTCCTGCCACAGCAGACACTCCAGCCTCAGGTATCTCAGAGCAATAGCATATTTTCAGCTCAGTATTACAGGGGCTGTCATTTGATTTTCTGGCTCCTGTGACTAAATTGCTATAGCTTTGCTCTCATGGTCTAGAAATTCTAGGGAGCCTTCAATGAAATTACTGCTCATTTTAACTTGGTGGATGCACTTTACTCTGGAGATAATGAATGGTGTAATGCAATAATATAATGAAGAATACATTTCCATTTTCAAGATGCTCTGTCTCTCGTAACTGCTCCATGCAGCCAAAGAAGTTAATACAAGAAAAGCAATTAATGCAAATAGTAATAAAAATTTTGTCTCTTCCATGTGCTTTTCCAAGAAAGTCAGCCTTAGAGCATTGCTCTTGAGCTAGGTAAATGTGATCAAATCCCACTGCGGATGGAAGTGCTGCATTAAAGACACCTTTCTCAAGTGTCCAGGTACAGGGCACCCGAGACTCAGAGGGCACAGGTCCAGCCCAGCATAATGGTCAACACCAGCAAGGAACACTTGGGCCCCACAGCTGATCTGCACAGACTTCTCTGTGTACACAGCACGTGTTCTCGTTCTGTGCCCGGATTGCCGCGGGTTCGCAGTGCTGAGCAGGAATGAAACCCCGGACAGCTTTTCCCCTTGGTGAGGCACAGCTACTGCACGGAGTGTGAGCGCAAACCGACTGCTGGCAATCTCCTTCTTCTACCCAGCGCTCCTAGTACCGCGCAGCTCCTGCGCTCGCTGGGTCCCACAGCTGCGGTGGGCACCCGCGGCACTGGGTGGAACGCAACTCCTACGGCCACCCACACCTCGCACTGCGGAACCTCCGGGAGTGCCCAGCAGTCAGACCCGAGGGCAGACGTGTCACAGGCGTGTCGGCTGCGCCCGCATAGGCTGAACATAGGGCAGGGCTGGGCATGGGGGACACCCCGGGCGGAGGGCGCCCCGCGCCCCTCACGCACGGCTCCGTGGTGTCGGGTCCTTCCGGCAGGGGGCAGCAGCGCCTCAGCCAGCTAAAGGAACTGGGAGCGGGCGGGGAGCGAGCTGGGAGCGGGCCGGGACCGGGCCGGGAGCGAGCTGGGAGCGGGCCGGGACCGGGCCGGGAGCGAGCTGGGAGCGGGCCGGGACCGGGCTGGGACCGGGCTGGGAGCGAGCTGGGACCGGGCCGGGACCGGGCCGGGAGCGAGCCGGGAGCGGGCCGGAAGCGGGCCGGGACCGGGTCGGGAGCGAGCTGGGAGCGGGCCGGGACCGGGCCGGGATCGGGCTGGGAGCGAGCTGGGAGCGGGCCGGGACCGGGCCGGGACCGGGCTGGGACTGAGCGGAACCGGTAGTAGGTGTTACCGACACACCCTCGGGCAGACCGCACATACCGATAGCTCCAGAGACAGGGCACACTCACATTAGGGCTGAAACACCCGTTTCATATCCATTTTCCAGGCTGGACTTTCATACTGGCCCATTACTGTTTACTACTGACCCGTAACCTGCACTTTAACTCGGCAGAAGTATTATTTTCCGTAGAAAACCTCAAAACTCAGACTTTGTTGATCTCCTGTCTGAGAATCAAGAGAGAAATGGTTTAATCCTTCAGTTGTACGAAAAGGGAAGAATGCCTGAACTGAGGAAGTGGGAAACCTTTGGTAGCAGGTCACTGTTGGACAAGTGGGAAAGGCATACAGCTCCACTGCATCATGGCAAAGGTTTCAGGATCCCATGTGGCTGGATCTGCAGGTGGAATAAATCCCAGCATGTGTCTCATACTGGGTAGCCAAGTGGCGTCCCTCTGCCATGGAAAGGAGTGGGCAGACACTATTGCTGCCGCTGCTCCCAGGAGTTCCTACTGCCCCTCTGATACAGTACTCACCTACATCGTCACCACTGACAATTAATCAAATGTTAGCACACTATGCATTAGACTGAACCCCTGAAAAAGTACCAACCAGCACTACATCACTCAGAGTGACTACTGTGTCATGGGGGGAAAATCTCCCAGCCTCAGGGTGAGGGGAAGTGTGCAGTTGACATGGACACTGTTATCAACACGCTCATCTGAGGCCTCATCCATATCCTCCTGGCTGAGTCCTAAGTGAGTGGGAAGGGGCTGGCAGCATTCTCACCACTGCAGCAAGTTGTTGCACTGGGATCTGGAAGAACAGTAGGTGACAGAGAGGTCCCAAGGAATGACTGGAAGACACTGCAGGAGATCATCAAAGACCTTATTGATCCAGTCACTGGAACGAGATGTCTCAGAATAATTAACTGCAAGGTTTACGTAAGAACAAAGGATCAATATTCAGACAGCTTGGGAGGAATCATTTGGTGCTATAATGAGTTTCTCTCTTTGTGACATTGAATGCTACACTCCTGGTTCTCATACACTGGGAGAGAAAAAACATGTTTTCATGTTGTCCTGCAAGTAAAAACTGCCAGGTTTGCCATCTTTCTGAGGATGTATACAGAAAATGAAGGCTGTGGAGAAGACAAAACAGATTCAAGCAGTGAGCAGTGCACTCAGCTGCATTTCTCAGACTCATTGCTTTCGAGCTTCTCAAGGGAAGTACAAAGCCCATGTATACTCCCCCAGCTCAATTTACTGATAAGAACCTTTGTGAGAACAAAATAGGAGGTTCTTACAAGAAGGAGACCAGCATACAGAGAGCACTTTGGAGAAATGAGAGAAGGAAGGACAGCAGTAATGATGAGGTTGAAAATTTTAAAGACTAAACTCCAAAGGGTCTGGAGACCACAGCAGTAATCCAACTGGAAAGTTCCTAATAGATTGATAATAGAATGATAATAGAGCTACCATGATATGGTTATGCATTGAAGAAACTATTTCTTTTGTTACAGTTTACAAGTATTAAAAAAATAACTAGAGAGACCATTTGTGAGAGCAATCAGAATCCAACCCTGCCCTTACTCATCAGCCTGTACTTGTCATCAGGAATGCTCACAGCAGACACAAAAATGTTTTAAGTGTTTTGGTCAGGGATACATCATTGCACCAGCTTTCTTCAAGTCCTTCCACTTCCAACAAATAATAAAAAAAAAAATTAAAAAAGGAAATATGCCTTGAGCTTCAGGATGGTACAGCTTTTCTCAGCAAACCTCTAATTTTCTGTAATGAAGTGAATATATACCTACTTGAAGTACAAGACTCACAAGATTAAAGCAGTCATTTACTCTAAGTGCTATGTAATGCAGGCATAGTTTAAGATGCTTTATGACATCAAAGCAGAAAGTACACAAAGAAATAGTGAACAGCCCTGTACAGCCCAAACCATACAGACATCTGTTTTATTGCTTTGTTTTACAAAAATCACACAAATTTGTCATGTTCCATACAAGAAGCTTTTCCTTTCACTGACTTGGTCAGGTGTTAAAAATGTAACATAAAAGATTTTTCTGGTGTCATAAACATGACTTGCCCACAAAGAAGTTTGTTTGCCGTGAGGTACTAGTGGATCAACAGGTAACAGGCTGAAAGGAAATGTAACCTACCAAAGAATAGACACATTTCGCTGGAATAATGTGTTGTCATTAGGTTTAATTGGGCAAATAGTGGTGTGATCTCCAAAGCCTCAGCTGATCATATTCCCTTGAGTGCATTAATAATTTTGGGGGAAAGTGCATTAACTATGCTTTGCTTTATTGTACTGCTGAAGTGGAGAGCAGGTGTGAGAAAACAAGCAAGTCTGTAATCCTTGCTTGCTTTGCAAATGAATTCTTAATCACTTTGGCTCCTATTTCCACACAAGATCTAACTTTTTGATAATTATGAGAGCAACTTGGCAGCTCCCCTTTTGTGACTGAGATAAGTAGCGAGTCCAAGAGGCTTTTAATTCCTAATACTAATACATATAGTTTATTCAAGTCTTTCTAAAAAGGCAGGTAACACCACGGCAAAACAAGCAAAGATCAACATTTGTTGCCATCCTATAATTACTTGCACTGAGAAACAGGTCTTATTACATCAGGATGAAAGCAGACTATCATTTCAGCCTTTGTCATGGGAATGTCTAGTTCTTTGTCAAATTCTGACCCTTCTTGACCTATCTGATCAGTATGCTGAATTACATCTGCTGGGGCTGAGCAGTCTCTACAATTTATGCAAGCAAGAATTTGGAGCAGTGTGGACAGGAAGAAAGAGAATGAAAGTGTCTTTTCAGTGATTATGTACAGTTAGATCTGATTATGGTTAGCAGTGACACAGATGAGGCTGGTCTAACACCAGCTGCCCCAATTCACTCTCAGTACCTCCAGCTGTGTGACTGTGCTCCAACCCTTGCACCACCGATTCATTCTAAAACTAGTGAGTTCTTTGAGAGAAGAAAAAAATCAGAAAATTATCACCAACTGCTGCTTAATTTCAGAGTCACCGAGTATTTAATTTTCTCCCCAGTTTTTCTGCTCCCCTAAAGCCAGTTTGTTCCCTGTGACAGAAGCCCAAAGGAAAAATGCTCCCCTGCATACAAGTCACCTGGCCAAACAACTCAGATTTCTTTCTTTGTTCTTCAGTAGCTAAATTAGGAAGTCAGTGTTCTTTTTTCCAAGTCTTTTATCCAATATGAGATGTGAGATTTAATTTAAAGACATCTTGTTCAGTCAGAAGCACCTAAATGGTCATTGATTGTTTTTCTTCAGTTGGATATGTAAGTCTCTTTAAAAACACAAACTGTTTGTTATTTGTGCTCTGTTCCCATCGCTAGACAGGCTACAGGGTTTGTGTTAACATTACTGGAATAAGAAAAATAAAATTTTCAACAAGTGAAGCCTAAACTCTTACACTCCTGAGGACCAGGAGAATTGCAACAAAACTGAGACAGTTATTCAGGAACAATCACATTAATCAGAAATATCTGCAGGGGCCCTGGAGAAAACATATCTGGTTGGAAAATTTTCACCACCATTTGGATGCTGAAAATTCAATAACATGAGGACAGTACTACTTTACACTAGTTAAAGATATATCATGGATATAGCTTCCCTTTGGCTCGCTGGGCTCTGAACAGCACAGCAGCAGCTGCAGGTACAACCCTCTGAGCAGTGTTAAGGAAACTTCCCTGTCTGAGCCTCCAGGAGCCATCCTGGCATTCAACCTGCCCCTCCTGAGCTGGGACCAAAGCCCCTTCGCAGCTGCTACCCCCCTCTCACACAGTCACAGCAGGTGACTCACCTGGCTCAGATACAAATATATTTTCTGAAGTAGACAAATATTAAATGAGCAAAGACCTTTTAGCAATCTCTGGTGATATCAAGTAAAACGACACAATATCACTAATTTAACTTAATCTTTTCACTTGGGTTCCTAGGAGATAGCACTTGAATTCTGCTACAATGACAAACTTACTCTACACCTATACAATTTCAAGGGCTGAAGTTGATTCACATGCTGTAGTAGGACTCTGCTTCTGCTCTCACAGCCAGGAAAAGAGGGCAGTACCTGATACCTAGAGGCTGGCACTGTTCAATACATTGTCAGATTTTCAAAGGACCAAAGTGACCAAGACAGCTACTTGAGCAAACCTGGCTACTTCCTTTGTGTTTAAATGGGAAAATAACCATTTGGAAATGTCACCACTTAACTGTAAATTCACTGTCATTACACTGGTTTTCATTTTTTGTGTTGTCAATTTGTCAGGAAGCTGAGAACTCTGAACAGCAGAAGTTAGTGGTAATAAAACTTGTAGTCTGCAGAACTTGTAGTCTGCTGAAGAATTAAGTAGGAAGGTCCAGACTATAACACATTGTAGTCCATATTCTGAAGCAGAAGTCCAAATAAACCAGGATCTACTGTGTAATCAGATGCTATTTTATCTCTTAAGGTCCCAAAATTCTCTACTACGTAGATCACCAACCTTGTAATTATTTGGACTGTAGCTACCTGAGGCTGAAAAGGACTTAAGAACCTTGCAATTTAAGTTTGCTACAATGTGAGCACATTGCATCTGTCTTGACTGGCAAAACTGGCTTCTTTATCCAAACCAGGAAGAGAACAAGCTAACTCAGAGCCCTCTTTACACATGGTTCAAAACTCTGCTGTAACCATTGCTGTACTGGATCTGGCTGGGACAGAGTTAATGCCAGAGCCAGGCAGCCTGCATGTCAGAAACTGCTCCCTGCAAGACTCTGCTCTCTGAGTTTGATGCCATTTTACTATGCTGTATGGAATGCCCTATTTAACAGCAAGGTAAAGCTAATCTTGAGGGTATCAGCAGCTGACAAGTTGTAGCCCCTGTAGAGGGATGCTAAGTTTTGCTTATAGAAGGCAAAAGCCATGTTACCCGTCATCAACACTGGGGTTCTAGCACTTTAGTAGAGAATTTCACTTTTTCTTGCTACTCTTGCACACAGTTTGCTAAGTTAATCATCCATCTCACACTATAGACAGGAAACAGAAATACATAATGTTAACACTTAAATGGATCTCTTCAAGATTATCTCTGTTCTTCAATTTATACAAGGTCTTATGCCAGTCTTGATGCAGGATCCTTAAAAAATGTTTTTGCTATTGGAAAACCTGGGGTGATGTGCTTATATGCAGAAATTCTAAGGGATGTACAGAACTTTGTGCAGAATTCTGTGAAGATCTTGTGCTAAACAGATCAGAGTTCCTCCTGCCCATCAGAGAGGTGATAAAGGCATTCAGACTAAGGACAGGGCAATTTGCTGGGCTGAAGTCTCCAGATTCTTTTCATTGCACCATCCTAAAGAGCAGCTGGACCATTGCTGATAGAAGCAAGCTTCAGGTAGAGATGGGAAACACTTAACACAGCACAGTTCCAGCTGAACTATGTAACAGGCTCACAGACAGAAAATCCTTAACTCAGCATTCATCTAGCAGTTTTCAGCTCCTCATTACAGACTGTATTGACCATTGCTATATAACTTCAGATAAAGAAAACTGGTACATGCCTTCCTCCATCCCATGCAACTGCTTTGCTCTGTACCTGGCCCTAAGCAGAACTGAAAGTTATTCCAGTGAGGATGGGGTTACTGTTTTTCAATACAAGTAGTTGTAAAAGGTCAATTGGATTACCCTGGTGTTGTCTTAGAGATAATTTATTATCCAAATGACAATGGTAATGTGTTTGTAAGTACAGCTAGTGATTAAAGGGACTACCTACTCATCAGACAATCCGTGGCATTTTCATAATTTGCCCAAGCAATAAGAACTAAGCTTCACTTACTCAACATGAACAGCAGAAACTCAGAAATAATCGTAGATTATTGTCAAGATAATCCAGAAAGTATTTTGAAAACAGTCTGTCAGCTTCTTTGTCTTGATAAGCTATTTCAAATGCCAAAATATTGAGTCATATTTTTGAATAAAAGTTATAAAAAATAATGTTATGAAAGCTTTAACTTTGCACCTTCCATGATGGTCTCTGAATCACTCATGGAAATGCAGGTCTGAAAGCAACTCCCAAGAGCCATTTTTTTCTTTTTCTAGTTGTTTTACTTTTTTTACAGTTTCTAGATCTGTAAGCATTTGATAGGTTACCTATAGTTCATCACAGAGGAAATTTAACAAAAGGATTGCCTTTAATAATGTCCTTTTTTCATCCCTTAGAAGATATTCCAAACCCTGCATTCTCTTGTGCCACATTTAAGGAAAACCATCACCAGCCATTCCAGGAGTGCATTCTAGAATTCCATCACACCATTTAGGTGTCAACATAGAACATTTCAAATCCAACAACAGCTTTGACAAGGAGAAAACTGTTTATTAAAAGCACCAGCAGTTTGTAGAAAAAATCGTGAAATTTCTGATATTTAATAAATGTATGATATACAATTGTGTTCTTGTCACAATTAACCACACCAAAGCTTCACCAGAGTCCAATTAAACACAAGTTTCCTATTCACCATTTTCTTTACTTAAATTTGCATACCAGTCCCACTGGGCTTGGCAAAGTCTATTTGCTCCATAGGAAAAACCCCAAGCAACTATAAATAATAATTTTTACTTCTCTTTGTCATGATTTGTGACTTTTAAAGCATGTCACAAAGCATCAAAACTCATTGTATTGTATCACCATAGCTTAACTGTGGACAGGGAACACAAAACTCAGATATTTAAGGGTCTACCTAGTTCCAGTTACCACCTGTGAAAAGTCTGACTCTGATTTCAACTATATGTGGATTCCTGCCTCAATGAGTCACTGACAATCACAGAGAAATTCTGTGATTGACAAATTTTGGAAGAGACCAAAATAAAATCAGCTCAGTTCTCAGACTCCATTCTAACCTAATAACCATGTGGCCTCCCAGCTTCGTACTTATAAAAATACAACATACATGCCGTAGTTTGCATCTGCAAACTATCCTCCAGCTACTTTTAAATGTATCTTCATTCACATTCGGGCTTAGCTGAAAACACCCCAGGGAAGAGAAGGACACAAAACCTGAGAGGCATATAGACTTTGTGCCTCAGTCTTCTCAGCAGAAGCAAGTGTTAAATAACTCAAGGAACTTCTAGTCCCGAGTTACATGTTCATTCACTCAGCTTCCCTTGGATGCACAGAGTCTGCCAGCTGGACTGGTGTGAAGAGAAGATCACAGAAGCCATCTCTAAAAATCAGTACTGCTCCTGGTCTCAGCAGATACCTCACTGACCACATACATGCCTTTATTGTCCCATAAAGAACAATGTCTTGTATTTGTTCGATAATTACAATCCCTGCCCCCAGACTGGCATCTGACTACCTACCGATTCTCACTTATTGCCGTTTGCTTGTAAACAAACCCATTAAGCACCCGCGGAAGAGTCTATTGTTATTACAATGACTATGAAAGCGATAAAGGTGCAAATTAGAAAAAGGTCATTGTCATTATGTAGCTCATAGCAGAATATGAAAATTGTCTTACTTGAACAACTGGTCGTGGACATTTTCTTCCTCCCCCTCCAAATCTGACTTGCACATCAACCTTCATCTAAACAACTGTGCACCACGGACAGGGGAGCAGTTCTATATTGAGTACTCTGAATTTCCCTCATATTAACCAGGTAATTCACACAACCCAACAAAGAAAGGGCTCCCAACCTACTGTGTTCTGCACACATGGCAGCATATCAGATCTCTGGTGGCTTCTGGTTAGTCAAGTACAGGCAGTAGCACTACCCAGTTGATTTGCAGCCACACCTCTGGTGCCACAAATCCATACCTTTGCTACAGTGAAGGCTTGGGTTCTAAGTAAGAGCTTCCAGTTTCACTGGTATTATTAGTAATGGTTGCAAGTGGCAGGAACAAAAATTCCAGAAGCCACGTGCTCTGCAGACACAGTGGGACTAATGGACAATACCAGAAAGAGTAAACTGAATAAATGGCCTGTGCTGGAATCAAACAGCAAAGCCTGCACATGTCTCCATCATGCTGGTAATGGCAAGTGACCAGCTGTCTTATAAGCCTTTTCTTACACAAGGGAAGAAATCTGTGCCAGAATAAAACAACTGTCTTCCTTCTTTCACATTCTTTTGCAACACTGCAGGAAAGCTCACAAATCAACTGTAACCTGGCCCTGATAAGCTTGATGCTGATTTACAGCTACCTAAACTCTTGAAACATCATATTTATGGCCAACACAACTGACATGGTTATTCCACCCTCTTGCTTCATCATTTCACACAACTCCAGTTGCATATGTAGATGTATGATAGCTGTAGGTGGTCACGTAAGTGATACACAGACACCTGGATTTCATTCTAACTCTCTTGGGAAGACAGTTTCAGATTTTACTTCAGCATAGTACTTACCACAACAGCATTGTGATCTTCACTGTTGCTGTGCTACAGGAATCTTAAAATCCATAGCTGAAAAGATAAAATGTCTAATCTTACTGCAGGTCAGCAAATTTAAGCCCTCACAAAATTAGTAGACCATATAACTGAGTAACTACTAAGAAAAATAAAGATACTAGAAAAAAAGACAAGAACAGGTCATTAGTAAAATCCAGCACAACACACATTCATCATCACAGGCACACAGGAACACCTGAGGAGAAGGAGCAATATTTGAACTGTTACCTGTTTAAATCAGATCAGCTGACATGACTGGCACCAGAAGTTAACTTTGCTACTTAAACTAGATTCCTGTTCAAAATTCCCCTCTACATCTGATGCCAGGATGCTCCTCCAGTAAAAGTGCTGCTTTTGGAGCTTGTAGGTTGTGTAGGTAGGCATAATCACATCTGCCTTGCTGAGGTGGTCCTGCCATGGGTCCATTTCCCTTTCTTAGCAGATCACCATAGACAAATTAAATCACATTTGTGCTGCATCCTTAAAGCCAGGCCTGAGGCCACTTTACAAAATAATTTATACAAATGAACAGCTGTCTTTTACAACTGAAAGAACAATAAGATACACACTTCTTTAATTTTAAAAGCTGCTATAGAAATATTTAAATTTTGAGAGGACAACGTTCTACAGCCAGGCACAAGGGGCAGTTTCAGAACTTTTCAGTCTTTTATATCCTCTTCTTACTTGTGCTCTCCAATTCCCATTGGGCATGTGTGTCAAGCCTTCAGGAGCTTTTGAGCCTTGTACCTGACAACTGAACCAGCCTGGACTGGCAGGCAGACTATCCAAATATTCTCTGTGCTTATTGCTCCTAGCGAACTGGACAGGAGTGCTGGACTAGCTGCAAGCTGAGGATTGTGGACTTCAAACCAGCATTTTCAAACGCTTGGCACCAAACACTAAATCTCTTAGCAACTCTACCACACAAATTTCCACCTCTTCGTACTCAGTTATGGTTTCTCTGTCATAATTAGTATGTGTTATATCAGTGAGTGTAAGGGACAGACACAGCAAACACATAACCATGTAACTTCTTTCATTTCTAGTAGTAGTGATCTTCTATCTACAACCATCCAACCGACTTTGCCATTTACCTGACAGTGTGAACTTCTGAAAAGTAAGCTGAATGTATTCTATCATCCCAAATGGAGGTTTTTTGGTGCTTGGAGGCATAAAGTCATGTTTGTTTCATTTAGTGACATTATTTGGTTTGAAAAACCCTGGACTGTGCCCAAAACAAGAAAAAGTGCACAGAAGTATTCTTTCAGACAATGGCAAATTTTTTCCCAATCACAGGGTTCTCTTGACAAGAAAACTATAGAAATGACCCTGCATAAACACTGGGGATAATTACAAAATAAAGAACCACTACAATGAATCTATTGAGATTCTTAATTCCAAACTGCCACCATCCCAGAAGGAACAAACTGTGAGTTATTCTGACTCTTAAGTATACAATTAAGCCTGTCAAGTTTTGGCTCCATAATATGCTGTTTAATATTAAAAAATCTGCCAGTAAACCAACATGTGGCATTAATGTCATAATGCTTTGGGTTTGCTTCCTCATGGAACAATAAAACTATTTAGCCGAGACAAGCAACATGTTATTTATACACCTTTTGGCAACAATTTTAATGCTATGTGGGATACTGCCCTTTCCTTCTAATATAATAGTTCCCTTTCTGGATTGAAATTGATGAGGGGAGCTGTGTACATGTTCTATGTGAAATTTACTCAGTAATTCTATTAAGGGCTTCCTCATAAAGAAATAAATGTTCTCAATCTCCTTCAGTACTCCTCTTATTTATTATTTAAAACAGAAGGCTTAATCTCTCCATATATTAAGTTTCCTCAAAGGGTTTTCTATTAGTTTCAACAAATTAAAAAAATTAAGTTTCAACACTCTTATGTTTGCAGAACTATGAAACTTGGGAGCTTACAGTCAGAGCAGAAGGTTTTGCCATTTCTGGAACTTTTGAGAAGGAGGTGTCAATTGAAGGTTACACAGCCTTCAAGAGTGATTCTTTACACATCCCCACCACGTTCCAATCATGCTTCAAGAGCCACTCAGCATCAAACTTCTAATAACCTCACCAGATTCTCCAGGCCAATTCCTTCATCCAACTCAAAATGAAGCTTGCCCCCAAAAGGCCTCAGAGCTCACACACAAACAAGTGTTTACCACAACAGACTCTTGCACGAGGCAGTAAGAAAAGTACCATGGTGGGGCCTCAGTGCTGGAAGAAACAGAACAGGGTAGATGAGTTACCTCCATTTTCCTTCCTAGATTTTATACTCACAGCTAATGAAAATGAATGGGAATGCTGTCCTTATTATTCCTCAAGGGTTTTGGCTTTGTGATGACTTGCAGTAAAACCAGCTAGGCTGCTCTGCTGCCCACAGTGAAGCCCCACTGGCTGGGTATGTCTACACAAAGGGGTAACTTTTTCTAATGCTGGTGGTGACCACAGTAGTCTGCATTTCAAAAACCTCCTTCACATGTCTTTACTCAGTACTGTCTAGGTCCATTTACTCAACAAATAAATCTTGGGGACTAGCAGTTAGAAGTTGCTTGGAACCCTGCCACCAGTAATGATTAATATTTAATGTAAGGTTTGTAGATTAGGTATAATGTCTTCTATTATAATGACATCTACTGCCATGAAAAGCTGACAATTCTTGGGAATCACAAGCCCTTTTTTTAGTCCTAAGAGGAAAGAAACTTTCAGATATGAATGCATTTCCTCAGGCCTAAGAAAGGTTTGTACTCCTGAAGGCTTGCCTCCCTTGTAAAACTATACTATGCAAACTACACTGATTAAATCATCTAAAGATCCTTGTGGCTGTACACACTCTGGCATTCTGATGTCATTAAAATCAAAACAAAGAAAACCACATAAAATTCAGCATCTCCTAGTGTGACTGGTAACAAAAACAATGAGTCATTAATTCCAAATGAATATTTATTATTCCTATAGGTAAAGAAAAGAAGTTTCTATAACAACTTCTATATTTCAGGATTCCTGGAGGGATGACCATACTAAAATTCAGCTATGTACTTCAGTTACTTATCTCTGATATGACAAGAGCAAGGCAGTCAAAGTAAGATGTAAAATTTCAAAAATTTGCCAAGGAGAACTTTCCGCCTGACTTCACTACGTCATGGCTGACTAACTGCACGAAACGTGTCTGTATTCTTTAAAACAGAGATGGGACTAGGGTGAGCAGCATATTTTCTCACCATTCACCTTTGAGATCTTCTTAGGGACCAGCTGTGTGCCCAGTGGCAGCACCAGTGCTGAGGCCCCACTGCTGTGAACACTCACACTGAGCTGGACAAGTGCTCCTGGTGACGCATGGCTAGTGACTGCAGCCAGCACCACGAGCAACATGCAAGCTGGAGAGAGAAGCAGATCCTCCTCAGATCATACGGACAGCTCTGACTCTGGTTTTGGAGGAGTTGTCTGCCTCCCAGTTTCTTCATTTACAAGCCCATTGAGAAGCTGGGGTGGCCTTGAGAATGTTTAAAAGAAAAATCAGGAACTTCCTCAATGGAGCTGATACAAAAGATCAAAAGACTTGCGCCTGTGATTAACAAGAGCTGTGAGCCAAACCCTGCACTGCCACAAGCTCTGGGAAAGTCTGGGGTGTCAATGTATTTGTGACAAGACAAGAAAGTATAGCTTGGAACACTTTGGAGTTTGAGAAAACAAACAGTCCCTCCTACCCTTGAATTCACCTCAGCGCCATGAATAATTGCGCAGTGAGGGGGAGGAAAGAACATTTACACTTATAAAATAAACCTCCAGTAATCTTTAAAATAGAAAAATCACCTGTGGGGAAAATGAAACTGAAAAAAATGTAGCTGGAAAAAACAGAACTCTAAAATGAGTTCATATTATCATATCATATTAAAAACAGACAGTTTTCTAGCTGTGAAATACAAAAAGGACATTTTTCATGAAAAAAAACCCCGATTCTTTGATGTGCCTAATTTTAACTTCCTTCTTTTAAGCAAAGCATTAAAACTCTACTAAACGAGTCCAAAATAAGATAAAATAAGTCTGAGCAAAGAGGTAAAGCTGGCCAGACTGGAAGTCCTGGGCATTGCGCTGCAAATATAATTTTGCACCTGCTGAGGAGCTTTGCATGGGGATGCAACACAGGAATTCACACGTGTTTTCTAAAGGTAAGCTCAAAAGTGTCAAGAAGCAGATTTTAATGAGAATGAAACCAGGCAGTTTCCTATTTCATCAATGCCCACTTTCATTTATAGGGCAATAAATTGCTTAAACCGAGGTGTCGTACCTGAGAGACCTTTAGGAGTTACCACACCTAGGAAATGCCAAGCAGCTGTGCCTCCTGTATGAGCAGTACTGCGTGGAGCAGTATCTTCAGCAGACAGATGAGTTAAGGACAGGGACTCTTATTTCCAGTTACAATAGTATAATGCTTTTTAAAGCACATAGCAGCAACATAAACATGTTTTAATATTTATTGCTATGCACCCCATATTCTAAAATACTCTTTGTGGAAACCTATGCAAAAAAAAATATGGAATTGTGAGCCAGAAACTGCATAGTGTCATTCAGAATACAAACACATGTTATACTCTTATTTAAATCTAATCCATTACATTTTTGCCATTGTCTTTCTTCTCTAGCCTAATTAATTGCCTACCTCTCTGCTTTTACTCCAAAACACTTGCTTAACAGAGGACAAACGAGCTTAGTTTTGTTAAGCAAAACTTTATTCTGAGTTACATAAAATTCAACATAATCTCTTTAGAGAATGGGAAAATAACAATTTCCGGGAGTCAAGCATGGATATATGGAGGCCAGCAGATAATGGTGTGAATGTTAAAATGCATTCAAAATGCAGTTCTCTGATAGCAGTGAAAAAAAAAAAAAATCACATCATATTCCCTAAATTACCTCAGAGCTGTTTGCATAAAGGGTCCAGAGGCAGTACAGTATAAGTACAGGGACGTGAGTCATGCAGAGAGCACACAGCAACGCTTCTGCTGGACACTCCGTGTGCCTGCAGCAGCAAAAGGGCAACTCTGGAGCTCAGGTACACAAACAGCTTCAAAGGACTTGGCAGATGCAGCAAGCAAAAATCTGAAACTACAAATAAGGTAATTTATCAAGTAATTTCCTTTTCAGCAGATTCTACCTTTCTGTCTAAAGATTGCTCTGAGTCAAATTGCCTATGTGATGTTCTTAGGGCTGTTACTCAAGGATTTTACCAGAACTGATAAAAACCTGCCAATAAGAAAGATATTGAACTCATTTTCTTTTTGGAAAATTTGTAGGACTTCATAAAACTGTGCATTTCTTTTACATTCTGAAGATATAATCAAGCTAAATGACTGCTATAGTAGCATTAAAAATGTATTCCATTCTACTTAAGGAGCTGTGCTTACTGTAAAATAAATCCCTAAGCATGTCAGTGCTAGCTAGAAGAAATAGAAAAACACTTGGTATGTGGGCAAGAGGCAATAGAGATTATTATTATTATTATTATGTCTCTGAAAAAATATAAGGTACTTCCCTTATTTCTTTCCACGCAAGAAACCTCCCTGCCCCACACAGCACAGCTGTCCTCTTAGTCTGACAAATACCCAGGCACATGACTACTTTAAATATATAGAAAACTAGCAAAAACCTAGTGGATTATTTAGGTTTGGCTTTAACTGAGGGTGGAATGGAAGTGCTGCTAATCTCAGTATCATTTTAAAATGAACCCTTAGCAAAGGGAAGTGCCTGGTGGAGGTAGCAGGTATAGATGTCTGTACCTTGTGTGTACAGAGTTCAAGGGGGAAAATATGTTTGCCTCTTGGCAGAAGGCAGAGTAAAATGATTGTTTTTGAGAATCACCTGTGCCTCAGGAAGTTCATATCATATTTATTCTGCCAGAAAAATTAACAACTACCTGGTTTTAATTTCAAAGAATTTAGATGCTTTGGAGGATAAAAAACATCTAAAGATGAGATGTTAATAACACAAATGAGGAAAGACCCTAAGAGACTTCAACCCCTGCAGAAGTGCCTTATTTGTTTTTCAGTGTCTGGAAACACTGCTGTTATTGCTAGGTTTGCTTGCTCCATGCTCCTCTCCTGTTGTTCTCTGTCCAATGGAAGTTGCAGGAACTCCTGTCTCACAATGCCACCTACCCAGCTGCCACTGCTACTCCTCTGTTTGACCTTGTGTGGTGTTTGCTTCAACGGGGGACATCTCCTTCCAGAGGAGAGTAAGAACATGGGAAAAAGTCCCCTGGATGACATCCTTCAGAGATCTGAAAGCTTAATTCTTCAGTCTGTCCTCAAGAAAGCTGAAAAGGAAGAAGAGATTAATAAAGGTATATATATATCACTGGGGACCCCCAATTGGTGATGGCTTACCACTTGGCTGAGGTGATTAGATCCCCGGTATGATTTCCAGGTCCTAATATTACTTAGCACTGGAGCTGAGGGGAGGGGAAGGATAAGAGGGCTGCTGCAATTCACTGACAGACAGTTCTTCACAGATGCTTCTTTCTCTAAGGTCTCTCTGCTCAGGAAAGGCTGTACTATCACTAAGCAGCTGCTGCATAATAAAAAGGTAGAAGCCTGTCACAGAAAACCTGCTTGTCTGGCAGGTACTTCCCTAGGAAGTTCTAAGAGGACCCATGAAGGACATTCTGCAGCGGTGGACCCTGTACCTAATGTAAATCCGAGGTGTGGTGCTGCCATTCAGCTACTGCCTCGATCCACTGGTTCCTACCCCCTAACAGAGGTGGGCTTTTTCCGTGGCTGGGAATGCTAGAGGCTGCTCAGTGCCTGCACCTGTCACCTTGCAGACGCTTGCTCCCAGCAGCCACAGCAGTGGGAGGTCAGGCTCAGGGATTGCAAGAAACAGCACAAGAGGTGCCTGCAGGCACACAGGAGTACAGGGCCCTTCCAGAGTAGAAGACAAGCTGGTCCCAAGTGCCCACAGAAAAAGTCATCCTCCCTCTTCACATCAATGGTAAGAACTGGTTGTGTTGATCCAAGGCCTGGAATATTTAAAAGAACTTAAGAATGAGTAAGAGATGCTAATAGTGTTATGACTGGTAGCTGGAAAAACTGACTTGGCTTTCAAAGAAAAACAGATTATAATCCTGCTCCACAAATTCCTATTACAACTTCCTTAGGGAGGATTATAGGGTCTTATTAATGTTATTCTTTTCCTTGGACAGAATCAAATGCTCCTCTGCTAAAATGGCTTTCCAAAAGACAACACCCTGGGAAAAAGTACCTAAGTAACCTGGAGAAGAGACAACATCCTGGAAAAAGAGATGTTCAGGAAGAGACCTTTCATGGAGACATTCAGAAGAGGCAGCATCCAGGAAAAAGAGAGGCGGAAGATGACCCTGATGTTTATCTGGAGCTGAAAAGGCAACAGCATCCCAGACGAAAGTCACTGTTGGATCAGTTTGCCAACAGTCCTAGGGCACAGCTAACCTACACGAACAAGTTATCCAAAAGAGAACATCCAGGTAGAAGATACCCGATGTACAAGCACCAGCGTCCTAGCAAAAGAGGCTGGAATTACCAGGTAGACCTATACAGTGAGAAACTTCAGCATCCTGGAAAAAGGCACTGGAATTCTGGCAGCTCAGATGACATAGGCCCCTGCAACTTTCAGGAGTCATTCACCTGTCACAAAGGCAGCTTGTTGCTTGATTTAGTAGCAGATGTTAGCAGAGACAGGGTAGAAGAAAAACGTCAGCACCCCGGAAAGAGATCAGCATGGGAGAGTGAAACAGAGGAATGAAAAAATAATTGTGTAGCACTTGCATTTGGTGAAGTAAACTGCCAGATCACCAAAACATTCTGTTCACTCCTTTTTGGCTTCCTGTTGCTGACCTCTGTACCTACCTTTCAGCGTGTTAATGTTCCCATCCAAGTTAATGGCTTTGTCACACACTTAATGCAAAAGAACTAAAGGACTTGTCTGAATAGAACAGGCAAGTACTGAGAATCTTCAATTCCCTCACTTTAGGCAGAGTGCTTATCTTCTTAGGAGCCCAGACCCCAGAATAATCCCACTATGTGTTCCTAAATGACTAAAACAGGCTCTTGAATTTCTGTTCTGATGCTACTGATGTAGAATAATTATATGGTTTCTTCTCACATCAGTGAAATCAGTAAATAGTGAGGGAGAAAAAAGAACATATGGCAATTGTTTGAAAATTAAATAGAGCAGGTTTTTAGTTCTAAATGACAACATTCTGGACACTGAGTCCTTGTACACTACATTCTGTCCAGACAGAAAGCACTTAAGAGAGACAGGAACAGTTTCAACTGGAATAAAATAAATGAGTGACTTCATAGTTTGACTTGGAACCCGCACAGGAAAGCCCTTTTCACCTAAGAGGCTACAGAGTGCAAACGGTTAATGTATCCCTAAACATCTCAAGCACACATTGTGACACCCCTGACTGTGTACAGCCCACACTGGAACTCCCTCCCTTGTGTTTCCACACTTCAGAAATCTTGCCTTCTCCTCAGACATTTAATAATAAAGCAAGAAGAGATCCTTTCCTTCCAGTGAGGATTTCTGATTTCTCTCCTCTCAAAGGAATGCTTTCACTTTCTGTGGTCAGACTTCCAAATGTGCTTATCCAATATGAATTATTCTTCAATAAATATGAATAGTCAACTCCGGTGTCCTTATTGGTTGTGCAAATACACTGCAATAACATGAAGAACATACAACCAACTCAAGTTAAATAAAATAACACCAAAGAGTAATTTTCTACAATCTCCTTGCAGGCATGTGGCCAGCACATGCTTGTACTTAAAACCGTTTCAGCACTGAAGTGGAAGAGAGATAGACTCCCTTTTAAAATCTTTCACCTGTATGACACACAAAATTAATCTTGTCACCCACTTCACAGAGAACTTGATGAGAAGCTGATTTCCTGTTTGTGGATCTAAACAATAGATTTACTGATTTTTGCAATTGATATACAGTTACTGAGTACACTGTGTTACTCATACTACTTTTTGCATTCAAAGAGGTTACAGCACATCAATGTTTGGCTAGAATGCTATTTTTATGAACAAATGAGTACATTTTCCATCAACATTCATCCTCAATACTATCAACACACATTAGCAGACTTAGAACTCCTACTCAGTCACAGAAGTCAGCTTTACAGAAGTCAGTTTAGCTACCCTGAAGGAAAATAAATAATCACCTCACAATTTTCACTGAAGTTAGATTCTCACAGGCTGATCAACACTTAAAATGGTCTATCAAACAATTTCTAACTTTGGAGATAATATGCTGCTCAGTATGGGACAATAGACAGACATCTATTGACAAAGGGTTTCTAATAAGCAAGTGCTGAAGAAATCTTTAGAGAAGATAGGTGGGGACATTCCATATACTTCAACTTCCTTCAGCACACTTTCTATATATGATACTTTTAAAATATTTCATTTGCATTTTATCAGGGAAAGAAAAACTGATTTCTCTGAAGAATACAATTTCATATACCATTTCTGGCAGTGAATTAATGCTTCTTAAACCTTGGGGAACACCACTTGTTATGAAATCTGCAAAATAAGTGAAAAACACACACACAAAAAAAGTATCAACTGAGTAAACATAGGTGACAGCAAGAGCTATATATTTCAAAAGTTCTTTTTTTTCTTTTTAACTCACTCCAGTATTTCAAATTGTCCAGATTCTTGTTTTGACCAAAAGGACATTTCCTCCCAGTATCTGCATGAAAATTTAATCTCTATTTATTAATTTCTTCCTATTATCTGCAGTGTTGCTGACATACTATCAAGCAAGTACAATCCTTCTCCTACAGATACCATTCTCAGAGCCACTGGGGATTTCACACTTGTGTGACGGTGAAGCACACACAAGCACAAGTTCAAAGTCAAGTATTTGTCACATTTATCTACACTTTAAAAGCTTATTGGGTCTGGAGTTTGGCTAAGGAGCTAAGCACAAAATAGCCAGCTTTTATCCTATAATGCTAGGCTTCCTTGAATAGTAAATATAGTGCAATCTCTTGGCAATATGAACAACACAGGTACATTTATATTGTGTAGTCATAAGGTAAGAATTAGTTAATTGCACATCTCTCTCATCATCCTATTCTTATTGCAAACCTTCCCCTGACTGTCCTTTTTATTACAACTGAAGAGAATTCAACAGCCATACAAACCCCCACAAGCAGCTAGCTCTGCTCAGTCACTCACCCTGTGAGTGCAGAACCAGGCCCTGCAGTGCACAACTCCCTGCACTGTGTGTCAGACGGCTGGGGCTCCTCAGGAATCACAACACACCAGCAGCAGACTTGGTCCAAAGGTCACACAAGTCAGTAGAAAAATCTCCTCTGCAGAATCTGAATTAAATCCACAGAGCAAAGCTGTGCAATGGCCCTAATGTGGCAGCACAGTCATGCAAAATCTTATTTCCAGCTTTAATTGGGACTAAAACAACCTTGCACACATTGAATTCTTTGTTGATTCCACTGCAGTTTCATATATCTGGGTATTAACACTTAATGAGACATAAGGGAGCTTGATTCCTAAAGCACAGATTTTACAACTGTCTTCAAAATGAGCTTTCCTTTTAATGGGAGGAGAAAGTTCATGTGCACCAGCTGTACAATTAACATTTCCTGCAACTATTTTCAACACCTCTCACCATTGCTGTTCTATGCCCTCTCCCACACACTTACGAGCCTTGACCTCTTTGTTGACCCACTGTAATTAGCAGAGCTGAGTGCTTCTTCCAAGGGGTATGTGGCCCCAACAAACACCTTTATTACTACTTATAATGGCTCATTAGTTGAAGAAAGTTTGAAAACAACATCATCACCACATCTGGAGTCACAGTTTCCCTGGTAACTCAGTTAACGTTAAAGGGTCAGCTGCAACTTGAGAGCATTGGTCAGGTCAGGACATTATTATAAATAAAAATATGATTGAAAGAAGTTAGGTGGAGAATGCAAGAGGGATGACACTGTGTGAGGTTTAGATTGTACAGAGACATGACACAAAAAATGTAATGACAGGGAAATCCTGCTGATTCTAGAAATGGGTATGTGGACTATGAGCATCAGAGTGCAGAAGCCTTTCTTCCCTGTCTGATAAGGGCATGAACTCCCCCACTCCTGTAGGGTAATGAGGAAAGGTTGGACAGAGAGACCTTCAATAAAACCAGATGGGAAACTCCTTGAGGAAAATGGGTTAATGTACCTGCCTTCAGATTGCTTTTAGACCTGTGTGAAGACATTTGTGTTTTGTTTCCTTGATAAAATCAATACAGCTTAAAAGTACTAAGAAGGAAACCAAGGAAAGGATATTTGTCAGGTATCAGCCAATTCACTTTATCTGCTTCAACGAGATGGAAGGAGCACTGGCAGAAGGAGTGTTGTTGATTATCAATTGTACTGCTAGAGCAGGATACATATTTCTGATAGAGATGGGGCATGTCAGAGACCAATACAATGGAATGAGCCCAGCCAGAAGGTGAAACCAGCTCTTGAATTTATTTCAGACACTGTGGTTTGAACTGACAGCCAGTGACCCAGACAAGACAGCAGTATGTCACAGCAGGGTTGACTGCAGAAATACCTTCCTCTCTTGAAGCTAACATTTCCTCACTTTATTTTGGTTCACGTGCATTGGAAAAAGGGGGAATCTGGACTTAATAAATTGCATAAATATGCCTACTAAACGCAATGTGGGCAAACAAGGATCCAGCATGCCATAGTTAGTTCATTGCCATCTTCTCTCTGTAATGGATGTAATGAATATGATGCAGCACAGACAATTTAATAGCTGACTAGTATAGGGAAAACATTAGATTATGACTCAGAAAACCAGGGAAAGTGATCTGAAGAGTCTGCCTGAAATATGATGGCTGATTTAAAGTAATTTTCAAAGAGAAGCATATGTTTCCACCATAAATTCCCTCTTGATTTTAAAGCTAGTGCTGTGTGGGGTGTCTGACGAAGCTTTGTGAAAAGAAAAAGATGCAGAGGAGAAAAGTCAAGACAAATTAAAAATATAATAAGAATTTATGAAAGGTTCTCTGTTCCAAAACAGTCAAAACAAAAGGCGTTCTCTTCGAACAAGCAAGTGGTGTTGAAAAAGAAAGCAACAACAACCCTACCAAAAAATCATAAATAATTCCCTGTCAAATACCAACTGGTGGGGGGTATTCTACTTATTGCCTTTAGACATGCTGTCTTCAAGAAGGGGATTGGTTACTGCACAAGTCTGTAGACAAAAGAGATGATGAGAGGCTAGAAGAGACAGCACCCAAATGTGGTGTACTTGACACCTGAACTGAGCCCTGAATGGAATCCAGGCATTGTGGTGTATGCCTCTTACAGTTAAACCATTAAATCAAATGTAAATGCAAAAGAATTCTGAGTCTTTCCATCTTTCCTCTTTATAATTCACCTTCTTTATGTAAGTGCTGCCACTGCACAGTACTGAGGACCAATGAGACAGATTATTTAGCATTGTTAAGGGACCAAATAAATTTGAGATGATGACTGGCTTGCAGGTAGCAAAGCAGTTAAACAACAAATCAGGTAAAAGGGGCTCAACAAGTAGTCAGCTGCTGCTCTTACAAACCATG
This sequence comes from Erithacus rubecula, assembly GCF_903797595.1. Taxonomy (NCBI): domain Eukaryota; kingdom Metazoa; phylum Chordata; class Aves; order Passeriformes; family Muscicapidae; genus Erithacus; species Erithacus rubecula. Next base: position 20,246,775 of record NC_136665.1, read on the forward strand.
AGGCTGTCAGTTTGGATTGACGAGACTGCAAACACAGTAAAAACCATGGGTTTGGCATGGAAATGTAGCTTCTATCCTGTCTATACAGACTAATTAAACAGATTTGTTATGTATGAAAATGTTTAGTATAAGCAACTTGAGTATATTGAATATATGAGCTTCAGTAAAATGAACAGCAACATGAAAATATTTTAGTTCTCTGAACAAAATGAAGAATGCAGGAAATTTTGGGTTAGATCCACCTAAACAAATAAATAAAAACATCTTCTCCGGTAAATTAAAATAAAAGATCGTTAATGTTGTAAGATGAGTTGTGTGCTACCCATTTCAATGCTAGGAAATTTGAAATTAATTTTAAAAAACCTATCATTAAATTATAAAATTTAATTTAGGCAAATTTGAAAAACAGCACTAAATTAAATTAAGTGACTATTTCATTTAGGGAATATTTACAAAGAACATTCTGATTTTCCCAAGAACAGTCTGATTTTTCACTCTGCTTATACTCTGGGTACAGAGTTTATATTGAACTCAATGCTGTTAAATTTCAGATAATGTAAACCTTTTTTTTCAGAATGTTTGTGAAAAACATTGCATTTGAATACCTTGAGAAGTAGACGGGCATTATTTGCATTTGCCTCTCCTGTGCTGCGGTCAGATTCCATTATTAAACATTCCCAACAGCACTGAAAGTATTACAAGAACACAGGTGACCCCAACTGGAACATATTTCTGATTGAGCTGTGCCATGGCTACAGGGCCAACTGTGTCCCCCTTCTCAGCCATATTCCCACTGAAATTTCTCCTCATGGACATCAGTAGCAATGACCAATTCAGCAACAGACCAGGTCCTAAAATTCGCAGTTAAGAATTATTACAACTCACAAATTTTTTTTACCACTTATTTTTTTACTGTTTGCAAAGGACTTTGATTGTGGCAGAGGAGGAGGTATCTAATAGATGTGGGGTTTTGTTTTTCTTACCCCAACAGCAGGATGGGGCAGCACAGGTCTGACTTTGCTGCTGGAGCAAGTCCTTCTGTGCTACTGTTCGTTTGCATTCATTCCCTGAGAGCCATTACTGATACAAATGCAGTCCCCAAGAGTACCTGCAGGACTGCAGTAAGGTTTAATTTGTCCCCAAATACCTCTTCCTATTGCAACTAGCTGAAGACAAATTAATTTTTGAAGTACTGTAAACTGAATTGTTTTAGACTGACCTGGATATTTTCATTTTGTGAACACTCTCTGTATATGGAAGTGTGATGACCCTAACCAAATAATAGGAGCTGAAGTCTCCTTGTTTATACCAGCACAAAACTAGTTCGTGCTCAATGTCTGCTAAGGGACACAGAAGCTCAAATTTCCCTTTGGGAGCAAATTGGTACCATTCCACACATCACTGCACCTGGATACTGCATCTGCATTTGTAGTATCAGCTCCCCAATTTACTCTGAGATATTCCCAGTAAGTCTAATACTCACATAAAGACCCAAATCATACTGAGCAGGTGCAGTTACTTCATGGGGAATGAGTTCCTCAGGAAGGGCTTAAAGATTACTTATATTCAGAAAGAGGCAAACAAGAGCCACTTTTCTTTAAAAATTTTGAATGGAATTTCTCTTTTTTAAGTGATTGACACTACATGGTGTTTTATCAGTACTTGAAAAAAATTCATTTGGCAAGATGTTCGCATATCTGTGGTCAAATGGAGAACATGCAGAGGAGCACAATTAACTGAAGATACAGTGAAATGTTTGATTTCTTGTGTACACCCCAGCATGCCATCATCCTTCTCACAACTCACTGCAGTCCTCACTGCATGGTTTGTATCCCAATAGGAAGCTACCAGACTTCAACTGTTGTATTTACCACTTTAAACAGTCTTTAAGACTTTGTTTTTGAAAAAGAGTAGTTACTGAAGCTGTGGAGAGACAGGGTTGAGAAAAGAGCTTGCTGTTTTGTACAGCCTCGCTTTTCCTTACACACCTGATTCTTATTACTGGGGAGCGGCAAGACAGGGTGGACTGCCCGGGTCAACAGGGCTCACAGCTCACAGGCAGGAGAAAAACCTTTACAGCAAATACCTGTGAAATGCACGGCCGAGGCCCCCACAGGCCCTCGGCTGCTCTCAGACGTGCTGGTTGTGCCATCTAGTGACTGCTACGTCTCCCATCCTTCACCATCCCTTTTTCCTGCCCGTTCCCTGCACATTTGTGACAAATCACGCACATAAATCAGGAAGCAGAAAAATGAAATACCAACAGAAACCTCCCCAAGAGCTCTGCACCTACATGGATGTTGCAGTTCTTCTAGAGACACGGGTATCGCTGTAGCGTTTTTTCACTGTTCAGGGAGTTACAACTCGCTGGCCTCAACAGAGGACAAAAGGGGCAAGGAACAACAAAGGTAGCTTAATGGCACCTGGTGGCACAGGCATGGCTCGCGCAAGGAAGCCGCGCGGCTCCAGCAAAGCCAGGGGGATGACCCCACAGCAGATGAATCCTCTGACTCCGAGCCTCCGGCTGGTTCCTCAGGCTGGTTCTCTTCCGGCTGAAAAGGTTTCAAAGGACTTAACTTGGAGAGTAGAAGAGCAGGGTATGTCCACCTTTAAGACAGGACTCGAGTGAAAGTAGCATTGCCATGTAAGAAAATCTCTGCCTCCAAGAGCTTGTAATCCTAACACATGAAGCCGAAGGGTAGTTACACACTCCTATTGTTTCTATTCGGTTTGGGAGTGTATGAGACTATACAGAAGCCGCCATCAGAAAGGGGATATTCAAAAGGCCCTGCCGCTGATTTACACAGCTTTGTCAGGAGGCAAGCAGTGGGGCTCCTGGGCTCCGTCTGCGCCTAAGCACGTTACCGGCTGTTCTGGTTTGCAGTTTTGGGAGACTTCCTTTAGAAATACCGGGTAGGCTGAGAAAGGGAACGTTGAGCGTGTTGATATTGGCAACGGTGTTCCTCTTCAGCGTGTTCAGCGGTCAGGACACACAGCACAGACCCACCAGTGCTACGGGAACGGCTCCAGGGCAGCGGGGCGGGAGGCCCCACACGCCAGCGCCGTCCCGTCCTGGAGAGGATTCTGTCACCGCACCCTACGGGCCCGTTACGGGCCCACTGGAAGGCCGCTGGACACAGCGAGCGGTCCAGGCCTCAGAAGAGACACGGACCCCGCTCCTGGCTCTCCGCTTCCATCGATTGCTCTGCGCTCGGCTGCCTCTCCCCCGGCGGCGGACGAACCCTCCTGGCCCCGCCCTTTCCTCGCATCGATGGCTCAGCGCTTGCCCCGCCCTCAGCCGCGCTCTGCTGCTCCCGGCAGCCGGGACGGGCCGCGGCCGCCCTGCTTTAGAGACAGTCACCGGCCGCCCGGGCGCTGAGGTGAGGTGAGGTGAGGCGGGCCGGTCCCGGGCTGTTGCTGGGCCGCGGCCCATCAGGCGGGCGGGGCAGCTCCGGCGCGCGCAGCCGAGGCGGGCCGCAAGCCCCGCCCCTCTCCCCGCGCGCGCGCAGCCGCGGCCCCGCCCGCGAGAGGCGCGCGGCCGCTGCGGGCCGGGCGGGGCCGGGCGGGGATCCCGGCAGCGCCTCACGCCCGGCCGGGCCTTCCGCTCCGTCCGCGCCTCCGCCCGCGCCTCCGCCCGCACGGTGCTGGGCCGGCTCGGTTCAGGCGGTGCCTAAGGACGATGCTGCTCGCGCGTCCCGGCAGCCGGTGAGGGCAGCGCGCGCGGCCGCGATGGCTTCGGGCTGTGCGCCGGCCTTCGGGGACCCGAGCGAGGTGCGCGAGGGCTTCCTGTGCCCGCTGTGCCTGAAGGATCTCCAGGCGTTCCGGCAGCTCCAGGCGCACTACGAGGAGCAGCACCCGGGCGAAGACCGGGACGTCAGGACGCAGCTCCGAAGTAAGGGCGGCGCGGTAAACGCGTTCGGCTTGACCGTGGGACATCGCTGTTTGTGTGCTCCCAAACGTCTGACAACAATAAAGTATTAATTATAGGGACTTACAGGCGAGGCACGCACTTCCATTCTTCTGTAAATCTCCTTGGGCCAAGCTTAGTATTTGTCTTCCCTCGATACTTGCCATAAATTGATTCTAAAGTAGGCGCGAAAAGCTTTCCAAATGTCTGATTTTATCCACGATTTTTACTATTGACCTTTTTGGGTTTTTTGTTTCGTTTTTATCTGAAAACTCCGAATTATACTGTAACCTAGTGAATATCCAAGAATTACTTGAAGACTGTGGAGAGTGTGGGGAATCTCTGGCACTTGTCAGGTTCCAATTCATTAATTTGTTGTTTTGACAGTAGATAAAACTGTGGTTGCAGTTAAAGTGTGAAGTTAAGAAAGGTTGTTGTTGGGAAAACATGGAAAAGTATGTGAGTGGTAGAGCTGGCAGGAGATTCTGGGAGTGTTCCATGTCCCTTACAGATTTCCACCTTTCAGTAGTGTTTGGAAAATCTCTTTGAATTTTGTTTTGCTAAGATATTTCCATTTTTTTTCCCCTCGTGTACACAATGTCGTTTTATATTGAGAGAAAAATGTTTAAAATCATTATTTATAGCATTAATTATGTGTATTTTCTGTAAAAATCTCTCTGTTTTTGTTTTAGTATGCTAGAAATAGTGGCCTGGCAGTCTTGATTATTTTTTCTCTCTTGAGATAGAATTTTGAAGTATCAATCAATTTTCTTGGTGAAACCCTAACAGTGACAGTTTAGTACTGTAAAAATCATTTTTGTGTACAAGCACACTGAAATTTGTAGTTTGTGCAGTAAGACAAGGAATGTGTTGAACATCCTTGAATCTGAAGAAAATAATTGGAAATGATGAGAATTCTGATAAAACTACATGGCATCCTGTGCTGTGAGACAAATCCTGTAGTTTAAGACGTGATGCTGTTTTAAAGTAAAGTTCCACAATGGAATGTTCTATTCTACTTCTTGTCCTTAGGACCTCATGCTACTTAATGACAGACAACAGAGAGCATTTTGTGTCATCTGTGGTGCTCTGAACTGTATTTTTTTTCTAAGAATGGTTTGAGGATAGTCTTATCCAGGAAAAAGATTTGTGCTAAAAGAAGAGGAATATTCTATACTGGCTTCATGTGACGAATATTTGGTGACTACCTGATATGTTTGATAAGTTGAGTTTATCTTTTTCAGATCTAGTCCAGAAGGCCAAAAGAGCAAAGAAGAAATTGCTGAAACAAGAAGATGATGACAGAACTGATTCTGGATCTCAGGATCGATATGAGTCATTCAGCTATGGTGGAGTAGATCCATACATGTGGGAGCCCCAGGAAGTGGGTAGGAGAGCTAGAAAGTGATGCTCAGTGGGGATAACTTGTGATCTGAATTGGGAAAGTGCTACAGTATTGCTGAAGTGTGGAATGGTGTCTGTGCTGCACTGGGTTGTGGTGTGCACATTGACTTTAAACAGCCTGTCTGCACTGGGTGGTGTGGGGAAGACTCACTTAATGGGAAGAAGAAAAGACATGTCTAGAATCAGTACCTAAACTACTCTTCAGGTAGCTGTTTGTCATATCATTGTGCCTGTGCTGCTGAGATTCTGCTTAATCTGTGTTTAATTTTGTGAAACTAGCTTCATCTTGTGACTTTAAAATATGGATTATCCGCTAATTAATAGCTAAGGTATAAGTAAATAAAATATCCAGCTTTTGGGCTACACTTCAAGTTGCTGTTACTTTGCCTCTTTGACAAAAAGATTATCCATTGATTTAAACTTTCAGCCTTTTCCTTGGATTTGAGGTGGCAATCACCTCTTAAGAAAAGGGGACTTACTTCTAAAAAACTAAACTAAAGTAAGCAAACAACAAACAAACCCCACTCCTCTGAATATAGAATTTCAAGGATAAGCTGACTGAGCCTGCAATTATAAATAACTTCTACTGGCAATTGCCTGAACTATAACTGAAATATTATGCTTATTTTTGGAAAAGGAAGCAGCACCATCTCTTGTGGATCCTGGGAAAGTTTCCACTATGGTGTTGACAGACTAGGACTGAGTCCTTTGGGTCTGCAGGGTCTGAGTTCTGTATATTACTTTACTTTTGACTTTGTAACTATTGGAGCAACAATGATAGTGTAAATATTAGTTAAGAATAAATTTAGGGAGAAGGTTTATGACCATTAGAGAAGTGAGAACTGCTTTCTATGAGAGTTGAGAAGATGAACCATAGGGATTTGATGGATCAGTGAAAAGGGTTGTGTCTCCAGAGCATTGGCTTAAATCAGTTACCCAGAATGACTCCTTCACTACTATGAATACTTTTTTTTTTTTTTTGTATTTTGTTTTTTGTTTTTTGTTATTTCATTAGCATGAGGAAGTGTGATTCTTACATTTACATAGGTAGCATCAAAAAACAACATCCAATTTTGAGTTCTACCAACTGGAAGAAAAATGTTTTGTTGGTTGGTTGGTTGGTCAGTTGATCGGTTTGGGATCTTTTAAATACCTCACCCACCTCTGGAAGAAGAGTAATCTTATTTGGGAAAAGAGTAAACCAACATTATTGACTATGAATTGTACTTCTATTAAAGAGATGCTGTATTGTTCTTTTCAATACTCAGTGATCAGTTTTCTGGAAATCTAAACTGTCATCAAGGATTTGATTCAGACCCCTAAAGGTGTACAGATGATCAGAATTCTGAAACAAAATTGCTGCTGCATAGACCTCCAGTAATCCTTGGACTTGCCTCTTCTCTTTGTTCAACATGTAGCCAGGAAACTAAAGAGAGTCGGTTTTGAGAACACTACTACTAGGTAACAGCTTACCAAGTGTAACTGACAAACGAAGATGGAGAAAAAATTTGTTGCAGATGTTCTTTCTAACAAAATGTTGCTTGTTTTCTGTAGAAGTAAAACACTGTTTATTGCTAACCTGAAGATTAGTCTTTAACCTGCATGTTTTATTTACAGCAACACTGTTAAAATGTAGGATTCCAATGTGTTTTTAAAACTGAATTTAAACATGAGAAATAAATGGTGAAAAGACATCTGTCTTTCAAGTGGCATTTAAATCCATACAGAGTACTTGGGTGACCAGGACAACTTTCTATTATCCCTGCAGGTGCTATGAGAAGCCATCTTTCTGAATTCAAGAAACACCGAGCAGCCAGGATTGATCACTATGTAGTTGAAGTCAATAAGTTAATAATCAGGTTAGAAAAGGTAAATTTGGTGCTTTTTAATATTCCAGCCTTCTAAATGTTTCCTAGATCTGAAAAAAATTATATTTCAGTATGAAGAGTGCCCATTTATCTAAGATTATACTTCATAAAGGATACTAAACTATGACTCTCTTTACACATTATCCTGAGTACTGCACATGGTTTGACCTTGTACTGTGGGTATGATTTCAGGTTCTATGCACCATTTTCAAGCTGAAGATGCTACTTCCACATGCTTCAAGAACCATCTGTTTTCCTGTTTTATTTTCTCCATCTTTTACTTTACTAAATGTTGGCTACAATAAGGATTATTTATAAAATTTTCTGATTTTTACAGGTTTGACAAGCCATTGTTTAGCAGTATATGAATATGGAATTAGAAAAAAATAGGAATATTGCATAAGTCTGATGTTAAACCAGCTGAAACTAATTTCTCTTAAAAATGCCAGGCTTCTTTTTCTTGTTGGGATGAGTTGTGCTGGGTTTTTTTCTTGCAAAAGTATAATTTTCTTGACTAAATTGCTTATCTTCCTCCAGCTTACATCATTTGACAGAGCAAACACTGAGTCAGCTAAAATAAGAGGTTAGTGTGAGCTTACCTGAGACTCTTTGCCCCTGTAGTTTAACCAAGGGAGGAATTAATTGCGTACTTACGTGGTGTGTATTGCTGCCCACAGCTATAGAGAAGTCTGTTGTGCCTTGGGTCAGTGATCAGGATGTTCCGTTTTGCCCGGACTGTGGCAGTAAGTTCAGTATCCGGAACCGACGTCACCACTGCCGCCTTTGTGGCTCTATTATGTGCAAGAAGTGCATGGAATTTGTCAGTCTTCCTTTGGCAAGTAAGAACTGTAGAGTTAATTCTTAATTTCTTAACTCGCTTTGGGTGCATCCTGGCTTTTTCACCATTAGAAAAAAATATACTGGTAATAGTCTAGCTTTGCAGAAAACTTCCATTGAGTTTTATGCAGACTGTGCACAGACTTGTCTGTGAAACAGCATACAATGAATGATGTCTCCATTCTTTGTCTCAGTTCCTTCTTCAGATTTGGAAATGTTGCATAACACTGAAAAATTTACTAGAAGTAATAGTCGTAATGGTAAATAAGAGATAGATAGTAAGTAGTAAAAAAGGAGTAACTTCTGGTTATACAGCTGTTATTTATTCTGAGTACTGTAACTACAGAGCTATTAACTTTAGAAACTGTCAAGCTTTTTGACATTTAAAAATATTGTGGATATTTCCACTTTGGTCTGTGTTATCTGAATGTTGGACCTTGGGACAATAACTTTGGGAAATTCATGTATGGGCCTTTCAGAGCCACTTTAAACTTTTATTTTGCTCATCTGGTGCACTGGAGACTGTATTTTCTGTGGAGGTAAATGTCATAAACTGGGCCTTTCAGAGTATTCAAGCACAATGCCTGGATGCCATTATCATACCTGTTCTACACATTGTTTTGTGAATGTGCAGGCTCAAACATGAGAATGCTTCTAGGCATAAGCAAAGTAGGTGCTGCTCAGCAGTCTGCTCCCTAGCTAGTTTTAAATACAGCAAAATTTGCACCGAAGACCCAAATTCTGACTTGCTGTCGTGGCTGTTGTGCAGTCCTTGTATATCTTTCAGCAGTCTTGGAACCTAGAACCACCTGAATGTAAAGTTTCTTTTAAAGGGCAATTGATTTGTGTTGGTAAAATCTGTTGGCTTCTGCAGCTCCTGTGAAATTACCTCTGTATAATTTTCAGGCAAGCTCAGCAGTGCCAGCAAAGAGGCCTTGGGCTCTCACGTGAGCCCCAACTCGTCCCCCGGCAGCGTGCACGGCTCCCGCCGGGGCAGCATCAGCAGCATCAGCAGCGTCAGCTCTGTTCTGGATGAGAAGGATGATGAACGAATCCGTTGTTGTCAGCATTGCAAAGACACCCTGTTGAAAAGAGAGCAACAGATTGATGAGAAAGAGTATACACCAGAGATTGTGAAACTCTATGGGGTAAGTCAGGCTCTCTGCTACATTCTATATGTCTGCAGTGGTCACTACTTGACTTTGGGCTTGTTACCTCATGTCTAAACTCTTACTTTATGAATTAATGCCGACTTGTGTTAGAAGACACTCTTTGGTGTTCATGCCATGTAGCAAAGACATAGCTGAAATGTTGGAATCAGTTGCAATATAGTATTTTTAGCCCACATTGACTTCATATATCTCTTTAAAATACATTTTCATTCTCATCATGTGGAACTAGTAGTTCAGACATGCCTCTTTCTTAAAATTGTGAGCTTGTTTAAACCAGTGAGTGATATGCTGTGCGTTTGATTGGTGGGCTGCACTGGAACCATGGGACTCCATGTCACCACTGTTGGCAAATGCATTTTTTTAACCATCTCTATCAACATTACATTCAAATACTTCACAGCAGGTACTGATGATCACCAGATGTCTTTTATAGTCCACAAAGTCCCTGGGTTAGTATCAATGAGAGTTTTTGTTGGTGCTCATTGGTGAAGAGATGTAAGGCTAGAAGTCGTCCAAGTCATCCATTCAGTTTCTTGATTCAAAGTCCACCTTGCAGGGATACAGCGAGTCTTTCTCTGTTCCTGACCATGCCGTATGTGTTCTGGAAGTAACTGGAGAGTCTTGTCATCCTGAATAATTAAGGTGCCTTTCATCATGGTTAACTTCAAATCTGCACAAGCAGCATGAAAAGATTTCATGTCAGCATGTTCTTGCATTACTGTTTTAATGTCAGTTCTTTCTTTATACATTTTGTTTTAATATTATAACAAGAAACTCCGACTCTGCATGGAGAAAGTTGACCAAAAGGCACCAGAATACATAAGGATGGCAGAATCACTAAAGTAAGTCCCATTGCTGGTTATATAAATATATATTTATATATATTTATATATAAATATATACATATAAAGGACTGGGAAGATAAAATCTTGTGAAGAGTTTTCCCCACGAAGTCCTTATTTGTTTTATCAATAAAGGAGACTCCAGCAAAGTGCCTGTAATGATTGTAGACCAGTAGACATGTAGACAGTCAGTTACTGGCATCAAACATAGTATTTTGCTTTCTGACAAATGCTAGTGGAGGTAACTATTGTGCTTTAATGGTGTAGTTAGTTACTCAGTCACATTTTTCCCACCAAGATGCATCGAAAGAAATCCCCATAGAATAGATACATTTGCTAAGCATGTGTATATTTTAGATATTACTTGTAAGTGACATTTTTGTATTAGAATACAGTTTCTCGTAGAGTAGCAAGTAATAATATATAAGTAATAATATAAGTAATAATCATAATAGATATATGATTAGTTGTATTTAATAATAAATACAGTTATCTTCTCTGAAGTGTTCATGTTCACAAAATGATTATAATTTTCCAATTCTGTCACAAAAAAAGGTTTTTTAAACATGAGCTTGAAATAAAATCATTCAGCCTTTTAGTGTTAACAGTTCTTATCGTTGTTGAATCTTGGTCATCTTGGGATAACTAGTATGTGTTGTTAACTGGAAGTGTGACTTACAGTAAAGTTCTGTTTATTCCTTAGTGCTGGAGAGACAGCCTACAGCCTTGATCATGCTAATGACTTGAGGGTGGAGATTCAAAAAATGTATGAATTTATAGATGCCTTAAGGTAAAAGATTTCCCCTCTCCCTTTTCCCCCCAGCATGTATGTATCTCTGTTATGACTTTACTGATTATATGGATAATCAATTTGTCTGCTCAGTTTTGAAGAGCATTTGAAAAGGTAGATGCCTTTCCTGTACACTACCAATTTCTACTTTCTTCTCCAACCTTAAAATTCATGCATTCCTCTGCAGTAGGAATAACAAAGCATAGAGGAAACAAGTAGCAGCACCATTTAGGGGGAATTGTTTGTTTGGGGTTTCTTTGTTTTACTAAGGCTGGGAGGGGAAAGTGTTACAAGTTGTAATATCCAAAATTGTTTATCTAGAAGAACATCACAAGTTTTTGATTCAATATTGTCTCTCCACTTTTGTGGCATTTTTCCTGATTTTGTTCCTGATTTTGTTTGATGAGGCTTTATGTTTTCTTTGATACAGTAAGAAGATTTTGAGTCTAGGCTTGCACGAAGATCCTCAACCTCATCCTAAAATACTACAACTTCAGCGAATGATAAGATATTCAGCTACACTTTTTGTTCAGGTAAATAGAGCATATGCTGTGAGATGAATGCACATTTTAGATAATGTTCTCTTCTTTGCCAGGCATTCCTGTGGTTTGAAACCGTTTTGACAAGAGCCTTAGTTCTATGTTTTCTGAATTTTATGTAGTTCCCCTGTTGACTTATGATAGCCTTAAATAAGCTACCTTGAAGACAGATCTTATACTCAAGGCAGCAATGGGCCTGAAGAACCCAAGAGTTGTGTGAGCCTTAGCTCTTCCTCTTGCTGAGGTGTGAACCCACCTAGCAGTGCAGCTGTGGTAGCAAAGGTGTGTGTAGACCTGCAGCAGTGTAGAAGCATCTTTGATGTGTTTGTGGTGTTTCTGCTGGTAGTATCTGTCTTCTCAAGGACTTGAAAAATGGGCTGAATACCACAAGCAGTACTGTAAATATTTCCATTTTTGCCAGGAAAAACTGCTTGGCCTAATGTCCCTGCCAACCAAGGATCAGTATGAAGAACTGAAGAAGAGAAGACTGCATATGGTAAGACAGGTTGGGATCTGTTACATCTTCTATCAGGCATTCTCATAGATAGAAGCTTGGGAGCTCTGTGGGTATGAGTAGTTGCCTTCAACACTGAATTTCTGTTTGTTGCTTTTTCACGTATATCATCCCATCCCTTTTCCAGGGATTTGCCTAGCTGCTGCTTTGTTCTGCCCAGAACAGAAGTAGGTGGGCACAGAGCTGGACATTTCTAGAAAGCAGCAGGGACTTGGGTGCACAGGCTGTTTCTGCTGCAGTGCATGCAGTGCAAGAGCCCTGAAGTGAGTGTGTTAGTTTACACTGACTTCAAAATTGTGTTCAGGAACTCACTCACATGAGTAGAATTTGGAAGCTTCTTTAATTGGTGGGAAAGGACATACTAGAATAAGGATGCCTCTGCAGGGAGAGAGGCTTTTTCTCATTTAGGAGGGAGGACATCATTAATTATAAACTAAAGCCAACTTCATCTTGAGGTATAAGTTGAGAGATAAGAATCATCCCATTCCAAAAGCCAGTGATATCAGTGACACTGATGTTCTATTACAAGTGTCTGCTGTAGTCATATGTGATATGATTAATATCCAAATCAATCTAGAACTACTCTTTGCACAGCTGCATTAGGCAATTTTTTTCCCTCTATAAAGAGAACTTTGTTGCTCCTACTTTCCCTCAAGTTTATAAAGGCAGATGTCATGGGTTTTTCATCAGTATAATCACAAACTCACAGGAAGCATGTACGGAATGGTATGAAAGTAAGAATCTTCTGCAAAGTAACCAAAAAGGCAGCTGTTCCCTTTTGGCATCAGCCAGCAATGTCTTAAGATTGGCTAACTTGTACCTATGGATACTCAGATTGAAATATTTCAAGCTTCTGGTTCTTTTCTTACTACATGTTTTTGTTTTAGGTTGCTCTTGAAACACAGGGAAAACAAGAGGAAAAGCAGAAGGAGTTTATCTCTGTATCTGCATCTGCAGTTAATGGTGATGAAACTCAGATAAAAAAAGGAACAATAAGAAAATCTGAAGGCTGGTTACCCACATCTAGCATTTCGAGAGAAAGTGAGAGAGCAGACCCACTTCTTCAGCAGATTGACAATATCACATCCTTTATTAAGCAAGCAAAGGCAGCTAATAGAATAGATGAGGTCCATATGTTGCAAGAGAACCTGATGCAACTTCAAGATGAATATGATCAACAACAAACTTTGAAAGCTATTGAGCTTTCTAAAAAACAGGCAGAGGAGGAGGAGATACAGCGGGAGGAACTTCAGGTCCTCCGTGAAAAAGAGTGGGAAAGAGAGCACCATAAATTCATGACTCAGCATTCAAGGACACGCTCCTTAGACTTCAGAGAAGTCAAACAGCATTTGGATGTTACTTGGATCAAAGGGGACATGAGTTTTGAAACTCCTGCTGATGAGCAGCTGCCAGCTGAAGAGCACTTGGCCTTCACACTCAAACCTCAGAGTGTCCCACAGTGTGACAAAGAGCGGGATCAGCCAGTGTGTCTAAACCCCTTTGAGGATGAAGCAGATACCCCTCAGGTAGAGGAAAATTCCTGTAACCCATTTGCCAAAGACACCTCTCCAATGATTTCTTTCTCTAACACAGCTCAGAAAAGTGATAAAAAAGAATATAATCCATTTGAAAGTGAGGAGGAGGATGAACAAAGTAATGGAGCACCTGGCAGTGCCTCCAACCCCTTTGAAGAGGATGAAAATCCATTTGAAAAGCCTGGGGGCAGTTGGAATTCAGGGAATCCATTTGAAGAGGGATCCTCTATCAATCCCTTTGAAGTGGAGGATGGCAGTGAGATCTCTCGAGAAGAGGCTATAGAGGAAGAGCTGCTTCTCCAACAGATAGATAATATTAAAGCTTATATATTTGATGCCAAACATAGTGGCCGACTGGATGAGGTGGAGGTACTGACAGAGAACTTAAAGGAACTGAAGCACACATTAGCAAAGCAGAAGGAGAAATCCAACTGCTAAAGCAGCAATAGGACTTTGTAATAATTCAGTCTGCTGTTAAATATGGGAAACTAAAGCAGATACTTACAGTCAGGAGTACAGATCACAAGAGGGAATTGGGAGAATTCTGACTTTAAAGCACTTTCATTCTAGCATTGCCACTACTACATAGTCTTGAAGAAAGAATTACTGAGGAATGCTGCTGGTCTCAAAAGCTTAGAGTAAGAAATTTTTAAATAACTTTTCACAGGATTTTTAATGATAACTGATCTTACTGAATGCTTATTTTGGTCCTGGGGTTAAGTGCTAATAGGGAACTATAATGTGGAAGTATTTGGGATGTTTGTTTGCCCTCTTTCTCGCTTTCTGTTGTAGTGTTGGCCTTTCAAGTGTGGCTTTGACTAAAGAGAGATGAAAACTTTTCTAAAACTTCTTCATCCTCTCCTGACCCAGGGTAGTTGAACTGCTGATGGTGCTCTGGCTGTTAAAGAGCTGGTGTGATTCTCCAGGGTGCTGAATGTACAGGATCGCAGATCAAGTTTGTGCAATGCTAATAAATACATTTTAAAAAGGGACCTTAAGACTGAGAAGAACTTTGTAACTGATCTTAGTGTGAGTAGCTTCTTATTGTCTGCATAAAGATTGCGAAGTAAAATTTGGATGTTTCTTTTCATCACTTCTGGTTTCCCATTTGCTCTGAGCGCAAATGATGGTGTCATAGCATCATGCTGGCTTCAGACCTGCTCATGAGGGAACAAGCATTTGCTCATTTCCAGGGAAAGGAGCATCAGGCCAGCACCACTTCTAATTGTAATATAAAGGGTGAACCTCCAACTGCTAATTATATTATGGAATCTACACATTCCTATAAAACTGCTGGGTGACAGAATGATCATGTTTGTTGTATTTGTGAGACTGGAACAGTTTTTTGTAGCACTCAAGCAACAAAAAATTTTGTTTATAATGGAAAGCTGAGATGCCATTGGAATTTAGTGAAAGCTGGGAGACAAAGTCTGTGGCTGCAGTAGTGCCAAATGGCAATTCTCTCTCATGTTAGATTCCCCTCAGTTTTTATGAGAATCAATACCTGTTTTAAATAAAGAACTTCAGATTGAAGACCTCTTGTGATCCTGTGGCTTGGGGGATGACCAGGAACAGCCAGTACCTGTGATGCACGAGGGCCTACAGCTGGGTTTTTGAGAAAGATTAAACTGTTCTGATTTTTGAGGCACAGGGCCACCAGCAGGAATCACTGTTTGCAGGAGTGGTGGTGGCGAGTTCATATTAAAGGGTTTTTTATTTAAAGCTGAAATAGAGGAAAATCAGGCAGATCACACTGTATAGCACTAACAATAGTGGGCTTACTCAGAAGTGTGAAGTTCTGTGGAATGGGACGTATCTTTTAATTATGTCTCCGATATTGGCATAGCTGTAATCACAGCACTGCTTAAGATTTTAGAGACAAATAAGTTTGTCACTTAAAGTAGTTCCTAGCTGTGAGTAAGTGGAGGTAGGGACTTGTGGAACTGTTGTTTAAAAAGACCAAACCACCTATACCCTCACTTAATACCACTAATAAGGGGTTGAAGTAACTCAGACCAGCCAGTCACAGAAACCTGATGGTCTGTCTGGTGTAGCCTGAATCTGGATTTGACAGCTGTGCAGAAGAGGTTGGCTTCTTACACTGGTGTTTTATTAGAGCTGATTGAGTCCCTAGGTGTTATTTTGCACCAAGAAGAAAGAAAAGAGGATTCTGTATGGTCTTGATAAAACATGGGTGCTTGGCACCAGATTCATGAAAGCAGCAAAAACCATTAACGAATAAATAGAATCCCTGTAATTATTTAAGGGAGGTAGTATAAGGCAGTTATTTAGGACAGACTTGGTTGCTAATCAGGAGGATTGCTTCCTGCAGTCTAACCTAATGCTTTTCTAGGTATCAACATGAAAAAGTGTTTCAGTGGCTTCAGCTTTCAAATTAGAAAGTGTTTCTCTGTGGTAACTATTCTGCCTTGTTTATATTTTCTGGCTAATACACTAATAACTAAAGTATTGTTATTGTATATGTAATACATTATTTTTACAAGCAGGTAACAGACTGGCATACCTCATGATCTTTTTCAGTGTTAAATGTGATAGACTAGACAGCAAATAGTAAAATCATCTCCAACGTGAAGACCTTTGCTCGTATAGGGACTGCTCTGAGTTTTGCAAGGCACAAGAGAATGAAGATGTCTTAAGCATAAAGCTCAATCACTAATTAGCATTGACTTTTGTTACAACTGCATGCACTACTCTGTATGAAAACTTGGTAAAAAGAGACGAAATAAAACATGTTTATTTTCTGTTGTGTTTGTCCTTGACGATTTATACAGGATGCTTGAATCAGTGTGAAATTTAATGTTCAACCGTGAGTTCAGAAATGTTGCGATACAGTTCTACAGTGACATGTAAGCCCAGTGAAAGTTCTGTACAGCAGAGTACAGTCTATCACGTTTATACATATTACAGTTATGGTGTAATTGTTTGGTGAGGCAGAAGCTGTGATGATTTAGAAGGGGCTTTTTTCATGTAAAACCTTTCATATGCCAATTTGCCCATTCTCCTTTCCTGCTGCTATTCCTGACTTGACCAGTGCTTATCAGAGCTGCAGTATCAAATGCAAAAGTTGTATCTTGAGGGAGCTGAGACTCTGAACTGTTTCTGATTCGTAACTACATAAATTGGTAAATTCATGTGAGGCTGGAATTGTACTATTATTTGGCTGCCTTTGGTTAGTACAATATAGATTCTTGCACCACTTTCTACATATTATGGAATTCTGTGCTGCTTCTAAGATTTAACTTTTTAGTCCAGCCTCTCTATCCCAAAGAAAACATGATCTTGGTTTTGCCATAATTGGTTACCTGCAGGCATGAGTAAGAAGACTCTAGTAATTTTGTTTTCCAGTGCCGACTTGAAATACTTCATAGAACCACAGCCTTTTTTTTTTTTTTTTTGGTGGCAGTTTTAACTTTTATTTATTTTTCACTTAATTATTCTAGTGGTAGCTGTAAGAAGGCTTATGAGGCATAGTTGTATTTAATGAACTTGCTTGTTCCTGTTCTCAGGAACTGCTGGCTTTTGTCTCTCACAGAAGCACCTTTATTATTCAGTCCTGAGGAAAAACAGCTGCATGACTTGAGGTCTTGAAATGTCAGGCTCATGCCTCATTTTTCATAGCAGCTTTGTATTTTCCCCTCATCTCTTTGGGCAATGGTACAACAGCAGGGCAGGGAACTTGGCCTTCAATCTCACACATACATTCTCGCAGATGATACTTCTTGGGCCCGAAGGTGGCTGGATGTGATAGTTTTTTCCTTTCTCTTTCTTCTTTTTCAAGCATTTCTCTAGAAAAGAGATGCGTTTGTTACTCTCAAAAGTCTGAACTGCAATACTTCCTCTCCCTTCTCTGGACTCAGGTTATCAGAAAGATAGATTTACAGTTCCGCCTCATGGTCTTTACCTCACTGACACTCACTCGTGTCAGTTTTGTCTGTGAAAAGTTGTATTTCCTTCTGCATTCCACAAAAGTTCGCATTATATATGCTAGATACTACGTTAGCATACTTGGTATGATGGGTGTGCTACTTACTTGCTTTTCCCTAGGATTTTTTTAACGTGCTCTGTTATCTCTTTGTTGGTTTTATTTTCCACGTCAACCAAAACTTGTTCGCCATTGTCTGTCAAGAAAAATTCACGTTAATGTATCAAATTATACCAGTGCCCCACGCATGCCGTTTAGAGAGGCTCTAAAAGCACACGAATGAAGGATCTGCTTCCCTTCTGCAGTTAGTGTGCAATGCGATGTTCTCCGTGAGGCTCTGCAAGGGCTAAAGCTGCTGCCCCGTTCCGCAGCCTCTGCGCCGCTGCCGCCGGGGCAGGGCCGGCTGAGGGCGGCACAAACGCGGCGGTACCGGCGCCAGCCGGCCCGGCGGGCTGCACCTACCCAGGTAGAACCGCAGGAAGGGCGAGGGAGTCATGTTCCTGAACAGCATGATCTGCACCCACGGGTTCTTGTACTGGATCTGGGGGATGTTGAAAAACACGAACTTTCTGGAAAGAAAGGAAAGGACACACGGGCGGGCCCGTTGTCTCTGCGGAGGGCGCGGACCGCGCAAGCCCCGGCGTCTTTGCAGGGGCAGCCCGCGCTCACCTCGCTCCTTCGCTCAGCTCTCCTGCCGTGTTGTAGTTCACGGTCATCACTTTCACCGAGCTCTTGAACACGACGTCGCCCTGGCTGAGGTACTGCAGGGTCCGGCGCACCGGGAAGCGCCCCTTCATCGGCATGGCGGCGGCGGCCGGAAGGGCGGGCGGAGCCCCCGCGCGCCCCCTGGCGGGGCCGTCCCGGCCGCGCAGCGCGCGCCGTGCGCGGGCTCGGCGCCGTGAGGGGCCGGCGGCCTGAGGGGCCCGCTGCCAACCTCAACTAATACATTAAACCTCAGGAGAAGCCCTCTCTCCGTCTAGAGAAGCTCCTTGGAGTCAGTAAGTTCATGGAATTTCTTTTCTTTTAACCAGACTCGATAAATCTCTTGTAAAATAAGCACTGTGGTGAAGGTAAAATGTTGTTTCTCCCCTAAAATATTGTAAATTACGTATTTGGCTTAGAGAGCTCCTGTTCAAGAGGAAATTAACTTCAAAATAAAACTCAAGAATGCAGCTATATTTGTAATTCACTTTAATAGTAGAAACCTCATTTAGCCACTAGTATTAAATGCAACAATATAATGACACAACGGCATTTAATAAAATGCATAAGCTAGGTCATGCACTGCAGTACCCTATATACAAACACAACAATGCAAATTCTTCTTTGTGACTGAAGACATTGGTTATAAAATGTAGTTTAAAAAAAAGAACATGCTATCGTTTTTAAATGCTATCACACACAATAACACTGATTTCACAAAAGAAGCTGTGAGAAATTAACAACTTTTGCAAAGTTTTTAAAATAAACAATAGTTTTCTAAATAATAAGTAACAGAGACTTCCAGAAAATATCCTAAGGAATTGAAAGGAGATGCTTTCTTTAATAAAAATTTGCTGTTTTTCTAGGAGCTCAGCACTCCCTAGTATGCCAATACAAATACAACAGTGTGCAGTTTTCAGTTAGGAAACTATGAACGCTGGCTTCCAGTGCATTTCAGAGTACAGGTTAATTATTAAAAATATTCCAACATTTGATCTAATTCCATATATGAAAAATTTAACCATTACAGTCTGTAAGTAAAATATTTTCTTCTTAAAGACTGTGCTTTTTGTTTGGAATTTATTCCTTCCTACTTTAACCCACAATCATGAAAATACCATAAAATTGAATTGTTGTATTATTGCAGAGCCTTTATTGCCAGTAAATTTGAGCACATTTTGTCCTTCCGAATACAAACAATTCAAGTGTGGATATAACACATTCAGTTTCACTGAACTTTGCCTTTTTTTTTTCTGAAATCAGTTAAATTTTTAAGTAGATTCCATCTTGAGTAATGCCCCAATTGGCTTCCTAAACTTTAAAACTGTTCCTGCAGTACAGTGACTTGAACAGACTTTCAGGTTTCTATTCACCTTTAAAGAGGATTCCTTTAAAGTGGAAAGCAAATGTTCAAACAGCACCAATTGTCCAGACACCAAGGAAGGACCATCTATCACAGAAATTCCTGACATTAATTTAAATATTTTCCCTGCTGAAAATTGCAGAAATAAGGTTTTGAAATGCTACAGGTTTATTCCTGTATTTGAAATAAAAGCTTACAAATGCTCACTAACGAATACACCAAGAAAGAGAACATTCGCAGCATTTTCCATAGCAAACTTTGCAAACTTTCCTCACCTGTGGTTCACTTTAAGCATGCATGAAGTTCACATTATTTTGACTGATGTCATATTATCTGATTAAATATACACAAGTCTTTGCTGCAGTGAGCAAAACAAAAGGTGGAAAATTCTACTTCATTTTTTTAATGACAGAAACAAGACTTGCTGAACTACTGCCCTGCATGGTCTGTGAAATGCTTTTATAAAAACCCACAGTTAACAGATTTACTTTATGGAAGGCTACCTTCTTAACTTCATCAGGAGGGAGAGAAACCAAGACTGTTTACACTTTGATAATGTAAATGTTTGAGTCCTCATTATAAACAAGAAATCGTCTTACTCACATGTCACTTCTAACTGTGTGCTCAGGTCCCCCACAGACAGTGGGACTGTCACAGGCAATGCAGGAGCTGCAGATTCCAGACCCGGGAAAGCACAGAATGTGGAAAGGGACATTAGTCTGACAACTAAATCAAGCAACTAGCTGTGCTCAGTTTAGGCTGGAAAATAAAGAGAAAATCTTGGGAAAGTGAATAAATAATTGAAATGTATTGTGAAAATCCTGAAGATGTCTTGATGCTTGCTAAGAAATAAACTACCTGCAATGTCCCTACTATTTAATTACCATTGTAGCCAAGCTGCTGTTTCGCTGAACAGAGCACACAGTCTCTAACCCACAGGTTGGTTTCATGTGATCACCATGACAATATGAATTGATTTATTAAACAGCATCCGTTACCTCTTGTTCTGTGTGCTGCACTTCAGTGATAAATGGCAACTTGGCTTACTTTCAGTTCACCACAGATGAAGACTTAAAAGCAAAAGATGAGTCTCTTACCAAGCTGCACAAAAAAATAAAGTTTACAAAAGTATCTCAGGAGGCTGGAAGAGAATAAGTATATAATGAACAGGGGAATATCTTCTATGACTATAATTATTTATTCATTACTTTTAACAGGCATTATATGCTCAATTATATGCTCAATTAAGTATTGACTGGCAGACTTCTATAGGTCAAATAGAATAATAGAATAGAATAAAGAAAATAATGTAAAAGCCAGAAAATTAATGGAATATATTTGTAAGTTCTGAACAACAAATAGTGAATTCAGACTGGTTTAGAAAAAAGGTGCAAAGCTCTGAAATTTGTGAGGATTCACCAAATTAGGAAGCTCTGGATTAGCAAATGAATAAAAAATTTTAGCACATAGAATGGATGAATAATGGTTCCATATCTGTACATATATACATACACTACATATTTTCTATACACTGTACAGAATATATTTAGACAGAGAGGTATAAACATGTACATTAATACACACATACAGCTATGTACATATGCATCAGCTGCTCAAGTAAATTCTAGAACTGAACATGCAGAAATGCACAATGGTGGGAGGCACAAAATAGATGTGTACAACTCTATCAAACCCTTTAAAAAGAAAGAAGACAGGCAGGAATTTAACAATAATAAGCCATTGCTAATTTCAAAGCATTCATATAACTCAAAGGATTGAACAGGTTGTGGGAATTATGAAACATTACAACAGTGTTACCTATAATGAACTTAGCATGACTTCACAATAAAAAAAAATCTAAACTTTAAATGTTTAAACTTAGAGCATCTAAACTTTACAAATATTTTTCTTTAACTTGTAACTCCAGTATAAATAATGTTATTTTTTTCACAAATAATTTCCTATATATTGATAACACTGATTGCAGCTGAAGTAGGGTTGTAGCATTATCTAACAAGAAGGGTTAATGGCATGAAACAATGAGCCTGAACTTAATTCAGTAGTATTTACTGCTAAAATAACGCAGCAACTTTAGAATTAAAAGGTGCAAAAGGTAAATGTTTTCATTATCTCTCCTTTGCCATCCCCTGTTGGTAATTTTTCATATAAAACTGTATCTAAACTAATTTCCAAATCATTCAAGAACCAGTAGATGCAGGCAATTTGTCCTTCTCACTCTCCTGTCTAGGGTTATCATGCCCTCATTTGGCTGATCCCTCCTGGACAGTTGAAGGTGTCAGGACTGCAGTTGTTGTCTGCTGCTGTCACATGCTTACCAGCAGACTCAACTACTGCAAAAATTCTTCTGTTGCTGTATGGCCAGTGTGGCAAACCTTGGGAACAGGTGGGAATTCGCCTGTGTTTGCTGGCATTTCTGCTTTTCCTCTTATGGAGTAGGTGAAAGAAACTCCAACCTCCCCCGGTTTTGGACTATTAAGAGTAACCAGAAAGGGATCTCAAACAGAAAATCAACATTTTTGTTCTTTTCAGGATGGCATCATCCAGTAGATACGTGCTGGTACACCTGTGTGTCTGACTGACCTAGCAATTCTTCTGCTGACTCCACCTGATTCAAACTGGGCCCTGAGTGATGCTGTTAGGGCAGGAAGCTGCTTTGTCACTGCTTGGGCAGCACCCTCACCCCATTCACTTCCACTTCTGTCTTCCTGGTTAAACAGTATTCCTGAAACCCTTTGCTAGTCGTGCTATGTAGTGCTATTTATTTTTTTTTTAATTGCCTTTTGCTAATTAAATAGCAGGTAATCAGGAAAGAATCTGAAGTACTGTCTGAACTTTAATGGACGGGAAAATCTACAGACACCTGCAGCATCCTGAATGAAATACCTCAGGAATCTGTGAGTCCTGTGTACTATACAGAACAATTAAAAACCACACCAGTGTTTTACAGCCTCTGCCAAAGGAGAAACAAGAGTGAGGAAAGTGGTTTCCCCTGTGAGCTTCAGGCCTGCACGGCTCCTGTGCTGCAGCTCGCAAGGCGCGCTTTGCCGCAGGAGCGGCGACGGCCACGCAGGGCATGCACCTGCACACAGGCCTGCAGCACTGCTGCTGCCATGGCCACGCTGGGCATGCACCTGCACACAGGCCTGCAGCACTGCTGCTGCCATGGCCACGCTGGGCATGCACCTGCACACAGGCCTGCAGCACTGCTGCTGCCACGGCCACGCAGGGCATGCACCTGCACACAGGCCTGCAGCACTGCTGCTGCCATGGCCACGCAGGGCATGCACCTGCACACAGGCCTGCAGCACTGCTGCTGCCACGGCCACGCTGGGCATGCACCTGCACACAGGCCTGCAGCACTGCTGCTGCCACGGCCACGCAGGGCATGCACCTGCACACAGGCCTGCAGCACTGCTGCTGCCACGGCCACGCAGGGCATGCACCTGCACACAGGCCTGCAGCACTGCTGCTGCCATGGCCACGCAGGGCATGCACCTGCACACAGGCCTGCAGCACTGCTGCTGCCACGGCCACGCTGGGCATGCACCTGCACACAGGCCTGCAGCACTGCTGCTGCCACGGCCACGCTGGGCATGCACCTGCACACAGGCCTGCAGCACTGCTGCTGCCACGGCCACGCTGGGCAGACAGGGATTCAGGAGGTGCTGAGGGGAGACTTGGCAAATGGCACAGCTAACAGTGGAGAGCAACAACAGTCTAGCCTCAGAGTGCTATGAAAACTAAACCTTCGTAATAATCTAACATTTTAAGGCAGCTAAAAGAAAGCCTTGTAAAGACTTCTTAGAAGGATCTCTCCTTGGAGATAATTTTTTCCTCTTCTATCAGTTTCATGCCAGAGTAACTCCACAGACACCACAAGCATTGCAGCTAATTTATAAGGAAGGTAAATAGGAAGAGAGAGATTACTTTTGCACATGATCTTAGTTCTGACTATAGTTCAATGTAAGTAAATAAAGGGAAGAGTATACCTTGCTACATTTGTCACAAATGCTACTATAATCATTACAACAAAGCTAGTCCCAAATGCTTTTTATCTACAAGATTCAATCCAGTTCCTTTGCATAAGAGTTGGAAAACAAATCAAGCTCAATGGACATTACTGCTTCATTATCACTTTCTGCATTGCTTCATTATCATGCCCCAGTCTCAGTCAGCACAGAATTCTAACACTTGTCTGAATGAATTGTAATAATTGTATGTTTGTTCAGGTTCAGATAAATCTAATCAGATAATTTATTACTCTATTTCTGCCAAGTTAAAATATTTTAATTTCAAGAGCAACAGAAATAGACCCTAAGAAATTCTGAAGAGAATAAATTTTGGCACTAAGTAGAGCTTCAGTGAGATGAACTTTTCTTAGAATCACTTTGTGACTGTGATACTTTGACTCCAAGTTCTGTAAAAACAAGTTTGGCATTTAAATTTCACCTCTATGAAAACAAGCTATTTCAACATTTAATACTAAAAAAATTGTTCTTCAAAAATTGTTATAATAATAAAAAACTCTGCTGTCCCATATTCATATGGAAAAGTTTGCACATTGGAAGGAGAAGAAAAATGGAAATTAATTTAACAGTAAAGCTACTAAGATTAGCCTGTTACCATCTTCCACTCACTGCAGGAGGGATGGAACAAACCTCAGAAATTCCAAGAACTATGTTGGTGTGCAGAAACAGTGCAAAGCAGCTGCACTGTGTGCATCACAGACTGCTGCTGCCACTGAGAGGGACTGGGACAGGCCTGCAAAACCGGCCAACAGGAACCTTGTGAAGTTCTGAGAGGGAAAGCACAAAGCCCTTTCCCTGGGGAGCAAATAGCCCAGGCCTTCATGTATGTTCAAATTTCTACAATCCAAGATGTTAGTCTTGGAACCAAAATCCTGTATAGTTAGAGTGAGTTCTTTTTGTTAATGGCATCAGAACTAAGTAAGCTGGTTCTGAGCTCTGCAAGCCAGCACATCATGCTAGTGATGCTACACAGAGAGGGCTTTATAGCTCTTAGGTGGTCATATCCAAATCTTAAGGATGGAACTGCTTCACTTCATTAAATGCATGCACAACTATGGATTGCATGGTTGTTACTCATTTTACACAAATTAGTATTTTATCCCTAATAAGCTCTTTAATCACCACTTGCAGAGTAAATAACTACCAGGGTTTGAGCAAGGATATAATTATGTGGTCTTGCATTTGTGGGGAGTGTAGTTTATTTGTAAACAGAGCTGCATGATATTTATTGTTTCTATTTACATATGTAATGCAAAGAATACATTTTACATTTTATTTCATGTGATCCCTTTGTTCCCAAAAAGCTATAACGCCTTTATCTTATTTCCTGAATTGTTATGATCACAAGTAATAAAAATTACAAATTTTCACACAAAAATGTGGGGCTCTTTTACTTGAAAAATTGGAAGTTGAAATGAAATGTTTGTTAAGAAAAAACTAGTTGGTGTGGACTCTGTAATACCCTTCTGAGAAAAGAAGATTCTGAATGTGCTAATAATAGTAACTGTAGAAGATTTTAATGCATACAGAAGCTAAAATTAAATAGTCTTTTGTGTCACAGTAAGTGCTACAAATGTCAGCTTTCTAATAAGCATGAAGTATACAAGGTCTTTTTGTTACTTTAGAAGCCTCATCTAAAGCTGCTTAAGATCTTTTGGTTACAATTTAGACTCTGAAAAGTCACAAAGACCAACCTAGTTTCTAAAAAAATAACAATAACAGAAGAAAAACCAAAGTGCTGAAGTTACCATTAGGTAAGTTTTGTCACATAAAACTATGAAAGTAAGAACACCACTAACACACAAAAAAATTTAAATAATTAATGCATCTAATGAACCAGAATCAGATGAAGGTATTAATTGCTATGATATTTTTTAAAAATCTTTGATTTTAAAAAACTGAACAGCCATAATAATAAATTATATTAAAATGAAACCTATGCTAGCAGCTAATGGCCAGTACTACTAGGAAACATGTTGATGGCTCATCACTTGAAACAATTAAAAAGTAGCTCATTTTACATCTCCATAGTGTTATCAGTCATCAACTGCAGTTGTACATGAATGAGAGTAAATCCTAACTGCATTTTGGTTTCAAACTGAGTGATAGGAAAGTTGAGAACACTGGAAAACTGGGACCGCTCAGTGAGGGAGGGAGAAATAGAGTGAGAGCTTTTCTCTCTGTCTCTGCTGACAACCAGAGGTTCTGTACATTTCAGGTCTTAAATTGTACCCTGTGGCTACATTATGAGGGTAGAGAGGAGGTGTAAATTTGGAGCATACCAAGAGCATACTCAAAGGGCAGCACACAGCTCTGTTGGAAAATCACTGCTCTTCCAGTTAATGACTATTTGCCCCGAAGTCAAAAGGCTGCTTAGAATTTCTAACATTTGTCATGATTGTGTTTGTCTGAATAGACACTTTAAGGAACCTGCATATTTAATCATTATTGTGGCATTTTTTTTCTCTAATGTGGGGAACTCCTGTAGTACATAATAGTAACTATGACTGCACTGTACTGTGTATTACAACTGCACTAATTTAACAGATACAGTTTCATATAATGTGGATATCTGATTTAAGAGTCCACATTAATATTTCATGCATAACATAACAGCAAGTGACTTTCTGTAGATTAAATGATTGTCTCCTTTAGCATTCTACATTTTTACAAAAATCACTAGCATTTTGATTAAGGACATATGCATTTTTCCATACTCAAGCAGGATGTCCATGATGCTGTTGCTCTGACAAGAAGTGATTACAAAGTGCTAGTATTATACCCTGGCATTTGCTAGACATTCATTCCAAGGATATTTTAAAATATATACATACTGTTGTTTTTAAAGTAATTTCATTACTACTCTGGTATTATAAACTCTTTTTAACCACTGATAGTTTCTAAATACAAAGCATGTGAAAAGTATGTTCAGTAACCTATGGCCTTTTAAATGAAAGGCATCAAAAACATTCCTTGTAGCAGGAAAGGTCCTACATCAGGTCTTTTAAAATTTTGTCAACATCAGAAAAAGACAAGGAGAAATCTGTCAGAAACTGATAACAAGTTGGAATTACCTGCATATACCGAAAACAATACTCTTTTAACTTTGTAATTTTATGGGTTTTGTGAAAATTACTTCAATCCCTCCAAGTATATTGTTCTCTCTATGCAGACGTGCCTGTTATTTGACCATTATATTCTGCTGTTTCCATTTTGAGAATGTAGGGGATAATGCTGTCAATGGGAACATTTCCAATGAGACCTGTGAAAAACAGTTCCTCGGTGATGCTACAGCTCATCAGCCTGAGTGCTGGCAGGCGAACTAGGATCCGGGCTAGCCTGAAAAAGAAGTTCAGTGGATTAGGAATACATATATGAGCAGTTTAAGACATTCTACGGCTAAAGAGCTGGATTGCCTTTATTGTTACCATAATTCATGAATAGGCGTAAAGAAACAATTAAGCTAATTGGCTACCACGAAAAGAATGGTTACTTGTTCTATCCTGCAAGCCAAATGAAAGCCAAGTAGCTTTGTAGTTTTCCAGTGAAAGGATCTTGTTAATGTCCTTTGTGGACAGCACATGTATGTACAAATACACAATTTCCTTGGCCTGCTTTTGAAATTCCCAGCTCTGGGTGAACAATGCTGAGACTAATAATATTCATACTGATTAGTGCGAACATTTGCAGCATTTTAAGAGAACAATGCTTAATTAAAGTTTCAGCCATAAACAGCATGGTCTTCGGTTGCCTAGCAACTTCATGCTAAATCATATAGCAGGAAGAGGGCTGGATGGATATAAAGAAGAGAGCCTGCTTCTAATGAGAGAAGGAATTTGGGGGAATGTACTGTTAAGCATAAATACTGCCAAATTGCCCTGGTGTTTTATTTACCAAGATGTTAACAGATATCCAATATAATGAAGTGATTGTATTGAAATGTTAGATTTCCCACGCATACAAAATTTAGGATAGTGATGAAAGCATTTTGCTGTGATTCATTGGCAGATGTACATTATAAATGCCAAACCAAATGAATTTTCTCAACCAGAACCATGTAATAGCAACTCAGGTAGCACTGACCATAGGTGCTCTAGAAAATGCCTGAATATTTATGGAGAAAATATCTAAGGTCCATTCTGCTAATATAACATATCTTGTAAACTTCAAGGCAGAAAGATTCTAGCTATGCTATGTTGTTTTTGTGAAAATTGTAACATTTGTTTCCTATCTCAATTTGTACTAGCACTCAATTGCTCAGAAATAATCAGATTTGTTCTCTAAATTTGCCTATGGGTAACCATGGAGATACAGACACTATTAGTTAAAATACAGGACACTGATTGGGGAATGTAACTCGATTTTCTTCCCTGAGACACTGTTATGAGAAGTAAGTGTATGGAACAAATTTTATATTTAGTTTCATGGTAGATATTCACCTCTCACTAATCAAACCAGAAGGATTCAATTGTACATGGAAGAATGTGGGATTTGAGGATATTTCTGAAGCAGACACTCCTATTTTCATTGCACCACAGTATTAATCCTGTAAGGTCAGTGCAGAAAACAGAGATGGGAGAAGCTCTCTTTTTCAGACAGGTTTTTTACTTCTTTTTAGTTACCCCAGCCTCAGACAGTGCTTAAGTCTTTGGGATTGCTCCTTTACATGAGGATACCTTTCACCTGTTCAGTAAAAAAAGAATATGTTCTCATGTTCTAGTATATCTTCCTAGACAGAGGTAAGAATTACCCTGATAGTGCAGAGAATTGTGTTGATGAATTTTGATGAAGATTGTTAGAAAATACTGTAATACTGTTTCTAGCACATAACAAATAGATTAGTTAAGAGGTGAAAAAACCACACTAGATAATATGAGTCTTTGGAAAAAAAAAAAAAAAAAAAAAAAAAAAAAAAGCAAACGAGAAAATAACTAGGATGTGGGAATTTCTTATAAACAGAAGTTTGAGAAATGGTTATTGTTTCCTACTGTATGTAATCCTTGTTTTTCCAAGGGCTATAACTGACAGTTTTAACACTTTTTTCTACATATGCAACTTGACAAACATTTCAAGGATGACAATCACCTTTTAGTTGTCAAAAAGACTAAAATAATAATAACTTGAAGAAAGCAGCAGTGTGAATTAGTTAGTTGAAGCAGTTTTCCCCAACTTCTAAAAAAGGAAGTCTGTTTACTTTTCTAAACATGACTATGAGAGTCTCAAAAAAATCCTCAAAAACCAAGGAAGTACTAATAAATTAAATTTACATGGAGGAAGCCAGACAGCTACTCTTGTTTCTACGTATCTTTAAACAAACCTCCTTGCTTTTATGAATTAGATTTTATTTCTTTCTCATCAACAGTCAAAAAAAACCACCCAAACCCCAGATGTCAAAAACATCAATGATATTATTTTGTACTTTTGTTAGCTATAGCCCACAACATAATTTGGGTACTTTAGATAATAAATACCTATAAGTATCTTCTGGATATGTTTTTTGTACATAGTCCTGCAATTCCATCTGTGCCTTCTCCTGGAATTTTTCTATTTGGGTTGAACTGGTCAGACCGGGGTGATCTAAAGAAACAAAACATTTCTGTATGTCGATTGTTTTCCTATATACTGTGAAATAAATGTATTTATAAGAATCTCACATTTAATTTCAATTACATATTTCTCTGGTATTGTGATGTTTAACATGCTAGCACTCAGATGAAAATTTACTTCCTGGCTTCAGAATTAGCTTGTTCACTTTTCTCTCTAGAACTGTGTGTATCCATAAAAAACTGGACAAAGATTAAGTCTGTATGTGTGTACCAGGCAGTGACACAGAAATTGTCTTTAACTTTGCTTAAATGTAAAAATGTTTGCCTTGGTGCTTTGTTCTAACTAGGCTGGCTAAGCAGTAGCTAGGGTTATTTTCTTGATATATCAATGTCTTAATCTTCCCAAGTCTGTCTCATGTTTTAATTCCAGCTGGCTCAGCTCCTCAGACAGCCACGTGATCAAAGCAAAAAAAAAAAAAAAAAAAAAAAAGCAAACTCACAAAATATCACCTATCTTACTATGCCAGAATACCTTCACTCTTGTGTCCAAAATGCTTGTCCCTTGAAACAGGACAAAGCTACCTTGAGTTTGGATAGTTTCTTGCTTTTCCATCTCAAACAAAACCCCTAACAAACCTAACTCTAATGGGACAATCTCTCCCCAAAAATTCAAAAGAACATTTCAGGACACCAGTATCTTCTAATCAAGTTTTATTACAAAGAGAAAAATAACTATCAAAGCAAAAATACCCCAAACACACCAATAACAGGATATCATTTTACTTTGCATTCTGTTAAATACAAAGTGGTAAATACCTTTGAAATAAAATCAATAATGCATTTCTGAGCAAAAGTTTACCTTTTACTCAGCCAGTCAGCAGTTTTAGATTAAGGACACCTTTGTGTGTCCTAGAAACATTTGTCACCTTTGATGAAAAGACTACAAAGACTACCACTTCCAATTTCTTTAATGTCCTTACCTAGTCATTCCACAAAATCTCCAGTGTTTTCTTTGAGTAAATTCTCATATTTCAGAAACACTTGACTATGTGGTCTGCTGTAATTTTTTTGGTAACAAATGTAAGACAGCCTGTTTACATTCAGGTTTTGAGATTTTGTGGTAGTTTCATATAAATTAACTATTTCTGCTCATATTTCAGTTGTTCCTCTTAGGAATATTTAAAAAATACTAAAATTTAGGCAAATTTCTTTCTGTCATTCAGAATGCATTTCTTCTTATCCTCCTCACCATTTACCTCATTAATATTGCTAGTACACATTCCAGATAATTTATTAATCATAGGTTCTCAGCTGAAGGTCACTTGAGAATCTAATCTTCTAGGGTGGATCAATAAACACCTGATAGATTGGAACCATAATCAACATGGATAAGTCGCTCTGAAGTAATTTTAAAACACATATTGTGATAGTCATTATGAAACAATAATTATACCTGCAGCTTAAAAGATAAGTCCCATATCAAGACATTAGTCTCATTTTTAAATTGCTAAAGAATTGACATATTAAGGCTTATTTAAAAAGATACGGTTACTGAATTCCTTACCAGGGCTAAAAAGCACTATAGCTTTAAGGTATGCGTATTCATATCCATCAATATCAAGCTTGGCCATGCTGTTACAGAACTCCTGAAGTTTCCAGATGTGTTCCATGACTTGCTTTATTCTGTCTCCAGAAAGTTTATCTACAAAAAGATATTGCTTACTATGTCATCTGAGCTCAAGCATTTCTAATATATTAACAAAGTTTTTTAAGGCAAGTCAAGTGATATTTGCAAGTCTTTTGCTGTCTTAAAACCACTTAACATGTAAGGATGGCCTGAATTATTATGAAAGTGAATTCATGAAGTTGAGTCAGACCCAGGGCTAGCAAACAGAATGTTAACTCTTCTGTGTCATTTTGCCAGGACAGCATAATCTGCCATACCAAACTTTTTCCAGTGATGTACTGTTCTGAGCAGAGACTCTAACATTATGGTGCATTATTCTACAAATGGCTAGACTGATTCTGGGAATCAACAGAAGCACAAAGTGAATGCTAACATGCAACCCTAATTTTACAAACATTCAAACATTATTGAATTAGCTTTTGCAAAAGTGAATGCAAGAACAGTAATGACAGTGCTACTTTCTCCTCTATCTGTACTTTTAGGAGTGAACTTTTCATTAGCTATGGTAAATAGTCTTTTTCCTGCCTGATGGGGTAAATTCACTGAAATACATGTACAGAGATTCTTCTATCATTTGAAAAATCACATTCCTTATATGTTGTTCATAATCTATCTTAAAATTTCAATTTAAAAAAAGTATTTTATTTATACATATGTTAGGAGTGAGTGGTACTAGCTGCTAAACTAGGAAGGGAGAGATTTCTATTTTGGTAAAAAGAAATCCTTGTATTGGACTGCATATTTATGAACTAGTCAAAGAATAAAAACATTAAAGAACACATTAAGATTTTTTAAATATATAATTACTATTATCAAACTTCAGAAGTAAGTCAGTTCACAAGGGATAAAACCTTTCCTTGAAAAACACATTAGAATAATTTTATTCCAGTCATAATTTCCAAAGCTAGTATTTAATATAATTTTAACTTGAATATTTTATTTTTCTCTATACAGCTAATTGTGTATAGGATTACTTAGACCTCATGTGACTTAAACTGAATCTTTGACATAGTTAATGAATATTTGATCTATTTTCTGGAACTGCAATAAGAAGATTGAATGAATGGAAGAACCATTTTTTACACAGTCTTGAAATAAGAATGGAAGCATAATCTAAATTTCTTAAAACATTAATTGTGATACAAATTTTTAGTTACTCACGACGGATGAAGACAGACAATGTAATGTTTTTATACTTGTATTAAGTGGGAAAATATGGTCCAGAAAAACTCAGGAAAAGCAAACTGGAATTCCAGAGTTTCTAGGTAGCCTCATCACTTATATGTTCCTAGATAAAGTTCTGCAATTTATTCAGTTTGTTTTCAATTTCGAAGGTATAATACACAATATAAAATGATAACTTTTCAGAACAGAAAAATAACACTAATTATCCTCTTTTCTTGGCTGGTCTCAGCTAATATAGTATGACTGCAAGTACAGGTTATAGAAAAATTTTTTTTTTTTACAATTTTGATGCACAAGAATGGAAGTGGAACCAGCTGTAATAGCCCTATCACTTACTCCTCCCCAAAGTCACTGCCTGGAATGGAGGTGGAATAGACAGTTGTGTATATTCTGAAACAGATATAAAGTTAACTCTGTGTAGAGCATCCATTGTGCAGGTTTCCCTACTCATCTTTTCAACTTTTACCTCTCTGTGCAGGAGACAAGCACCACTCTGTCATATTTTGGGACTGTCCAGGCTCTCAAATGAGAAAACAACAAACCAAACCAAACAAAAATGAACCAAAAAAAACCTAAAACCCCTATATTCATTATGAAAGCAATTAAAGCATACTATCCATTTAAGAATCAATTTTCAGTCTAATTTACTTTATCATGATGAAGCTAATATAGTAGATTAAAACTTGATTGTAGAACTATGAAAGCAGATAGCTGGAAAAAAATTTAATATTCTTCAGCTCTAGAAAAGTACATCTGTTTTACTCTCCTCTGTAAAAACCCATTTTCTAATTTTTGCTGTGTGCACGTAATGATACATTAAAAATTATTTTAAAATGGTACCAAATAGTGTTCTGCTATAACTGCTTTTAACACACATTTAAATTTAAAGTAGTTTTCATCTATTATGCTTTGTTTGCAGAGTTTAAAGCTACTAGTATTGTTTTCATCCTCCTTTTAAAAATGAATATTATTTTCATGCTAATCGAACCCATTGGTTGGAAGCATCTTTAAAGAATTAAAAAAAAAGCAAATATAACAGATTTTCATCCATTCTAGATATAATCATCATTATCAACAGACCAACACTGAATTAAAAATAAAATTACATACATCTTGTTAAGAGTGTCCAGAAATTAGGTTGCTTAATGCTTCTAGGGCACTTCAAAATACATTAATCATTAGTGCATTACAGTAGTATCCAAAACCATTATACTTGCAAGAATAAGCTTGTGATAATTGTCAAATGCTGTGTTTTTACACTGCAAAGAGGAGAAGGAAAGATCTGGAAGGAGAAAATCTGGTGTGGTTTGGAAGATGATATCATTATTCTAAGAGGAAAAAACATACATCTGGATGGGAAGAACACTCTCCAAACACATCCAAGGAGTATTCTAGGATGTACTGTCTTTCTGTGTAATGGCAGTCAGGCATAGAAGAACCCCTTGCCTCTATGGACAATTCTATCCCACAGCTATCTCTGTGAGGTCAGTGCAACAAAACTGTAGGTGACCAGGGGACAGAGAATTATGCAAGAGAAAACTTCACCTTCACCTGGTTCCTGGCGAACAGTGATGCCAGTGCTGGGGAAACACCTTGCGAGCAGTGTGGTCCAAAGGGGCCTGCACTGCTAGCAGCACTGGGAACATACCTTCCTGGATGCTGTTCTGGAGGTGGTTGACAATTGCTCCCAGGATAGTGGACAGACTCATCACCTGTGCACACTGGGCCAGGCCTAAGGTGAAGAGCTCGTTCCAGCAGGCGCGCACAAGGCTGGTGTTACAGTCCTGCCTGCAAACAGCAGCAAACCCAGTGACGCCAGGCAGAGATCAGCTTGGCACTGCCCTGTCTATTATTATGTTCTGCATAACCACTCATAATGATTATTCTGTTGCAAAACATTTTGGTAACAGGCATATATTAGCATAGTACAAGAATTTCAGGATGCAAAAAGAAATTATAGACTATAGGAAAACATTTCAGGTTATTTGGGAAATGGTGCTCATCAATTCTTTAGCAAGGAATCAAAAGCAAGCATTTAATTTCTACTAATTAATGCTTGCTTATGATTTGGTTTTAGTTTCTGTAACCACATCAGTAACATCAGATATTGTAGTTACCCTCCCCTCTGCCATCTTCTATTTTATTCTCCAAAACAGGAAATATTGCACAGTCTTCACACATTTTAAAGTATTCATTACAAATTAAACAATACCATAACTAAAAAGTTCCAAGTAGTTGGAAAGTGTTCAGATCAGTGTTTAAATTGATTCAAAAGCAAACCATTCAAACAGATTACGTCCATTTACCCAAGAGCTTGAAATGCAGGTATGGACCTAGCCCAGTGCATAGAGAGGAAAAGGAGTCGTGATGCTGACTCACAGATGTAGTGTACATTAAGGTACTCTGGCATCGGACTGGGCATTGTCAGCTGCAAAAAATAAAAGTACAGTACAATACATATAGTTCAGACATAAACCAGTTTTTATCATCAGTGAAATAACCAAAAGACATTCAAACTACTCTCATAGTCTATCACAGTCAACAGTGTGACAAGAAGTTGTCAAAGAAAACTGTACTAAATAACTCACTACTACTGGCAAGGAATGCAAATTGGGAATATGAGACAAGAAATTATGTAGGAGCTCATACATCTTAAGCATTAGTTTATTTAGTAAGACATTTAAAGAAGCACATACCTTAAATGTGACATGTGTATCTGTAAGTAGGGGACCTTCCACTTCAATAATTGGTGTTGACTGATCTCTACTGATTACATGAATATTCCCTCCTCCTGTAGGATCCATGCCATCTGCCAAGTTATGAGCTGTTGTACCATCTGTGGAACTAAGTGCTTTAGCCAAAGTATCAAATGCCCTAAAAAAAAAAAAAAAAAAAGTAAACAATGAAAGAGTGCTTCCTTAGATCTTAAAAGATTCATAGTGCTCAAATTAAATGCTATAAAACATTTCCACTTAGAAGCAACATACACAATAACTCTTTAGGCTGACACAAGGTCAGACTTTTCATTACAGCTTGGTCCCTCTGTACTCTTTGGGCATTAATAAAACAAACAGATGTGTCCATGTATGGCTGGTAAAAGATCTCCCCTGTAAGGGAAGGACTTCGTGCTGTAAATTCTGCTCTGATCGTTTTATCCTAGTATTTGTACTAGTAAAGGGGCCTTGTGCTGTGCTAGTTGTGGCTGGGATACAGTTAATTTTCTTTGCAGTAGCTAGCATGAGGCTGTGTTTTGGATTTACACTGAAAAGAGTGTTGATAACATAGAGATGTTTTTGTTATGCACAGCAGTGCTTGCAGTGTAAAGGTTTCTTGTCCTCCCTGCAGTGAGGAAGCTGGGCATGCTCAAGAAGTTTGCAGGTGACACATCTAGAATAGCTGACCCCAACATATACAAGGGTTATTCCCTTGTATAAGTTCACACTCAGTATCTAAAGAAGGGGAAAGAAAGAGGAAATGGGGGGACATTTGGAGTGATGGCGTTTGTCTCCAGAAGTAACTGTTACACTTGCAGGAGCCGTGCTGTCCTGGAGGTGGCTGAACACCTGACTGCCCATGGAAGGTACTGAATTAATTCCTTTACTTTGCTTGTGTGGGTGGCTTTTGTTCCACCTATTAAACTGTCTTTATCTCAAACCCACAAGCCTTCTCACTTTTACCCTTCTGATTCCATCAGCCTGCTGGTGGGGGAGTGAGGGAGCAGCTGTGTGAGGATTAGTTGTCTGCTGGGCTTAAAGCACAACAGTCCTCTTGCACTCACCATTCACTATTCTGCCTCCTCACAGATTTGGTGGGGCTTACAGACCAGATGGACTCTGAAGAACCGAGTCCCTGTCCTTGTCCCCATCCTTGATCTCCAGCTTTTTGGAACAGTGGAGAACAGTGTGGTTTTCTTCTAGACAATATGTCTGAATTTCCTTTCTGTTAAGATGAAACATGGCCAGGCACTCCTGATCTCCCACTATGGACAGAGCCTTAAAAGTGTTATGACAGTAACACAAGAGATACTGGTCCCAGGTCTCCTTTACACTCAAGTGGTTGCTGGATCATTACCCAAATAAATCACTGTAAATTCTCTTAGGATTAACAGAACTTAGATGTAAAGAAGAATTTTGTGTCCCAATTTGATACCAGTGGACAGTATTATGGTACAGTGCTCCTTTACCACTTTTTTTTTGTCAAGATGCTTTTTGGGAGACAGATTTTTATAAATTGGTTTTTTTTTTTTTCTTTAAAGAAAGAAGTTTACATAAGCTGACATTACAGTGTCAAGTATTTTAAAACATTAATTTGCTTCACTTGAAGAGTTCAAATGAGAGACTTAAGAACCTTAAGTAATGTCCTTCTCTCTCTCACCCCCCAGAGGAGTTGCCTTCCAGTCAGTGTAGTGGGCAGACTGGGTTGGTATTTGTTTATTGCCAGCTGCTTTTCTGTGTAAATAGTTTATTTTCTTACACCTTTTGTTATTAATATTGCTATTGTTACTGTTTCATTTTGCTGTTACTGTTTGTTTTCTAGTCTCATTGCTGTTTCCAGTAAACTGTTCCTATTTGAACCCATGCTCTCTGCCTTTTGTGCATCTGACTGGAGGGGGAGCAAATAGCAGCATTATTTAAGTGTAAACATTAAATTGGACAATACCATTCCTAAACCATGACAGCTAAGCTCCTCCTAAAAATCTTTTTGAGAAACAGTGGACAGTATTGAGTCCAAATATTTTATGTTATTAACCTATACTGCTAAATTCAATCAACCTGCCTCTCCCCCACAAAAACACTACCAAAAACATCCAACAAAAAAAAAAATCACAGCCTTGCAAATCTCAAGGTGTGCTGGAAATTTTAATATTTCATGCCCCTTTTTCATATATTTTTCATTAATAAAGAAAAGAAACACTTTGAGCTCTTTCTAAATCTACATTACCAGGAGATTTTATGGCAATCTCAAAAATAAATCTGCAGTAATGTAGACCCTCAAAGAGCAGAGCTAAGGTCACAAGCTCCTGTGAAATAAAATGGCACTGAAATGTTGCTATTCTCAGAGTTTTTCAAGGTCACAAACTAGTCATTTATTATTTTTCTGACAACCAAATCTGGTCTAGCTTCCCACCACTACATTTGTAACACAGGACACAGTTCTTCACAAGAGGACAAGAACGAAAACTGATTTCTAAAGAACTCATTTTATGTTTCAACGTAGGGGCAATCTGGCAATCTGTACCCTGTCTGGTGTAACAATGCCAAATTCCTTTAATGAATGAGTGTAAGGATATACCACATAGAACACAAATTACTAAATAAGGTGGAAATATAAACACATACCGTGTAATCTCACTTGCAGATTGCTCTTCTTGTTGAACTTCAGAAGTATCTCCATTATTTAGCGACTCACTGAGATTAGCAAGAGATGTTACAACATTTGCTAGTGTTCCTAAGGCACCTTGGCTTGTTTCAGCCTAAAAAGGAAACACCGTATTAGTAAATCAAAATTATAATTAATATATCATATATAATTTCCCCCCCCTATTTTTAATCTTTTTGTTCCTTTTCCCCTAAGGACCTTTTCCTCCCTCCTCAATGCCAGGAAGAACAATGGCTCTCAATTATCTTTAAATCCTAATTATCAATCTTAGTCCCAGATGAGACATCTTATGGAGAACTTTTTTGCAGAAATATGTTTGCCGAAAGAAGCCACAATCCTATTGATCAATTTATTACATCCATTCATATGGTTCTTCTCAAGAGCAACAACTGTTTGAGATTATGTTCAATAGATAAAGTAATCTGAACAAATTAATAGATATGCTCAGAACTGAAGTGAGCCAGTAATACCTTGGAATCAGCAGCTAGGAGGACTGTACCATCATCCCTGATCAAAGGCTGCTGAATATTCACGAGCATTCCCGGATCAAGAAGACTGGCTGACCTGTTCAAAAGCATAAGGCATCTCATAGTCAACAGTATTTTCCATTAATCAGAAGAATGAGTAACAATTTATGACAGCATGAAAGGAATTACCAGTTTTTAAATAAACAATTTATTGAAGCTTACATTTTATTTATCAAGACTTAAGTCTTTCTGAAACAGTTCCCAAAAAGTGTCTTGAAAGACAGAAAGACTGAAATATCTTCAAATTTCCAGTGCAGAACAATGACAACTTCCCAAATGTCTATCTTCTCATTTGCTGTTTTTTCTGCTTTAAGGGAAGTTGTTGTCTTCTCATGCTCTCAGAAGTCACCTAGTAGCCCTAGTTTTATATTAGACTTTGGAGGAAGGCATAACTGTATTCCAGCACTGAATAAACAGCCAGCACCGAATAAAGAATATTAATAATATTTTTTACATTCCAGAATATAGTCAGAAACAGCCATGCAATCAAAGCCTGCATAAAATCTCTGCTGCCTTTACTTCTGCTGCTTTTTGACCAAATATACTTCCCCTCTGCTCTATCTAATTTAGGGAGACAGTGGAAAGTTTTTGCAGTCAGCAAGACATTTACTTGCTACTTATGTGATGCTCCAAGTGTCCATAACACATTACTGATGCACACAACACAGGTGCAGGCTGCAGGACGTTACAGTACAAGGGGTCTGACACTAACAGCTATCACTGTGAGCATGCACAGGCAGCAAATTATCACACATCATGCCAATCTGAATCCTACATAAATAGCAGAGTGGTTCTCAATAACTACAATATTATTTAGAGGTCTGTAATGGATCTGTAGCTCAAGGAAATTTCTAAGAAGCAAATGTGTCTGTGACTACTTCTTTCAAACAAGAATACTGAAAAATAATTCTCTACGAAACCTGTAGCCCAAACTTCCTAACTTCAGTGTCATTTGTTCAGCAAGGAATACGAATATAAAAAATTAAACACACACACTTCCCCCCCATATGAAAACTGAATAACAAAATCCAATTTTTTATGTGGTTCTCAACCATTCATAAACTACAGTTTTAAAAATGTTGTATTTAACCAAGACGCTTTTAATTTGATTCAGAAAAAATGAAATTTTTTTTATTTGTTTGTTATGATGTGCATTTTCACACCCACTGTGTAAGCAGACATCTGAGAGTGCGGGAACCATCTTGGAGTTAGTTCCATATAGTAAAAGAAGCTGCTGTTTTGCTGGAGTTGAAGCCAATCTCTTGGAATCTGAATCAGCAGTCGCTGAGTCTCCCTAACTGCTGTCTCAAGGAGCAGGAAGCCCAGGCGTGCCATGTGCAGATCTGATTTGAGGAGTGCTAACCTGAAAGCATCGCAGCATTAGCCTGCATGCTTTCTGCTTGGATATCATTCGCTTGCCCTGCATTGCTCTGACCTGGCTGGACAAGAGCTAGCTCTGAACTGAAAACCACATACCTGCATGCAGACATAGAAACTTTCATGAGAAGCAGAACCTACACTGGCTTGGCAATGGAAACAGATGATATGTGCATCAGAGTTCTTTCCTGTTCCCTCTGAGAGCAGAGGGGAAAAGGAATACACGCATGACTGCAAAGCAATATGCACAAATACATGAAAGAAGAGGCGTGGAACTGAGGTACTCACCGTGTCCCATCTTTATCTGCCACAAATGTTGGAGTTGCTATTAGAGGGCTTCGAAGATCTTTTCTTATATAGATTTTTTCTGTAGAAGCTGCACAGTTGGTTGGTTTTTCACGTTGTACATCAAAAGGCTTTCTTTCACTTTGAACCGCTACATAAAGGCAGATTTGAAAGGAAATAATTTAAACTAAAAACACAAAAAGTAAGTAAAATTCCTTCAGTTATGATAGTGTACCAACTCAGCGCAAAACTGGAAATTCAATACCAAGAGTGAAGAAACACAAGCTCTGATGTTACTATATCTGTGAGTGCGTGTATTTTTATATATACTTTTAACTAAGAAAGTGACAGATTGTTCTTTTGCTTCAAGTTTGACTGATCTGGAATAAAATATTGCTCTTTCTTTTGGCATTTGATAAGATGGAAGATGCTACAGATTGTGTTTTCATATTTTATTTTTATTTTTTTTTTTACAGACACAGCTGTATCTAAATGTTAGGCACATTCCTATTATGGATGACACAAAACAGTGCAAACCCAGAAGGAACCCTGAGAAAATCAGGAGATGCAAGTTACCTGAGAGATGCAGGTTAATTCCTTGAGAGGACACTCTCTGCAGACAAAAATTTCACTCACAGCCATTAATTCCAGCCAGTTAGGGAACAGTGTTCCAAAACTAACCTTTTCATAATCTATATTAATACTTGAAAATTGAAACAAACTAAGCTCAGTCTCAGAAGTGGTGAACAAGTGTAGTAAATGTTTTAATAAAAATAGTCAGAAGCAGTTACTTTGTAACTTTAAAAGACAGTGAAAAGTGCATCTTCATAGTATTAAAACACTATTATTTAACACATTACAGAAAGTTATTGCTTCAACCCATAAGAGTTACTTA
The DNA here is from genome assembly GCF_903797595.1 of Erithacus rubecula. Taxonomy (NCBI): domain Eukaryota; kingdom Metazoa; phylum Chordata; class Aves; order Passeriformes; family Muscicapidae; genus Erithacus; species Erithacus rubecula. The sequence goes on from NC_136665.1 coordinate 20,287,121, forward strand.
GTTCCTGATATTATTTTTGCTAATATTGTTACTATTAGCAAAATTTAGGGGCTTAAAAGTTGGCATATCAAATTTATTGACTTGGTGAATACATAATAGTTAATCAGAAGCCTGACCCAATGCCAGTGAAGTCAGTAAACATATACCCTAATCATATTGGGATAAGAAAGGTTTACTTTCTGGAACTGTAGCAGTCTTCTCTTGTACAAACGTCTCATATTATATTCAGCACATTGTGTGCAAAGCAGCAGAATCATCACAACAGGTCTGGAGTTTCAGAGTGCAAATACGACAATTATGTCCCTGTTTACAGCTTAAAGTTCTGCCTCCCTTGAACTCAATGACTGGAACTGACCTGCTTAGATCAGATCACAAAACAACCTTGTAACTGTTCCACATAGTGCTAAATTGAAGGACAAGTGATAGAAACCGAAAACAAAAATATATTGAAACTAGTGTTTGGTTGCTAGCACTGGAAATGTACGCAGTACTGCATACAAACATGAAGGCATATTTTAAAACATATGACAGTTTATTTAATGTCTCATAAAACACACTCACAAATTATCAAAAATGTTAAAAGAGGGGGAGAAAAAGACTGCTTTCCAACATTGGTAGAAAAAGCTGCAAAAATAAACTGGATGGAAAGCAGATTCTCAAAACAGAATACTACACTCAGATTCATGTCAATCCCCGTCAAAATATTTTCTACTATAAACACACACTGTGTTTGGAACATGCATTCTAAGTGAGGCTGTAACTGGGCTCCTTGAAGTCAATAGTACTTGGAAACATGGTTCCAAATAAACCACTATTGCATCTCAGACATAAAATCGTGATGAAAGAAAAGTGCACTAGGTGCTGCCAAAAAGTTCTGTTTCCTTCAAGCAACATACACCAAAACAGAGAACACACTGACAAGTGGTAGTCCACACAATTGTTATTTGGTAGGCACAGTATCACATTGAGTACTTAACACTCACATTCCATTTTCATGCCCATCTCTAGACATTTCTTAAGCCTACAAAACTGGCATCGATTCCGATGGTGTTTATTGATGATACAGTCCTGGTTGCTGCGGCAACTGTAGGTCAAATTCTTCCTTACGCTCCTTTTAAAGAAGCCTTTGCATCCCTCACAACTGACAGCACCATAGTGACGACCTAGGAAACGTATACATTGTCAGTTGGAAATTACTTCTATTTTAGCATAAAAATACTTATTTTAAGCAAGTAAAACACTCTAAGTCATCCTTTAAATTTGTTTTGTATTTGTACCAACATTTTGGACCATGAAAGCATTACGAGAGTCTCACAAGATACTTCTGGTTTACCTATTGTCAGGGGTTATGGTGAGAGTGGAGAGAAGAGAGGAAGGCTCAGCCTATTTCTGAATGTGCAGTTGATGAAGGTGTAGTTCCCATTCTGTGTAAGTACAGATACAATTCTGTCTGCTGTTACAGACCACAGGATACATTTAGAGAACATACCAGCTAAGAGCTCAAGTTACTTCAGAAAACAAGTAATTTTACACCAAAATTTAAAATGCAATCTTCATTTAAATTTCCTGTCCATATTAATTCTGGTATCTCTCTAGGATGAAAGCACAGAATACACCTTGACTAATACAAAAATTTTATCCTAAGAGTCCTTGTTACTGCATGGAACTGAAACACTGAGGACTCACATGATCTCTGCTTGCCTTGTTTTGTGATAGTAGAACAAATTCTACTAGGAAGTGTCAAGTTTGGTAGAGAACATGAAGAAGCCTTTTCTTGGACTGGTTAGACATTTTTAGGTGACATGTTTATTTCCTGGCTGTACACCACTGAGGGGAACTTGACAACATGCTTCAAGTAGTCTTCTTTAATTACCAGGAGCAATTGAATCATTATCTTATATTTCAACCAATTTATCATATGCTTCAGTTCAAGGGAAAAAACAATATTCTTCCAAGCAGAGTTTAGCTATTTTTTGTGCATAGATCAGAGTATGTTATATTTTTCCATTTAAAAACTCAATTGCTTGTTCCATAAGCATAACTAAAATCAGTTAAAGCACGTGAAAAAAATCGTCTCTTCATTCTGGTCATCCTTTCAAGCAAATTTCTTCAATACCTCTTTGTGGGCTTCCTTACCTGATGCTTTATCACCACAGACTACACAATATTCTACTACCTGGGGCCGCTGAACATCAGTTTTTCCTAGCAGACGTTCCACTGAAGCAGAGTCTGTCACTATCTAAAGCAAAATTCCAGAACAAAAAGATGTGATTAGCCAGATATGAAGGTAAGGAGCTTTGCCTATAGAACAAGATAGGTGTAGCAGCTAAGAGGAGGATTTATGAATAAGTATGATTTTGAGTAAGTAGGATTATGAATAATATGGCCTGTGGAATGAAATTAGGTAGTATAAAATGCAATTTAATGAGAGTTCTTACTGAAAAGAGTGAGAGTTTTGAAACAGTCATATCAAAACAAATTACAAATAAAACTGTTAGCTTTGTTTAGTACAGATGTTTCCTCACTTGTGCAATCAATAGTATTTTTCCCTTCTTGCAAATACTCCCAAGCAGCTGCTATCTTTTAGCCAAAGACAATTGGCTTTCAGATGCTGTTCCCATCTATCTCTTCTCTAGCTATTAGGGGTGTATGGTTCGAAGGGAATAGCCTGGAGCTTAGATCTACCATAGTTTAGCTTCCAAAGGCCTTCCAAAACTTCTGCTCTGAACAATCTATTTAACCAAGAAAAATTTAAAAACTAAAATTTAAAAATTAAAGCAATTTAGACTTAATTTAGAAACAACAAAAAAGTAAACCCAAAATTCCATGGTTTATCAAAACTACTGTATTTACCTGAATTCTGCCTGGCACAATGTTGTCTGTGGTGGTAAAGATAAGCTGCTTGGCATTAGATGTCTCAGGTGCTGCCAAGATCACCTTTCCTGCACCAGTTCCATCTGGACTAGCTAAAATGAACTGTTGCTTTGGAGACACAGCTGAATCCACTGCTGTCACTATTTGAATTTTCTGACCTGTTTGCTGATCTGTCACAATCTGTAAAACATTGAAGATATTCATGACCACAGGAAATTTTATGTTTTAAAACCTTTCATTCCATCTCAGAATTTAATCAGTAAAAAATTACAAAGAAGCTTTCTCCAATTTTTCTTTATAAATGGCTCTAAGGAGATGTTCTCCAGTTAACATTTACCTATGCATTTTTTACCTGCATATTTCACATAATTTATTACTCCCTAAAGTTATCCACAAAAGATGGAATCAGGCAGCCTTATTGTTTTACATGTTAATTCTCAAGATTCTCTTATGATGGAAGATTTATGTTTCTGATACAGTTGTCTGGTAGCATAATCTCTATTTTGCCTGGTAGAGTAGTCATATCAATATGCACTAGTATTTAATTAAAATTTAGTAAGTCCTATATAACTTCCCCCTGAATACACTCTGATACATTAATGACATCTTTTCATTATCTACCTGTAACAAAGACCCACTGTGCAGCATTCCCGAAAGCAAACTTTGTGCTGAATAGATTGATTGGCTCCTAAATAAGTGGGAAGAAGAATGCACTTGGAGACTCTCTCAGATTTCTGTTGACAATATCTCACCCTTTGCTGTGGCCAGGGCTCAGGAGATTTGCTTGTGTAGGCAAGGTTTAACCTGTGTAAATACTCCTTACTGGTTAACTATTATATACAGCCATCTAATCAGAACCAAATAAATACTGAGGAAGAAAGAATTTTAGTTTTCTCTAAAAATAATCTGTTCTCACAAGACTTAAAGGAAGTATTCCATAGTTGTTAACATGCTTTTGTATAAAACTAAGTGGAAGGAGGAGAATAAAAGAAAAGAAGTGTTAGCTGGTTAATTAATGTATTTTTACCTGAATGCGCTGTGGTGAAGCTACGGAGGAGTCTGTGGAAATTATCTGGATACGCTGTGAAGGGCTGGTCATCACTGGAGATTCAGATAGTGGAGTCTGAACAGTCGGCACCTGTAAATAACATACAGAATGTTAATTCACTGTTCAAGTATTGAACACTTCTAAAAATACCTATATTTCTAAAAGATCAGGTAGTCCTATAGTTTAGAATCTAAATTTACAAAAGGTTACAGTCATTTAACCAACTTGGACTGCCTTTCATTGAATTATCAGAATATTTTCTTTATCTGGAAATACCAAACCACCACTACCACCACCACTCTGCTCAAATGAATCACTGGGTAAGTACTATATGATCCTTTAGCTTACTGAAATGCAGAAATACTTTGTTCAACTTTCGATTATACACTTGTCTCATTTTTTGCTTCTGTAAAAATAAAATACATCATATATAAGTAATGTAAAGGAGTTCCCCTTTTAATAATTTCTAAGTACTTCTGAATGACAGAGATTAACTTTGGCATTAGTCTGAGTACTTGTTTCTTGTTCTCTTCCATACCTTTCTAGACTACCAAACTATAATGCAAATTTAGTTCTGAATACTCAGCCTGAAAAACACCTCTTACAACGTTGTTTTCAGAGCAAAAATGTTAAATCTTTAATGAAACATCCATGATAACATTTAGATAAGATATTGGGAAGGAATTGTTCCCTCTAAGGGTGGTGAGACTCTGGCACAGGGTGCCCAGAGCAGCTGTGGCTGCCCCTGGACCCCTGGAAGTGTCCCAGGCCAGGCTGGACACTGGGGCTGGGAGCAGCTGGGACAGTGGGAGGTGTCCCTGCCATGGCAGGGAGTTGGACTAGACTGTCTTGGAGGTCTCATCCAACCCAAACCATTCTATGAACCTCTTATCTGCAGTAACATGTTCAAAACCAGGACAGTCACAAGTAATTTTTGTCAAATCCTCTTTTAAATAATCTCGGAATTACATCAAAATTTGTACAGCTGGACAACAGGGTAGTTTCAATTTTAGCCTGCTTTGAAAAATCTTTGTTTAGTATACAGAAAAGTTCATTTATGACATAAAGAAAGAAAAAACAGTTTGGATAGCAAGGAACTACAGTCTCTTTGGGGAAGCAGAGGTATTAAAATACACAAGACTTAATGAAACCATACCATTCTACTCCCCTATTGCCTGTATCATAAGTAGTCCCACATACCCTAGAAGTATAATCTAAATTGAACGTGCAATCTCCAATTAGCTTTAATACACAGGTCACAAAAGTTGCATGTTAAATGAGGAAAATAGACAGGAAGGATGTAGATATAAGAGGCATCTTCTAATTATTGGACAATTCAAAGCTTTTGGATGCAGAAAACAAGATACCTAGGTGAGAAAAAAGACTCCCAGAAATCCAGACTCTTAGAGGACACATTTAATTGATGATCTTGTATTTCATGCCAAATTATTGACAAAGCTATACACCCTTTAAAAGGTCTAAATTAGAGCAAGAAGGTCCTTTAAAACTGTTTTACAGTTGTTCAGTTGTAGAATCCTTAGCCTTTCAATGATGAATCTTCAAACCTTATACCACAATGTACTGCAGGCAGCTTGGAAATAAAGAATAGTCTATTCTTCCACATTGTTCAAGGAAAAAGACAGACAGCTATAAGGTACCGGCAAGGAAATTCTTTAAACATTTTGGAGCTAAACAGCCATGTCTTTTTCTGGGTTTGCAAAGCATGCTCAGCCTGAACCCCCTGTGGCACAGTTTGAGACCATTTCCTTTTGTTCCCCCACCTTCCTGTCAGGGAGTTGTGGAGATTGAGAAGGTCCCCCTGAGCCTTCTTTTCTCCAGGCCAAACCAACCCCTCAGCCACTCCTCTATGACTGACTCTTCAGACCCTTTTCCAGGCCCTTTGCTCTTTTCTGGACACACTTCAGGCCCTCAATGTCTTTCTTGCAGTGCAGGGCCCAGAACTGACCCCAAGATTCGAGGTGTGGCATCACCAGTGGCCAGTACTGATCCAAGGCAGGATGCCATCGGTGTCCTTGTGTGACCTGGGCACACTCAGCTCATATTCAGCCACTGTTGACCAGCACCTGCAGGCCCTTTCCAGCCACCCTGCCTGGAGCCTGGAGTGCTGTATGGTGACCCAACAGCAGCTCCCATGGTCTTGGCCTCAATCCCCTCATCCAGGTCATCCATAAAGATATTAAAGAGAACTGGGCCCAAAACCGAGCTCTGAACCGCACTAGTGACAGAAGTGTGGATGTGGCACCATCCCCGAGTGACTCCAGCAGTCCTGAAGCCAAGCTGTGCAAGCCACGGGCCGCAGCCTCTCTGGGACAGTGCGGGGACACGTGTCAAAGGCTTTGTGAAATGCACCCTCAGCCTTTCCTGCAGCCTCTGGCCTCACCACCCTGCACACCCGGGCTGGCTGGGCCTGATCCCCTGCTCCTACAGTGCCATCTCATCCTACTTGAGATAATTGATTTCAAAATAGCCAAACTGAAAGCAAAATCCATCAGATTCCCTGTCAAGCGTCTTTAGCCATAAAAGTTCATTCCACAATAAAACATTTTTATGAGGCTGCAGTGAAAGCTAACAAATAGATGAAAACAGAAAATATTTTTAAGATTTTAAAAAGTTAAATTTGTTGAAGTTCCAGTACATGAAGTTTTGAGAAAGTGACCATGTACTTGACAGGTTGTACAACAATAAACAACAAAATCCAGTGTATTTCCTCTACAAAAGCTTCTGTGGCAAATGAAAAACTTAGGTGTCTAAGTAGCATTAGTATTTTCTCATTATTTCAATGACTCCTTAGCACAGAAATATGCTCACTATTGAAATTAGGCACTTTATTTGACAGAAAACACAGTCATCTACTGTACACCTCTCAACAAACAGTATCTATATGTAATTACCTAAAGGAGTGTATTTACAGAAGGGGTAAACTATAAATGTCAGGTCAACTAACTGTGATCCAGTGTAGGTGAAAGTATTATTTGTATCTACAATACAATTGCTTGGGCTCTCAAACCAGTAAGTACCACTAGCAATAATTCCATAAGCCAAAGTTTATAGAAATTAATAATTATTTGCCTTAAGGGACATAGCAAATCTACACAAAGCTCAAGAAATATAAAAATACACTTAAACACATATGTATTACCTTTTTCACCATTAAACTAAAAAAAAAAGTATTTAGCAATTAGGTGCATATTGAAGGCTGGCAAAATTACATTTGATTTCTTCTGTTTAAATTATTAATATTTTTCCCATTTTAAAACATAAATATATGTAATTATATATTTACCTTATTTTTTCTACTTTTTTCCCTTTCTAAATTTTAGCTGAAATCATATTAAACTTCCAGTAGATGGATGTATATATATATAAAATAGATCTGTATATATAAAATCAGTAATCTGAAGCTAAGTTTCTCCAACCATTTCATTGTTTTATGTCATTAGAAATAAATAAGGTTTCTTCATAGATATATAGTCAAGTTTATACAGTAATTTACTGATTTGTCCATCATGTACATATGCATCTGAGTTTGTATGACCATATGTATATATATAATAAGTATCTGTACTGACTAACCAAATTTTCAATACCTTCTGTAGCTTATTCCCCCCCTCCCTCCACTCATTATAAATGCAATATTTGAGCAATAAATTGAAGGAATAATCCACTGGCCACAGAGAGAGGAATTTTTAAAGCCTCTAATCATTTCTAACTTAAGGAGAAAAATAATTTTCTATATTCACTCCAGTAAAAGCCAAAGTAATTGTATTGCTTGAATACACTATGTGTAAATCAATTTCAGAGACAATAATTTCTATTCTCTTTGATGCAATATTAATTAAAACATAGGTAATCACAGACCAAATATTTTTAACTGCACCCATAAAACAATTTCAATGAAAAATATAGTATCAAGTTTTACACCTGTAACTCAAATAAAAAATAATTATTTTTCCATATATAATTTTTGTAATGAGTATTTTTAGCTATTACATTAACAATAGTCTTTTACAAAAAATGTATTGCCAAATATATTTCCTTCACAGGTGTAAGACATATCTAAAAAGATTTTCAATTATTCTCTTAGGAATTAGCTTTTCTGACCACTTGGTTCCTTTGCAGGATGGCAGACAGAAGTTGAATGCACCATTAGAAGAGCTCTAGTTTAACTTCCCTATTAGGATGCCAGTGCAAGATTTTGTACAGCACATAAAAAGGCAACAGGCACATCTGCAGCATCCCCCACGTTTATTACACCAGCAGCTATGCCACATCTGGGAACAGTCTGCAGCTCAAATGCTGCCAAACTGCCTAAACCAGATACGATCTCCTTCCTGCCAGTGCACTGTCTGTGGATACCTCTCATGCTCATGGTATGTCTAGCTCCTTTACCCTAACTGGAATTTGAGAAAAGCCAAAAATCGTTTGAGAAGACTTTGCATCAAAACTCCACTATGAAAAATCATCAGAAATGAGCAATTGACCAATGATAGCAATAAAATATTAAATATAAAGGGTCTTATGTCACACTTCATTAATTTTTAAAACAAAGCAAAAACGTATTCCATCAGAACAACAGTGTTTCTTCTCTCCTTTTCCAGCTGTCTTCATCTGGACCAAAATCTGAATTGCGGAACTACTTATGATGTAATATGTCAAGAGATGTCTAAAGAGGGTCAAGAAAATATTTTCTGTGACAAAGATATCCAGTATTTTTAGAGCTCCATGGCAAAACATGCTTTCTGAAAGGCTCAAGACTGAAAATTTCCTATCAGGACATTGAGGGAACTGAAAGCGACTGAAAATTCTCCAGCAATGCAGTTGTCATAAACAAGATCCAAGAGGCACAGGGCTCAACAGTCACCTCATGTGACTCTCTCCCTGTAGCTTCTAAGAGGAAAAAGGATGCACTAGGAATAGTTTGTGGCTGTCAGAGAGCTGACCAAGGACACTTTCAGCAACTACTAAAAGTTATTCCTGGTCACACCAGAGCTGCTGTTGGAAAGATTAAATAGCCCTCATTTCCCCCATCACACATTCCCCCCTCCTCCTCACTGCCCAAGACATCTCCGTTTAAAAATTTTTAAAGTTTTGCATTAAAATCACAGGTACAACACAGGGAATGCACCTCCACTTTAAAACAAACACATTTTTCTTAAACAGTATTCAAGTCAGATCTAAGTTGGTGCTGTGACTGCACCTAGGCCACTTGCACATTGCACAGTGACAGCACTAAATAAATACTTGAGAAAAGCAGCATTACTTATTTTTGCAGTAACGCTGAAGTATTTTTCCTGCTTTTCAAAAGTTGCTCAGGATGAGAAGAAACTGCTGAAATTCCCTCTGAATCCCCTAGCTGCTCTCTTTTCTTTAGTTTCATGAACTGTAAGTAATGGCAACTTCAAACACTAAAAATGGAACTGTCATCCAATCTGTTCAGAAATGCACAATTGGAAAAAAATTAAACAAGCAATACTATATAAAGCAGAAGCAAGCAAAAGCAGTGAGACCCTTTGAAACCATTACAAGAACAATTTTTTAAAATCCTAAAAATATAATAAGTACAAAAATACATGCAACACACAAGCACACTCAGCAACTTCTGTGAATAATTCAGATTCATGATAGACAAAGCACATAAACTATTGCTTAAAAAAGAGAAACAACACGTAGCCTACTTGCATGACAGTCTGATTTGGTGCTTGGCATCACAGTTCTCAATAACCCATGCACTACATATGTGGTAATTATGTTGGAAAAGTGATGCTGATATAGGTAAAGATGCTGATATTTGCATCAGGTTATCTGGGTGCAACTTGTCTCTCACAGTTCATAACCTGAAATCTAGCACATGGTAAGTGACCCTCTTGTTCCATTTAATTTTCATTGATAAAGAATATGATATTCCAAAAATGTCATTTTTAAAAGTTCCAAGTTTGATTCTGCACTTTCCCTAAGATATGATGAGTACAAATATAGAATTTTAGCTATAACTAGTTATGTATTTACCTGCAATAAAAACTATCTGACAGAAGACACAAATAGCAGGCAGCCAGCCATTCGGAAAGAAATGATTCAGTATTAACATCATCACAGATTTAATGAATTCCTAACATAATGCTGCTTGCAACTGTTTTTCCACGAACCAAGTTTTCATGGTGTTACTTAGTGGACAGGCATATCATTTAAGCAGCAGCTGAACACTACAAAGAGATGAAGCCCTCGATTTACCCACCGGCCAGAAGAAATCAGAGCTTCGCACACTCTTGAGATGGAGCGACCTCTCCAGTGGCAAGATACAACCATCACACTATGATACCACGGTGCATTTCCTGCACGAGGAATTACAAATGTCACATATGTTACGTGCTTTAGATGTTATTACAGCACCCACCTTCTACCAAAATAGTATAAACTTAGTCAGTATTTCCATTACAGGTTTTTCTTTCCAAGTATATTTGGAAGTGTTTTCAAAAATGCAGCTTGCCAAATTCATACCCGATACAGAAAACTAGAGTGAAAAATCACTTGCTGACTTTCACTGTAAAACTCAGGAAGGTTTTTGAAACTATTCCATAGATGTTACTTACAGGCCATTTTCCATGCTAAAAAAGAATGAAATTTCTTTTTAAAAAATGTACTTCTAAGTAGGGAATCTCAAATCCACTTCTAAAAACAGAATCAAACGTATATTGTCTTCTTATATAGGGCTTCTTCTTGAACTAAAAATATTTTTTAATATACAGGTGTAATCTTAGCTCAATAGGTGAAGGAAAACTCCAAACCAATATCTGAAAAGTAGCCTTATCTACACAGTTCTCTCAGCTCATTTTCCCTTTATTTATTAAATCCCTTAATTATGTAACCATATGAAAAATCACTGTAAACTTGAAGGATATTAAACCAAGTGATTTTAAGCAGACAAAAGATCTAGTTTATTTTTTGACTGACGTTTGCATAGTGAAGGAGATAAGTTATTTACTATAGCCATGAACACCTACAGTTCATAAAACTACATAAACATGAGTTGATTCAAACTTTTCAGCTGTTGAGCATCCAAGCTTCAGTAAGTACGCATCAAGACATCCATCACTTAATATCACTTTAAGTAGGTTTTTTGCTTTTTTTTTTCCTTTTAAGTGTAGGCACAAAATATAAAAACTGATCTAAATTAATCACCTTTCTGGAAATTCAGTATAGCACACAAGTAAAACAAGTAACTTCAAACACTGTGGTGGATCTAGATTACAATTCAAATTAGGTGCAGAAGCTTTCCATGCCCAAATGGTCAATCTAACAATCAAATTACAAGAACTTTGTCGCATTCATTTTTTAAACAATCCATTATACAGCCAGGTTACTCTATAGCTCACGTTGAACTTCCTATTTCCACATTCTTAATATGGGGGCCACCAGAACGAAGTAGAGTGAACAAAACACGTCCTACTTGCACTGGTTTCATGCTTGTCCCAAAGTGTAAAGCAACATTTTTCTATAAAGAACTTCTGTTCTGTTTATGCTTAATTGTAAACAGCAGGGACTGCCTAAGATGGTTTTAATTTCCAAGTCTCATATGACCAACTGTTGTGATATAATCTGTCACTCACCTCAGCCACCTGCTGAGTCTCCACTACCTGCTGAGCCAGCACCTCCATATTGGCTGCCATGGTGAAACAAGACCATTAGAGAACCTGTACGGAAAGATGCCAGCAACTTCCATCAGGCACAAAAGTTCGGGGGTTTTTTTAGCGTTAAAGAAAGCTCAGCTATGACTTTTTGGAATTTTACAACTCTGCTTGCTTTATCAGGCAAATAAGAGAAGATGCCATAGACGTGTGTGCACACATACATAGATGGGACATGCACACTAGAACCATGCTGTTCAAACTGCTGAGGTACAGTTATTATTTTACTTTATTAAGCCTCTAATGTGCTATTTCTATTATTGAAGCTGTAAAGAACAGATGTTAATTTCATAAATGAGCAAGGGGTAATTTCAAAGTCAAGTCCTAATGCAGTGTGGAGGTCACAGATCTGGAAGGCGCTTTCGTCAGCCCAGGCAGGGAAACTCCTGCAGTTCAGCTGCTTCCACAGCACAAGCCCAGCCAGGGAGCAGCAAGATTACAATGCTGTTTGGCACAAAACCTTATCAAGTCATTCAGTCAAACTGCTATGTTAATACATATTCTAAAGAGTAATCTTACACAATAAGGGAAATAAACAGTTATAATTAAAATGTATCTTCCATTATTTAAACTATTTTTTAATATAATGTGATACTATTATTACAATGAGAAGAGAATACTGTAGAATCATTTTATCCTATTCCAAGTAACTCCACCTTCAACTTTAGGGGTTGAAAAAAAAAAAAAAAAAAAAACCAGAAAAAAAAAAGAGACCAACCAAAGACAAAGAAACAAAACACTTCCAATGTATTTTTAATTATCATTATTAGGGGTGTGTTTCTTCCAAGGCAAATTCAATAAAGATTTACAATTAATGCACTCGGTCTTTCATTGTGACTTGCTAATTATAGGGCTAGATTTTATATTCTGATCAAGGTGTAGGTAATAAAATGGCATTCCTGAATGCTGGCTCATTTGAAGCTTCATTGGAAAACTCTGCTTGTAATTGCAAAGCAATCGTTTAATATAAAAGTTTAAAATACAGCAAATAGCAACACACATAACAGAAAAATGTATACATATCTCTAGCACCCATTCAAATGTAACTTCTACAAAGCTAACAATGTTAAATATGTCAAAATTCATTAAGTTACAAGGATTCACTTATATTGTGACAAATGTGAAAGTAATTTTGTATATGTCAAGTAATGATTATTTGCAACAATGCATAATCAAAATTGAGACATCCCCGTGGAAATTGCATTTTTGCTAGTTTCTCCTATAGCTTGTCTTTATTATATGGAAGTATTGCACTTGATTAAGACTACGAACCATTTCTACCAAACGTAGCTTATGGATGGTTTCTCAGTTCTTTTCAGTGTTTCCTCTTATTTTTTTTTTTCTATTCAGCAAGAAGCATAAGAAGCATAACCATATGCTCATAACATGCTGTTCTCTCAGCGCTTCATGATGACAGAAACCCTGCAGATGAGATACTTCGTTCATGACAGTAGCTTTCCTAGACACAAACCACAAGTGTTTGGTGTAGAATGACTCTGACAGATTTGCTGTTGCTGGTGTTATCACCAAGGCTTTTTGTACGTTTGACCTTCACAAAACAGCCTTAAACTGAGACTATCTGATCAAATCCAGCTGAAGCACAGAGACCATACACAGCCACGCCAGGCTTCTCAAGAGTGTCAACTCCCAGGAGGCAAAATCAGCTTCCTAGCAAAAGCCCCGAGCAACAATTTGTAAGACAATCACAACAAAACCTCCCAAGCAAACCAACACAAGAGGTGAAACTTAAAAATTAGGAAGAGGCACCTGGAGCGCCAGGATATTATTTTCAGTGTAATAGGGTGGCAGCCAGCTCAATATACGTTGTCCAAAACACAGCGTAAAATCATTAATCTTTCCCTAAGCTGTCGCGAAACGTCAAAAGCAAGTCATAAATTCCACTTGAGAGGTTCTAAGGGTTTTGGCCCTACTGATAAGACATGGCAAAAGGCCGAATTCAAACTTATTGACATTTGTTCCTTTGTATTAATGAAACGAGGTTCTTTACGCTGTGAGCTCGACTCGGCTACAGCGAGCGGCCTCCAGCAGGCAGGCGAGAGGCGCGGAGCGGGCCCCACCGGCAGCCTCCAGTCCATCATGAGGCCGGGGCGGGGCTCCGGCCCTCACCGCGCCCGAGCAGCGGCGCCGCGGCCCCATTGGCTGCGCCACGGGCGGGTCCCGCCCTCATTGGCCGCACCGCGCCCCGGCCGCCGCTGAAGACATTAGGCAGCTCCCGCCCCGCGCCCCGCCGAGCCACGCCCCCGGCCCGCCCAAAGGCCCCACCAATGACCTCACGACAGGCGCAGCGCTCTACCGCAGAGCGCCCATTGGCCGAGCCACCCGCTTGTAATGGCGGCGGGGCCGCCCCTCGAGCGGAGGGAGAGCCCCCCGGGGATTCACGGGGCACAAGATGGCGGCGCTGGCCGCCCGCCAGAGCCCAGGCGGTGCTGTTTCTGCCGCCGCCATTAGGCCCCTTCCCCTCCCCTCCGGTATAGCCTTCTGTCCGCCTAGAGGAGGCCCAGGCATAGCAATGAAGAAGCGGCCGGTAAGATGGCGGCGGTCTCAGCCCCGTATGCAAAGTACCCGCCGCCCCCTCCCCTCCGCCCTCCCGGTGGCAAAGGTAAAAGGGTCGGGTTCAAGCCGCCGCCTCCGCCCGCTCAGACTCCATCTTCTGTCTCTCCGTATGTCCCGCGCTCGTCATCCCCGCGACCATCGCCCTACGCCCCTCGGACAGCAGACTTTGCTCACCGCGACCGGACCAGCTCCGACCTCAGTCGGCCCACGCTGCAGCCAGTGGCTCCGGCACGGCACTGCCCCGCCGATCGACCCAGCACGCCACAATGGTCGTTTTCTCTCTCTCTCCCTCCTTTTCTCTCTCTCTCTCCAGGAGCGGCAGACCAGGCCAGACCGCGGCCGGTGCTCGCTTACCAGCCCAATACCGTGCAATCCCCCTCCCCTAAACCCACCGTCACCCCACCCCTCCCCTCGCGGGGGTGTCCAGAGTGAGGCCCGCTGCCGCCTCCCCGCGCCCCCTCCCTCGTCCTGGCCCCTACGAAACAAACCCACCGGGCCGCTTCAATTTTAAAAAATGTTTTTTACCTCAGGAACGGGCGCCAAAGGTGCAGTGGCGGTGACCCGGCCGGGCCCGGGCAGGCCGGTGCCCAGCAGCGGCCCTCCCTCCCCCCGCGGGGGCGGCTAGGGGCTGTGGGGCCCGCGGAGGGGAGGGGGCCGGGGCTGTGTTGGGGTCGGGGGTGTTTTGTTGTGTGTGCCGCGCCCTGTGACAGGTCAGAGTTCGTGACCCCCCCGCCGCCGCCCGGGAGCGCGTCCCCGCTTCCTCTCGCAGCGCCCGCCCGGCCGCGGCCCCTCCATCCCCCGCGGGGCGGGGCCGGCGGCGGGGCGGGGCCCCCGGCTACCTGGGCCCCGCGAGCCCCGCGCGCGCCGGCCGAGCCCGGCCTCTGCCCCAGCGGGGGGAAGGCGCGCTCACCGCCCTCGCCCCTCTCGCTCGCCAAGCCAAAGGAGCCGGAAGCCCGAGCTCGTGGATTGGTGGTGGCTGTCCAGCGCGCCGACGGTATTGATGTTCCAGGTGTACCTTGGTTCCCGCTGAAGATGCAGTCAAAGGTGGGCTCATAGTTGAGCACAAACGCCACTGCCAGACTGGCGAATTTTTATTTGATTTTGTAAAGTCAATGGCATTGATTAGGGCTCTTATAGTAAAGCTGGCTGTAAGTGAGGAACGTTGTGCCTCCAAGTACACAATGGCAGGCATGAGACAGGTTTACGTGCAGCTGATGTCGTTCAAGAGTTTAACACCTTTCAGTGCTTGTCTTGTCATAGGTTATCAGATGTTCACCCCTCGTCACAAGTATTTCTTGACCTACTCTTATCGGAATGTTCTTAATGCTTCTAGTAGGTTTCCCTTTCGTCTAATAATTTTTACAGAAGCTAATTTAAGGAGTAGTGAAACTAAAAGAGGTGGTAACACCTGAAAGAATGTATTGAAGAGATAGCGATTGAATGCAACAATCACATAAACAAGAGGTGCTGTTGACTGAATAGTTACAGTGTCAATATGCCGATTTTATTTTTGTTGGAATTTTTTTGGAGGGTTGTTTGTAGTTTTTTCTTAGACCTGTTTCTTTGGGGTAAGGGTATGAGAAATGTACTAGAGCTATGAATTACAGCCTTGCCTATACAGAACAGAAATTAATAAAGTATGTGATGTATGTGTTTTCAATGCATAAATAAAGGAAAATGTTTCAAAAATGTCTTGGAGGTTCATCACTGTAATGTTAAATTCATAAAGAATTTTCAAATTCTTAAAATAGAGATATTTACTTACCTTTAGAAGCAGAATTTTCTTTTAACTTCATAAAATATACTATAAAAGTGTGACCAAATGAAAGGAAAAATGGAAAACGCTAAAGCCAAATGTGAATGGTTGCTTTCCCCCCTTAGTGTTTTCTGATTTGAGGAAAGGTTTAGAAGGCAAGAGAGTTTGTCTCCTCCTCTTCCTTGTTTCTGTCACCAAGAGAAATCTTTGAAGCAGTTTTACTCTGAGCTTTGGTGGAGAGCAATCATCCTTGCTGTCCAGCTCCACCACACACACTGAGGTTGAGGAAAGCCACATTACAATTGTGACAAATTTCACTGTGGTTTTTGCAACAACTTCAATGAAGTGTAGAACTACAGTGCATACCCTGAACTTATTTAATAAGCAAGATCGTATTAAATAATGCTGAAATTTGCTAAATTTATATGCACAGACATATACAGGAGCTTTAGTAAAAGCTGCTTTTTGGCCTTAGCTATGACTGGGAGAAATTAATAGAAGATGGGGGAGGTGAAAACATCAAAGAAAACTGAGATTACAAGTCTGGCAGCAAAGAAAATAATTCTATCTATCTACCATACTGTGATGAGCTGCCGATGGATTGCAGCCACACGATAACCCAGTCACTCACTTTTCCCTCTTCCTCCATAGCAGGATGGGGAGAAAATTGCATGGAAAAGCTCACAGGTCAAGACAGAGAGATGACTTAAAAATTACTGTCACGGGCAAAACAGACTAGGGGAAAACTTACCTAACTGCAGGCTAAAATGGATGTGGATGGTGAGAAAGCCAAAAAATTAAAATACCTCTTCCTCTAGCCACTGCTTTCTGCCAAGTGTAGTTTCACTCCCTGTCCTATCCTGCTCTTGGGGGACTCCAGCTGGCACACATCAGCTCCTGCTTGTCTTTCAGCTCCTCGCGGACGGTTCCTGTCCTCAGCCCGCAGGTCCCACGGGAGCGCGAGCAGGACCGGGGCCGGGCAGGGACCGGGGCCGGGACCGCTCTCCCCCCGGGCAGGAACCGGGACCGGGACCGCTCTCCCCCGGGCAGGAACCGGGACCGGGACCGCTCTCCCCCCGGGCAGGAACCGGGACCGGGACCGCTCTCCCCCAGGCAGGAACCGGGACCGGGACCGCTCTCCCCCGGGCAGACACCGGGGCCGGGGCCGCTCTCCTCCCGGGCAGGAACCGGGGCCGGGGCCGCTCTCCCCCCGGGCAGGAACCGGGGCCGGGACCGCTCTCCCCCCGGGCAGGAACCGGGACCGGGACCGCTCTCCCCCAGGCAGGAACCGGGACCGGGACCGCTCTCCCCCGGGCAGACAACGGGGCCGGGGCCGCTCTCCCCCAGGCAGACACCGGGGCCGCTCTCCCCCCAGGCAGGAACCGGGACCGGGGCCGCTCTCCCCCGGGCAGACACCGGGGCCGGGGCCGCTCTCCTCCCGGGCAGGAACCGGGGCCGGGGCCGCTCTCCCCCCGGGCAGGAACCGGGGCCGCTCTCCCCCCAGGCAGGAACCGGGACCGGGGCCGCTCTCCCCCGGGCAGACACCGGGGCCGGGGCCGCTCTCCTCCCGGGCAGGAACCGGGGCCGGGGCCGCTCTCCTCCCGGGCAGGAACCGGGGCCGCTCTCCTCCCGGGCAGGAACCGGGACCGGGACCGCTCTCCCCCAGGCAGGAACCGGGACCGGGGCCGCTCTCCCCCGGGCAGACACCGGGGCCGGGGCCGCTCTCCTCCCGGGCAGGAACCGGGACCGGGGCCGCTCTCCCCCGGGCAGACACCGGGGCCGGGGCCGCTCTCCTCCCGGGCAGGAACCGGGACCGGGACCGCTCTCCCCCAGGCAGGAACCGGGACCGGGGCCGCTCTCCCCCGGGCAGACACCGGGGCCGGGGCCGCTCTCCTCCCGGGCAGGAACCGGGACCGGGGCCGCTCTCCCCCGGGCAGACACCGGGGCCGGGGCCGCTCTCCTCCCGGGCAGGAACCGGGATCGGGGCCGCTCTCCCCCCGGGCAGGAACCGGGACCGGGGCCGCTCTCCTCCCGGGCAGGAACCGGGGCCGGGGCCGCTCTCCTCCCGGGCAGGAACCGGGGCCGCTCTCCTCCCGGGCAGGAACCGGGACCGGGACCGCTCTCCCCCAGGCAGGAACCGGGACCGGGGCCGCTCTCCCCCGGGCAGACACCGGGGCCAGGGCCGCTCTCCTCCCGGGCAGGAACGGGACCGGGGCCGCTCTCCCCCGGGCAGACACCGGGGCCGGGGCCGCTCTCCCCCCGGGCAGGAACCGGGACCGGGGCCGCTCTCCCCCGGGCAGACACCGGGGCCGGGGCCGCTCTCCTCCCGGGCAGGAACCGGGACCGGGGCCGCTCTCCCCCCGGGCAGGAACCGGGACCGGGGCCGCTCTCCTCCCGGGCAGGAACCGGGACCGGGGCCGCTCTCCTCCCGGGCAGGAACCGGGTGGCCCGAGGGCGCCTCTCCTCGGGCCGCAGCTCCTGCTCGGAAAAACCGAATACTCGCAGCCTTAGCTGAGAAAGGATTTTAGTGGGATCACTTTTAAACGCACCTACTGATAATAGTAAATTTTAGCTCCTCCCACTGTGGGATAGCTGCCTCGAAAGAAAAAAAGAGCTATGAAGCTGCCGTGCAAAAAGAGAAGGGAGGAGACTGTGTGGAAATTATTCCCTGCCCACGGGCACAGACGGAATTCCCTACAGAAGAGAACCAAGAAGTGCTTACTTAGAGGGAGGGAAGGAGGCTCTAAGTGTGGAAGGAGAAAGCCTCTAAAATGAATGTGTGGGCTGCAAGAGGCCAAAGCTCTCTCTGGCCGTGGTGGTGGCATCAAAAGTACACAATGGACTCAGGGCATACCGAGTAGTATAAAATACAAATATGATTTGAGGTGATTCATGGTTTTGAATGCTTGGGATAGACGGTATTGTACACCTCAGTTGTTTGGGTTTTTTTAAAGTTCTCGTTTCAGTTTCTTAAAATTTTCTGGGAACTTTCAAGGTAAATTGTCAGAGCCAATACCTAGTATGGAAGAAATCAACAATTACAAGTGACTGACAAGGTTTTAACAGAACTGGTCTTGCTAATGCCACAATCAATTTCAATCTCTCTTTTACCTGTTAGTAGATGATTTTCAAAGTATGAGTCTTTATGCCTTTCATTTGGGTTTGTACATGGCTGGGCAGTGCTGAGGGAAAGCAGTGACCTCTATCAAGGGTGGTGGAGAGGGCCCTCATTTCTCCATGTTTAGCTCTTCGTAAAAGGTTAAGTTTGCTGCCTGCTTTAGGTTTTGTTGATGGCAGAAAAATATCACTACATAAAATCATTAAGGTTGGGAAAGACCTTCAAGATCATCAAGTTCTGCCTTTGACCTCATACCACAATGCTCTGGAGTCCAGAAACTTTCTTGTCAAAACTTGATGAAAAGTGCTACCCAGGCTGAAGAATCACACTGCTTTTAATACACAGAAGTTTGTATGTTATGTTCCCAAGGTACTTGTGGAGTTAGACAGTAGTTTCCCCCTTAGTATTTAAAGGAATGCCTTTTTTCCTCACTGAATATTGGCTCTTTCACCTTCAAAAGAAGTGATATTAAGTAAACATTGTTACAGCCAACATAGTTTTTACTACTTTTGTATCAAAGTAGCATGCAAACAGGAAAAAGGAATGCTAGGTTGGTGTTCATAACTGTGTGGTAAAAGTAGCAATCATCTCAGAAGGGTAGCAGTGCCAGGTCTTGACCAGCAGAGCTTGTGTAAGCCTATAGCATCTTGTCACATTGTTCTTCTCCATCTCTGAATGACTTGCACTTTGATTTATAAGAAAAATCTAAAAACTGTTTAAAACCCAGATTTTAACTAGGCATATCCCATAAAATACGTCTAAATATTATTTGCAGATAATAACTAATAACCTTAATAGTTTTTAATAATTCAATTAATAAACAGAAAAACTCTGAAACAACAAATGAGAGCAGCTTGATTCCCAGGCTCAAATTCGGTTAACAGTAGGACTGAAATTGTGAGGACATTTTCATTTTTTTTGCTCTTTATGCTGCATTGAGACTATTTGTAACTGAAGATGAGGTAAAGTAGGTGGGCTTTACAGAAGATAAACACAGTGTAGCTGAAACACGTCATCATACCAATTAGGTCTAAATCCTGTTTCTACCAGAAGGCCTCCAGTACCATCTTCTAATTTGATGCTCTTCCTTAGTTTGTCAGAGAACTGTTTAATAGGCAAGTGTCTGTTAACAGTAACTGGAACTGCAAAGCTGGAATTAAAGAAGGTAATAATGGTGTAAAGGAAAAGCCTGTAGAACTGCAGTTATGTTTTGCTCTTTTATTTTTCTACATTACTTAAAGCAATGTTTAATAGCACTGTATCTTATTTTTTACAACAAAATATTCTCATATTCATTTCCTACTTCTAACTGAAAGCTTCATACCACAATCACTAAATGTCAGCACCTAAATCTTCACGGTATTGTCATTCTGTAGTGCAGTTTTGTACTGTTTCAGACCATGGTTAGAGATGTTGCTCTGTATTCAGTGTTGTCTTATTTTTTGTGTCAGTGCAAAATGCTTTCAAGAGGGGATAAACATTTACAGTATATTGGTAGCAAGGCCATGGCTCTTACAAGAAACAAAGAGTTAACCTTGCTGTTCATCCATTAACTAAATAATACAAAAGGTTTTTCTCTCATTCTTTGTTTCTGTTTGCACATGATAATATATGCTTAATGAAAAGTTCAGACTCAGATGTATCCAAACCCACCCCCCCCCCCCTCAAGAATGACATTTTCATTTAGTGGTCAATGTGTATTTGTTTCTTTAAGCTTGTTTTTGCAGGTGATAAACTGCTCTACCTCACCATTTGAATATATATTAGAGACCTTTAAAAATATGGACAATTCTAAAAAAAAAATTTAGGGTGAAAAATTCAGGTATCCATTAAGATTCTTGAAGAAAGGGAAAAATGAAACTAATAAAAATTTTCACCAATATAATTTAATGCAAGTAAATTCTTGAGCATGTTATTTTAATACAAAGATATATTTTAGTCATAGATGTTGTTCTATTCCTCAGTTAAATATTATGACTGAGGACAAAACCACTGTATTGCAATGATGAGAACATCACTTCTCAATCTTCTTCATAAAAACCCCCACCCAAAACACTAACCCCCCCCAACCCCTGCCCCTCCCCCCTCCAAAAAAAACCAAACCAAAACAAAAAAAACCCACCCCACAAGCTCCAGAAATCTCTATCTTCAGCTGGTGAAAAGCACCACAGCATCTTGGAAGTCATACAGACAGAGGTGGCTGCTGAAAACCCAGCCCTGGAGGTGCAGTGCAGGGCAGCAGTCTGACAGGACAGGAGAGCCCACAGGAGCTCCAAAGGACTCCAGCAGAGCAGGTTCAGACAAGAGCATATTCCAAACGCTGTGCTGGTTTAAATATGGTGCGGATTAAACCTTTGATGGCATTTTTCATAACAAGAATAGCAGAAACAACAGGAATTTTGAAAATAGAGATAAAGTATTTAAATAGAAGATAAAAATCTTAACACTACTAGGTAGACGTGTTAAATAAAAACTGTCTGTCGGTTTATAATAAATTAAAAATAACCTTTGGGTTTGAGACTGAACTATTTAGAGAGAAGTGATGTAATTCAGTGTCTGGATCTGTAGAGCTACTGGAGTGCATTTCAAAGTACTGCAGTGATATGAAACTAAATCTTTAACATAAATTATATAGTGATTTGTGTAAAATTATAAATTGATAGTAAGTTACTATGTTGGATCATAATCAGTGAAGTGTTGGTAGACCAGGTAAATTGAAGGTGTTGTTTGTTCATTTTCCATGGAAGCAATTTAGCATATGTAGGGCATAATTTCATGCTGGCACCTGTTAATGGATGAGTAATAAATCAGGCCACAGAACTCCTTAAAACATGAAGAAAATGAAGCTGTAGTTCAATAAAAATGATAAAGTGCTTTAAATGATCATTTGTTTACTGCATTGTTTCTCGTGTCACAGTGGACATCAAAACCAACCCAATGAAATACCACAGTGCTCTGGAGTAAGTAAAACTGGGTGTGTTACTTACTGTAGCCAATATTTCCATGTATTTTCTGGTCTTGATGTTAGACTTAGTTTACTGTGGGATCAGAAGCGAAGCTTATAGTACAGGCTGAACTTGCACAGACATAAAGATCACTATAAATAGTCTCTTCTCTTGAAATTTTCATTTGCAACAATGTGGATGTAAGAAGAATGAAGAAAAAGAGCGAGCTGGAAACAGTTCAGATCCAGTGTGTGTGGCCAGTGGGCCTGGGCCTGAAATACACTGTTTAGTTTTGTAAGTTAGAAGAGGTTTGCTGGAAATGTATAGAAATCTGAGAATTCATTCCAAGTTCATTGCATGAAAGCTGCTATAATATGGATGCTTCTTCCATGGCTTCAATCCACCTAAAAAAGTAGAGGAAAGAAAAAAGGTACCTTTTTTTTTTTTTTTTTTTCATTTTAAGAAAAATAAGGATTTTAAGAACATAAAGCCTGAAGAACATTTCCATCCCATTTCTATTTTCCATCTCAGCTCTAATGAGGAACAATCATTCTCAACAATACTTTAATACATGAAAGCAGGGAGCTGAGTACTGAGATTTTTGCTTTCTAGCACAATTTTGACCAGTGTTTTATGGTAAAATCTCAAAGATAGTACAAGTGCTTTCTTAGAATAGGAAAGATGAATCTGATGAAGTATGAGTTAAAGCAACAAAACCTCCTATAAACATGCATTTCTTTTTCTGGGTGTCTTGGGGTGCTGGATTTTTATTACAAATTTTGTGACTACCTTATTGTGTGAAAGCAGTAACATTAGAATGGGAAATCCAAAAAATTACTTGTTGATGCGAAAACTAAGAAATGGATAAATTTAACATATAAATTAGAAGTTTCTCTACAGTAATCACCTAATCACTTCTAGCTATGACTATTGAGGTGCAGTTTCTTCTTTACCTACAGAAGGGAGCAAATTCTCCTTCCTGAAGGAACTGGAAAGCACCAGGTAGATTTTTAATCTAAGTCAGACCAGTCACATGCAAATCAAGGCTTAATCAAATTCTGAAAGCTGTTTGTTTGATCTGTTACAAAGACATTCTGAAGTGAAGGAGGGGAAAATCCCCTAGCTAATCCTACTAGCTAATGTGGAAGTCTGCCCCCGTACCTGTGTGCTGAATTGTTATCCTCTGCTCGGAAACTGTAAAACAGTGTCTGCTTGTGGTAGAGATGAAAAACCGTATCCATGCTTCCTTCCTCCTTTTCTGGGGCAATGGTGAAACCCAACAAAGGCAAACTTTCTGTAGCAACTTTGTCCTTAAAGCAAAGAAGAAGTGAACCAAAATTTAGAGAGAAGGCTGGTAACAGTTTGAGGGGTCTTTCTGAAAAGCAAATGATACAACCTCTCTGTGACAGTTCTGCAAAAGCAGTAGTGTGTATGTTCTGCTGGACACATGGCTTTAACCCAAACAGGAGTAGTGCCTGTGTACTGCACGTTTTATCTGGTCTGAATCTTGAACACCATCTCCCAAAGTCCAGTTCTTCATGATCATCCACATGGCCATGAAGGTCCAACTAGCTGTTACTTTGATGTCTGTCTTTGGCATTGTGGTCCAGAAAGCAAACTTGAGATTACTGAGAGTACAGCAGCAGTTCTGAAAGCCTGAGACTCACTTCCAATTACGTTCCTTTCAATAATTTTTATTTGCTGGCTGCAAGTAGTAGTCGTTTTGGTACCTTGTCCTTCTTTTCACAGTACTAGTGACTTTTTTAGAAATCTGTTTTTTCTCAAGCAGCACACATGCTTTCCAAAATGCTGCTTGGAAATTTCCAAGTTAGTAATGCAATTAATCATTAATTTTGCTTGGCAGACACAGCTTTGTAGAAGTTAAAGAAAACCATAAGCCTTAATGAAATTGTAGTTTAGTTGTTACAGGTAGCTGCAGTTTTGGTCACTGTGTTTAGGTAGATTATATGGGTATATTGCCTTTGCCTCTGTTTTTAGAAGGTGAATTGCAGACTAGGAATGCAAATTGTTGCTTTTTCCCTATCACTGAACCAGAAATAATCACTTTTAAGGTTGAGATAAGGTAATTGTGTTGGATACAAAATTTGATGCTAATGTCTGAACTGCTGGCCAAACCATGAACCCTTTTATAGTTCAATCTCCTCATCTGTTTAAAGGGGATAACATTTCTTCATGTAACCATCACAGGGGTGATGTTGATGCAAGTTTAAATATTTGATGTTTGCAAAGTATTCTAAAGGCTTAAAGTACCAAGCGTTGCTTTGACAGGTTTTTGCATTCTATATCCTTTATTTGAGCAAAATGAATTTTTATGTATTTGGCTTATGAAATCTATCCATTATAACCAAACTTCATATCACACTTCAAGTTTATCTGTATTACAGCTATTATAAAAAAAGAAAAGGGATAAAATGCATAAAAATTATCTAGTTGATACCCAGCCTCCTCGACTGCAAGGAAGAGCTTACAGACCAACACAGCAAGCATTGTTCTCACTTCTGCAGACTGCCTCCTATCTTTCCCTGCTGGTGCTAGTTGGACAAGCATGTCCTGTTTATACTTGCCAAACTACTAGGTTCTCCTTTCCACCAGAAATGGATCATAGTAATCTCTATCCACAAAAATATGTGGCAGTTACTAAGTCCACCAGAGAAATCTTGAAAGAATCTTGAAGTCTTTAAGTATAAATATGTATGTTAAGGTTCCCAGTGGTTGATAATTTATAACAGTATGAATAAGTAAGAAATCAAAGATTGAAGGGTAGTGTGTGAGGGCTGCCAAGGTCCAGCTAGGACTGTGGCTGAGTCAGTCTGTTAGGACCAGGTCTCAGAAGCAGTTTTAAGTTTAAAGTTTTAAGAACTTTATACCTTTCCCGTTTACTGGTCTCCTGCCTGTAGGGAGTAAAGAAGGAGTCTCAGATAGAAAACTATTTCAAGTCAGATTGCACAGTACCTCATTTGCTATGTAGGTATAGAGGACTTTGCCTTTGATAACAAACCAGCGTTTCTTCCAGTGTCTT
This sequence comes from Erithacus rubecula, assembly GCF_903797595.1. Taxonomy (NCBI): domain Eukaryota; kingdom Metazoa; phylum Chordata; class Aves; order Passeriformes; family Muscicapidae; genus Erithacus; species Erithacus rubecula. Next base: position 20,312,179 of record NC_136665.1, read on the forward strand.
TTTCCTCCCTTACATCTGCTGAGGTAACCACTGATGGTAGCTCCCTCTCCTGAGGCTGCCACCTGGAGCAGGATGGGAGAAATCAGAATTTGGAACAGTTAAAGGCTTTTCCCCTCCCAGTTATGCATGTTTGCATCACACCAACCACTAAGTGAAACCATAAAATATTGATATAGAAAAAATATATGCATGGTATTATGGTTCTTTTAAACTGAATATTTAAACTTAATTCTCAGTAACTCTGATGGAAAATACGCAGTTGAGTTATTATTAAGGCCAGTAAGTTTACAGTTGTGTTCTGAAAAGCTAACTTGTCCCTTTTTCAACATCTGGTATTTTTTGGTGCTTTTTGTATTTTAAAAGTATGTGCTTCCAGAAGTGAATTACAGTCTTGTGGCTGAACACTTTTGAGATGTGGGTATATTTAGGACCTTGCTGTGTTTTTATATAAATTTATGTTAATAACTTTGATAATGACTTGGTTCTCACAGAAAGATTTTGAGGTCTAATGTTTAATGTTCTTAAAAACCCAAGTTTTGAGTAGATGAAACTATACACATGCATACATAAAATGCAGTGTATATCATTAGTTGCAGCAGTAAACTGTATTTGATTTGGAAACAAAGGGCAGAGATTCAAAAACAGCTTTTGTAACATTGATACAAAAGAGGACTGAGAATTAATATAGCAGTGTTTTGCAGCAGAACAGAAATGCTCCTGGAGTATTGCTGTTGTGAGATAGTTCATGGTAATAAAGATGTCCTGCTTCCCTATGGATAGAAAGGCAATGGTTTTTTCCTCATGGAGCTGAAATTCTGTCTGCTAGCACTTTTAGCACTCAATTCGTATTGTTTGTATTACATGCTTCTGTCTTTGGCACAGTTTCATGAACAAATCTCAAGAAATTCCAGTGTCTCAACTCTACAATGAGTTCAGCAAGATGTTTGCACCCTATAAATGTCTGCAGGAAATGGGAGTACCTTACTGTACTCAAGTTCAGTGGGCAGTTCAGCTACCTAGAATAAATTATCAACATAACTGGCTCCTTGTTCCTGGAAAGAAAACTAATATAATTGGAGAAATCCTGGCCCCATTGAAGTCAGTGGTAATTTTGTTTGCATTGGTGAAATCATGATTTTACCCATTTGATTTGAAATAGTTTTGTTTGAGCTGGAGGGAAAGTACCTGGCAAAGCATGTATGGTCTTGAATTGACTGCCAAGGACTATTCACTAAGTAAGTAATTTCTTAAGTAAGTGTTATTTTATTTTTCTTGGAATCAAAGCAAGATTTCAGAGGTAAGGGTCTTGTCAAGAAAGGTAACTGATGATATCAGGGTCTGTTGATCTGCCCTTTTGTTCTACCTAGTAGCTTGAAAGCATTTTGGTTTTCTCAAGATTTCATAGGCAAATTAAAGTACCATACTCTAACTGGGTTTCTCAGTGTATTTTTGCACTTTAAACACTACTGTGAACACATAGTTGCTGAAATATGAGCATACATTTTTCTATAGTTCCTTGCCTTTCCCAGGCAACTTGGTCTTACCTCCATGAGAGCTGAAGGGATTCTCTTCTGTTTCTTAAAAGATGAATAATGAATGTTGTGGAAAACAGAGGAGAAGGCACTGCTTGAACACCTGGATGAAGTTGGAGGGAAGCTGACACTTAGTGGCCGCTCTGCAAGATTAAGAAAATTCAGAAAGGGAAGGGGAAATTGATAAGTTGGTACATATCAGGCTAGGGGAGACACATGATACACAAATACAAATGACAAAGGAAAATACAATACCTCCTCTATATACAATTTTTATTTTAGCCTTTCTTTCAAATCACCTTTTCAGGTCTAATGAGTGGGTTCCACAGCACCCTCAGTTAATGGTATTAACCTAAAGTTGCTTGAAAAGAAACTTTAGGGGTCTTTTTGCAAGAAAGCTGGCAAAGCACAAAACACAACTTGTTGTCTTCTTATTTAAAATGAGCATTAAGCAAATGGCTTTGACATCTTTCTCCTGTGTTCTGCAACACCTTTCCAGGATAGATTAACTAATTCCACATTCTTTCTCTATGAACCATTCATTCTTTTTGAATTGCACATAGCACACAGTTACTCTGTATCTGAAAATTTCCATTAGGCCCACATGTCTGAGTTCATATCTTCACGATTTCACTTCTGGCAACACATTATTTGAAAGCTATTAGTAAAGCACAGCATTAGTTTAGCACAAATCTGAGTTACTGTTTCTGACACACAGTGGCCTAGGGATGCTTTTTTGGCTGTTGTGACAGCATCTGTTTATGTGTTTTCTTGGCTAGTGTGAATTTCTTTAATCAGGATAGAAAAACTGAACTTCATCTGTTCACTTCTTTTTTTCTTGGCAATGTGGTAAGCTTACTTTTAGAGACTGTCTACATGAGTAGTTGTGCAAGAAAATTATTTTCTGTTCACTCTCTGTTCATATCTTTGTTAACTCCTCTTCCCCTTTTGTCTTTTTTTTTGGATGCATACATAAATCAGAAAAGAAACTTATATAGTAGGATAATAATACTAAATTCTAGATAGGCAGTAGCTCTTCTGCTTTGAATTAACACTTTCATCTGTAACTAGATAAACTTGCCCTGTAGAACAGCTCTTAGTGATTCTGCACTTAGCCTTAGTATTTCTTTTTGTAAAAGCTACAATATGGATGAGGACAGTGAAGAACCATAAAGACATTGTTTTATTTTAATGGATAATTAATTAGAAATGACAGGGAATAATTATCATCTATAATTGAATCACAGAATAAAATAGCTCAAATGGAAAGAATCTACAACAATTTAATCCAACTGCTTGACCAATTAAGGGTTGCCCAAACATTAAAACATGTTATTAGGGACATTGTTTAAATGTCTCTTAAACATTGAGAGGCATGAGGTATAGACCACCTCTCTAAAATGTGTGTTACAATGTTTGGCCACCCTCTGGGAAAAGAAAGGTTTCCTCATGTCAAGTCAGAACTTTCCCTGCTGAAGTGCTGAACCTTTTTCATGTGTCTTGTCACTGGATCAGAGGGAGAAGAGACCAGCACCACTGTTTCCATGTCCCCCCTCCCAGGAAGCTCCAAGAGCAATGAGGTGACCTTTCAGTCTCCTTATCTTCAAAGGAGGCAAACTCAGAGTCCCCAGCTGCTCCTCATAGGACACTGTTTTTGTCATTATTCTGGTTTATCCAAAGGCCAGGGGAGCTCTCAGAGAACCTGGCTTATAATCACAGAATCCCAGAATTGTTTGAGCTGGAAGAGACCTTAAACCTCATCTTGTTCCATCCCCTACCATGGGCAGGGAAGCCTTTCACGAGACCAGGCTCCAAGCCCTGTCCAACCTGCTCTGGAGCACTTCCAGGGGTATAGTAGCTTCTCTGGGAAACCTGTGCCAGGACCTCATCAGGACCCTGAGCAAATAATTTATTCTGTGTATCTAACCTAAAGTTTCCCTGTTTCAGTTTGAAAAAAGTTTGCTAAACTTGATTTTATGGCTTGCTAAATAGTTTTAGCTGCCATACGGCCTGGCTCTTCTGGAACCTCAATTCACATGCCTCAAACTTGAAATAAGGAATACTATTTAACAAAACACAATATAGAAGGCAGGTCCTAAATCCTCTCCATTATTCAAGCAGGAAATCAATGTGTCAGTTTTTCTGAGAATGAAGGAATCTTACCTCTTTTCTTAAGTTCTGTATAGCAGCTATCACAGACTTTGGCTGCTTGATCTTTGAGGTACTTCATGGGGTACTTGTTTCTTGAACAATTTCGACATACAATCTGTTTCAGCAAGAAGAGAGGCACATAAATATACTATAAATTTATAGATATGCATATACAAAACAAATCCCCTGAGCTGGCTGGAAGATGAAGTTGGATAGTGGACCAGACATGACTCTCCTACATCTGTGGCAGTCAGGAAAAGCCTGCTGATTGAAATGTGATTGCTGTAGCTTTACACTGTTGCAACCAAATCAGAACTGGTCATTGTATTTGGTTGCACAGCGCTGTTGTGTCCTTCCCCCTAGGGGTTTACACCTTCCCTAGCACTGAATCAGAGAAAGACACCTTAATACTACTTCTGTTCTCATAGCTTTGTTAGTAACACTGTTTTCTTAAACAAGCTTTCATATTCCTCCAAACCCTGTGTATGCACAAACTGGTTTTCTCTGTGGAATGACATAAAAAAAAAAAAAAACAGTTAAATGTTTTTTTCTTTAACCTATCAAAAATCACTGATAGTTTTACTAAAATAAATTTAAAAATCAGCCATGGTTTAAAACAGGGCTGCAGGTTTATGCATACAGGCAAATCTTTAGAGTCAGAGATTAAGGGACAAAACCAAGAAAGCTTACAAATCCCCTAAGCTTTAGGGCAAAAGGCAACAGCTCTTTGGAGTACAGACAAAACTTTCCCTTTAGTCACTGATCAAACCAGGCTCTACTGCTGAGTTTCTTCACATTCCTTGGAAGATCATTTTACCAGCTGTTATTAGGGACAGGACATGGAGTAGTTGTGCTACTGCTCTGGTCCAGAACAGAGCCTGCATTTTTAGTGTATTGCTTCATTGTCTCTAGAGCAAGCTGTGTGTCAGCTACAAAGGCTGCACTCAACAATTACCCTGTGGTAATTGGGAGGTAATTTGACCTTAAGGCAAGGTTCCTGTTATTCCTTCTAGCAAATTACTAGCTAACTGAGCACAGCTGTCACTGGTTCTGTGAGAAGTTGAATTTTGGTCTTGATATTGCTACGAATTTTCAGATTACAGCAGTGGCAGCCACTGTCCTAAAGGTGTGAAAAAAACCCTGAGAAGCTTGCACAGCTCTTACCTTCCCACAGGCATGGCAGTGATGCCGCCTCAAAGTGAGGGTAAAGTCACAGCCACAGTTCATGCACATCATGACATGGGACACGGGCACCAGTGTAGGAGGCCTCTCACCCAAGGGTATTCCAAGCCTTTCCCTTAGCTTAAATCAAAGAAGAATAAATTATGAAGCATCTACACTTCCCAAATCCATTTAGTCAGCCCTGTTACATTACATACAATTCTCTCATTTCAGTGTACCTTCACCTGCTAAGATCCCCAAATTTTCTCATTCCTAATGCACTTATATAAGTGACATACAGCTGCTTCAACATTGAACTAAGCAAAAGCCCAGAGTGTGTTTAATGTTTCAGAGGTGGCCTATGAGTTGTGATAAGTTTAATTGTTCAAGCTTGGCATACTTGTTTAAATGAAAATAGAATATCTGGCTACTAGGAACTGTGCTTTGTATAACCCTCCTCCCTTTCTTCTCTTTCACTCCCTTCCCTTTTCAAGCATTGAAAGATTTGGTCTCCTTTTACCTCCACGCTGCTGTGGGAAGTCAAAGTCCTCAGAGTTTTGCAGTCATCTGGGATGTATTTGCTGATGCAGCTGTACCAGTCATCCCTTTCTGAGCAAGAGCTGGGGAATGAAATACAGCAGAGCAGTTAATGCCATGCACAGCAGGGACTGAAACAAGCTGAACAGAGGAGAAAAGTTTCACGTCATTAATATTTGCTTTTCCCCACTATTGCAGTGAACTGATAATTTTCTGACCAGGAACAAAATTGACTGTTGGACATATTCAGAGTGATGATTAGTGTAGCTCCATGCTTAGGACTACGACTGAGAAGGAACTAAATGCCCATAAAATTTTTTGAAGTAGTTTCTGGCTTTGCTATAAGCTGCTCAATCTTAGGTCACACGGGACAGCATGTCGCGTCTCGTTTTGTCCCGCCTGCCCTGTCTTTGGGCACTGTAGTGCACGGAGCGTTGGCACACACGTGCTGCTCAGAGCAAGTGTTTACTCATCTCTACAGTGAGCTGCTTGGATGGATTGCATGTTGGGAAATGCACGAGTGTATCGCCCATGGTAGAGACTTGAATGATTCCATTTTTCTTTAGCTTCTTCACAGATAACCTCCAGTCTCCCGGAACAGGAGAAGCCAGGACAGCCATTAGTGTGGAAATCTGGGCGTTCCCTGGAGCTGCAGTTCTGCGTGGAAGTCAGTAATTCTCCAGACTGGCCCCTAGATGCCCCCTGTGCATAAGGCAAATCCGTGAGCACATTTCCCTGCTAGTCTAGTTATCCCCAAAAAGCAGCAGGGTGCCTGTTATTTCACAGATGCATTTACTCTGTTACAGCTGTGAGGTATCCTGCCTGTTTTAGCTGTTTCTTCTGCTGTGACTTCAAATTGTGCACTTCCTGCTCATCTGAAACTCTGCACAGCTCTCACGGTTTCTAGCCTCCGTCACAGGAGGGAATGCAACTCAATGTGGTCTTCCCTCTCCAAATTATGCCAGCCACTCACATTAAAGCTACCCACTAGACTTTGTTGGAAAAACTAGCAGTGGGCATCATTTGCCAGCTGCTGTTCAGCTGTGATTTCCTCACATTGTCCTCATGAAGACCACCAAACAAGACATCTGAGAACAATTTGTGTTTTGTGTTTTTTTTTTTTTAAAAGCATAAAAACAGAGGAAATGCCAGATTTTTTTGATGATCATTGACTTGGCATCCTTCTGCACTATGAGCTTAAGCCCTTGTCTGAAAAATAGCAGCCTGTGCAAAGTTCAACAAACCTGGAGCAGAAACTCTTAGCCAGTGTATGCACTACAAATCAACTAATTTCTGGAAGCCAAGGAACAGGAGATCACCTCTGCGAAGAGTTACACTACTACTTATAGAATCCCAGAATGGTTTGGGTTGGAAGAGACCTTAAAGATCATGTCATTCCAGCCCCCTGCCATTGGTGGGGACACTTTACACTAGACCAGGTTGCTCAGAGCTCTATTGAGCCTAGTCACTCCTTATTACTACCAAAGTTATCACCTGTCAAATTACACTTTCTAAGAAATCTGAAGATGTCTGTATCTTCCAGACAAATCATGTCCACTGCCTAGAGAACACTAAAAGAAGTCATGACTTTCCCAATTGAAACATTTGTTTTCTAATTATTTTCATTTGGGAATTAAGATATGATTAAAAAAACCACAAAAGACATCATGGCCCATATAGTGATGGAAATTAAAGCCACTTTACAAAATGCTATCAAAAGTCTGATATCTAACTGGCCCCTTTAGCCTCCACTCAATTAAACAAATCTAGGAAGTGGTTGCAGGTTTTTAGTAATTAAATGTGGGAATAACACCCATCTGCTGATGAGTAAGTTCAATTATGTCAATTTGCATAGGCCTGTTCTTAATTAGCTATTTGACTGGTTGCATGAAGGCTCAGAGGAATTTTTGCGGAACCTCTAACACTCAGAGAACCTCAGCCCTTGACCCACCATTGCTACATTTGGTCCTTGTGGGATTTTTGGGATGCATCTTCTGTGCTGAGCTATCAGTTATCCATGTTGGTTCATTTATTCATCATTAAGCAAATAGAAAGAGGGGGTCAAGTTGTCACTGCATTTCACTAGATAGCAAGGGACATTCTCAGAACAAAGAAATTGGACCATAATGGGATTTTGTCGCAGTGCTACAACTATCGCTCTAAATTAGCTTTGCAGGTGGTAATATTGACTGTGTTCTCCTAGTATTTTCTCTCACATTTTATATAAGCACCATAGGGTTATCCTTGTGTCCAAGTCTAGTCTTTTTGAAATGCAAATAAAGATATAAGAGCATATGAGCCTTCTCCATAAAGGTGCTGTACTCAAATCTGTTAGCAGCTCCCTGCTAAACCTGTAACATGACTCTTCAGGTGAATTAGCTCTTTTCAGCAGGAAATGGAAAGGCTTTACAGTGCTATCTGCTCATATAGCCATGCTGACTTCTGAGCTTTGGTCATCCTTAGTCTACTGCCTTTAGTCCCTGGCACTCATGCTGTATTTCCTCAGTTCATTCACCTTGTCTCATACAAATGTAAAGGCTTTGAGGTTTGCATTTTGGTTAACTACTGGCCTTTAGTGCAAGTTGCAGTTCCTCAGTGTGAGTGGTAAAATATACAGTCTTTAGGGATATTTGAAGTCCTCTGCACTTTTCTGTCTTTGGTGCTTCTTTTGCTGAGGTGTAACAGGCCAAGGATGTTATGCAATGGAGTTAGAAGAGCGTGATGGCTGCTGGCTCACTAGTATCTCATTAGCTCTGCCAGCCAGTATAAAAAGGAGTAGGAATAACTTCTTGGGTGACTTCCAGCAGATTGGTCACAGACTGAACGCATCCTGCTTTTATAACTGGCAGGTAATTCAGAATTACTGTGAGTATATTTTGAGGACTGTGAAGAGTGTGGAGGTCTAAGGAAATCTCAGATATGGTTATGGTTGTAAAAGGAAATGGACTAAAAGGCTTTGACTGGTAGCTGAGCACTCCCCACAGATGGTAAGTGTTCTGGGAAGGATGAGAGCTCCAAACTCTGATTCTCAATAAGAAAGTGCCATCCCTGTCTTTCTCTTGTGCTGTGTAATTTAGGAAGTTGGCTGTGTTTCTAGTCTGTTGCATGCTGTAGTTGCAGACTGATAGTGAGAAAGTAAGCACTTAAAAGCACTGAAGACTTTGTTATTTGGAAGAATTAATTTTCATACCGCTGCTAGTGTGCTATGCCTTTTGTAATAAACAATATGTGGAAAATAAACCAGTTACCTTTCTGCTGTAGCAGTAGGTAAAATAGCAGGATAATTTTGGGCTAGAACCATGAAAAATACAGTATGCTGATATGTTCTGATCAGAAACTGATATACAATCTCTTTTTTTGGCACTGGCTTGGGATCCTAGAAAAGAGATCTTTACTCCCAGCTGCAAGCAATACTAGCAGTACACAAGCTCATTAGTGAAATTCCTTTTATTAGACAAACTCATGAGGTTTCCAGTAAGGTTTGACTTAAGTGCTTAAGCACTTTTAAATACTTTTGTATCTGTTGCAAGGTATTACCTAATTACTATTTTCTCCAGGAGTTTTACAGCCCTAGAGGTACAATGTAATAAGGGAATTTATAAAAGACACATATATTCCTAGTGTCACAGGGAAAGAATGTGAAAGGTAATGGCTTCTTCTTTCCTTTCTCTTTAAATGTTGTCAAGAGCCAACTTCTAGTCTTTAGGGAGTACATCAATTAAATTAGTTACAGTTTATGATCTTTGCATTTATAACGAATATTGACTGCGTAATCAAGTACTCAGCCATTGTCTGTTACCAATAGCAGACTGATAAAAGGTAGTTATAAAAGAATGAGACACCATTTCCATCTTGGGTATTGGTTGGACTAATCTAGACATAAAGCTCTGGAATATAATACCCTCTGCTGTGGACATTTGGGAGCAGTACCTTGCTGACAGGGTCAGGCAATGTTCATCATATTCAATCTTCAGGATGTTTTGGGCTTTCTCTATCACTGGGCAGCTGACCTAGAAAGAAATGCCATGAACATGAATATGGACATGAGTTAAAATGTCTATAACCAATACACCACACAAATCTCAAGGTATATGACCTCTGATATCCCAACCATCTGTTTCATATTTCAATGCAAAAAGATGGGCATTAGGGTTTTATGTATTGCTGTTGTAATGAGGAATGATCTCTATTTCAATACGATGGTGTGCTGAAGGAAAAAACATCACTTAATCCAGCCTATAAGGATGAAGTACCTATGAGGGTGCAGTTTTAATATCACAAGCTTAGGAGATGTTTAGTCTGCCAAGTGTCAGAGCATTTTGGTCTATGCTTGTAATGAATAGAAATCACTGTTTTTCTGACATGTAGGCATTATATTGTGAAGCACTTCAGTTCAGTGAATGCCTGTCTGCAGCAAGGCAACAGAAAAAAAGAGAAAAGCCAGCTTAAAAGCTTCAACTCAGCTAAAATCTTTTCCCTACCATGGAGTATAATGGTAGCCTGCTAATAGCAGCAGCCAGTTATGAGAAACAAAGCTTCATGGTTTCATACATTTTTACTATCAAGCATAAACTGGGTGCTAGTGACCCAGTTTCAAATGTACTTCAGTAAATACTTACTGACACCTCCTTTTCACTTAACAGTAGAATACTTTGGCAATTCCTAGGAATTGCTGGGATCCCTGAGTTAAACTTTCAGGTGCCTGGGATGATCCACCTCCCCACCTTTTCACAATACCTTAAACTTCCTATGTCATGCCACTGAAATTAATGATTAGTAATTCTCATCTTGTGTGTCTTCTAGATCATCACACTGTTGACTTGCCACTTGATGTCCTCTTTCACATACATACAACTTGGAATATTAGCTATAGAGCAATTATGAAGGTCCAATAGACCTCTTTGGTCCAATATCTCCTGTTGCATAGGTTCTGGTGCCAATGAGTACTTAGGGAAAGAATGTAAGGACAGCTTAATCATGTTTGTAATTTATGAATTTATTGAAGAAGAAACTGGTTTTGTATCACAACATGAAATTGCTCCCAATACACCTTTTCCCCATAAAGTTGGCTAATTGCTTTTTGAACCATTAGTGCTTTTGATGAAAACAGTTAAAAGATGTGAAAACCAGCTATGTGTAAATTCTGAGTAGCAGGAGTTTAAAACCAGGCAGACTAACTCTAGCGAATATGTTGAAGGGAACAATAATACATTGGCTGGAGACAAAATAAGACAATAAATCTTTTCTGTTTCCTGTTTCATGATCAGAGGATAACTGATTTTGGACTGTATTATTTATGCAGTCTGAATAGGACTGTCATACTAAGTCACAGATTTAGAGATAATCTTTTTATGTTTGTTTTCTACCATTTTTCCTTCTGTCTCCTGTAAGACACAAAGGAATATCCTGATAACAGGTCCATTCCCTCTTTCCCCTCGCTGGATATGAGACATAAACCAGCAAAGCACCAGCAGCTCACTATAAAACTTTAATTCAAGCTTTTAATACAGATGAAGCATTACCTTCATGCCTGACACAGCCAAGGTGTTTTTCAGTCGGTATTTGCCATCCTTCTGGGGATATGTGTACAGCAGAACATCATTCATCTATATGAAAGACAAAATCAGTAATTTGCAAAATGGCTTGCAGACCTGCCTGCCCATTCTCCTGGGGGGATACCTGGAACAAGCTGTAACTTGATGAACTTCTGGGACTGTTACCTAACTCTAACCCTTTCCTAATATTTGGCCTAACCCTCTCCTGACAGCTTCATGCTGCTCCTTTGGATCCTGTCACAGACAGCAAAGACTGATGCTGCTCCTCTACTGCCCCTCCTGAGAGAGCTGCAGACCACAATCAGGTCTGACCTCAGTCTCTTCTTCTCCAGGCTGAACAATTCAAGTGGCCTCAGTCTCTCCTTGTATGGCTTCTCCTCTAGATCCTTCCCCATTTCTGTGCTCCCCCTTCAGATGCTCTCTAACAGCTTTAGCTCCTTCTGCTGTGGTGCCCAAAACTGCTCACATACTTAGGGTGAGGCTGCCGCAGTGCAGAGCAGAGCAGGACAATCCCCTCCCTCGCCCAGCTGGTGATGTTGACCCTGATGTCTCCCCAGACATAGCTGGCTCTCTTGGCCACCTGGGCACAGCTGACTCATATCCAAATTTTGCTGACCAGGACCCCCAGGTCCCACACAGTGCTGCTCTCCAGCGCACCAGTGCCTACTCTACACTACAGGGTTGCCTCTTCCCAGCACTAGCCCTTGATAAACTTCATGTGGTTGGTGATTCTCTGCAAGGCCTCTCTGCCATTGAGGGAGTTGATAACTCCTCCCAGTTTAGCATCCCTGTTGTTCATGAAGATATTAAAGAGCACTGTCTCTAAAATGAGCCCTGCAGCCCCTGGGCACTAAGCCCAAGGAAATGAACTGAGAGATTTTCAGGATCCTGATATAATCCTCTGCTATGAGGCTTCCTGAATAGCAAACTCAATTTATTTTACGTATTTCAGAAGTTATTTATCTCTTTAAAAACCTGTTTAATCTTTTACTACTACTGATAAAGGATGACACTGTGGTGCATACCATTATCATGATAACCCTGATTAATATCCGAGGATTTTACTAAACATTACTTTCCTTCATAATTGTCTGTTGGAACTTTTTTTTTCCTTCCCCCCCCCCCTATTTAGCAGTAGACTGTGATTTGGGGATCCCACTAGCCACAACTTGACTCAGTGAAACTACGATAAATATTTCAAAGCTTGTGAAGCAAGACATACATATTTATGAGGAAAGAAGGGTTTTCATTCACTGCTGTCTTCTTTGCCACATGCACAGTAAAGACCTTAGTGATGGCCATATGAATAGTATGGACAGAACTAGCATCAGTACCAGTGGTTTCATGCATCCTCCTGCTTCAACTGTCCACTGTTCCCTGAAGCTGTGAGGACTGGCTGATGATAAAAGCTGATCTTGCAGCCTCTCAGAAATCTGCAGTAGAGGAGATGGACTGCTAGAACCTTATGGGAAGTTCCCACAAGTCCTTGGGCTTCAGACACTTCTTGTTTGCCATAATACTTTTGAATAACTGGGATTCCTAGACTCAGAATTTGGTGTTGGAGCACATACCCTTACTCTGTACTGCTCCATGCACAAACATGCCACAACAGCTGGCAACAGAGAGAAAGAAGGATATCTCCACTGTAATTCCCTTTTTTCTATTACTGTTTTCCTTTTCCTCCACCATCTTTTTATAATTCTCTCTGTCGTGATAGGTACCCAGTAACATTAGAGCCAGTGCAAGTTTTTTAACCTACAGTGTTCAGGCTGATTGATCCAAACAAGTTTAAGCCCTGCTGAACCGCTGGCATCCGCATGTAATATGTTCTCTGTCTAAAAGCTTCTACAATGTGTTTGGTTTTTCTGAATGTTTTAAAGGCTAGTAAATAATGAGCTCTGTCTTCTTCTATTCAAGTCTGAGTTAAACTGAGTGACAGTGGAGCAGTCTGAATGAGTGTTGGAGCTCTGTTTTCCAAGCTGTGACTCCAAAAATCTCCAACCCAGCCAGACAGAGCATTAAACAGTCTCACATTTGATACCAGCTTCCTGCAATCCATTTTCAAAACAAGTGGCCTTTGCAGAGAAATTCTTAGAAGGGTGAGACAAGAGAGAGGCTCGGAGTTGCAAAGTCTTGTGGCTGGGGGGCAGTTAGAGGATCTGCCAGTTTCAGCAGCCCATACTGTGCTGTATAGAGGCCACAACATCCTTGTAAACAGAGACTGGACTCAGGAAACAGACACACAGCAAAACTCACAAAACATCCTGCCAGGAAACACCAGATTCAACAATACCATCAGCCTGCACAAAACAGCCAGCTCTAGTAACATTACAATATGCACAACATACATCTGCAGAAACATTTGAAATTTGTCTTTACACTGGCATGTCTATATGGGCTACGCACAGACATACAGTGCTCTTTATGGGCAGATATATACAGATATAGTAACCACTAAAGCATACCTCAAAAGCACAGGCCAAGTAGGAGTCTGGCACACACCCATGTTTTAAAGTATATTCTAACTACAACTTCAATTTGATGGATTAATTTCCTGGGATGTGTAGGGATTAAATTCTCAGGTTTATCCTTCAGTATGCACTCTTGCCCTGAATTTCTCTTCAGGTCCTGGTCTTGATTTAGCTCCAGTCAGAGTAAGTTCGCTACTAAGAACTTCAGAGCAATGTTATTCATGCAAAAAATCTCTTTGGGATAGAGAAGGTAAATACACTTATTCCATCAAAGCTAAACCAAACAAAAATCTATACATGCTAGCTTCTGTTGATCTTGTTGAGTCACTGCTGACACGTGAAGCGTTTGAAAAAAGTTCTGAAAGGTTTGGGTTTTTATTAATACATAAACCTGAGATTTGCAAGTGGCTTCAAAGGCTTATAATACGGTCCTTAGAACATAAAGGCTTTAAATAAATATCAGTTTTAAGAGACAATGTTTAGGAAATTATTCTAGTCTTGGGGTTTTGGCATGTGTTTTTCTTCCACAGTGTCCCCATTCATCAGAATCAAGACAGCACTGACAGAGGGAAAGATATTTTCATGCAGGCATGGCCTGTTAGTGAAAGGTATTGGCAGTGATAGTTGTTAGGGTCTTAAGACTGATGCAATAACCATGCTGTATGCCAAGATAGAAATATGCTGACATAGTTATGCAGTAGTTGTCTTGCTGTATCCACAGGCTAAATAGTCCTTTAAGCAATGCAGGAGTGGTAGTGGCATATGCGGTTGTGGCACCACTGAGAATCCACAGCAATAGTAGTGACAAGCAGACAAAGCAAGACCATTCAGGTATCAGTGCAGGAATTCCACTAACTTTTTTGCAATTTCATCACACATGGAATTGCTTTGCAACCTGAGGATCATTCATATTGAGGAGACTAGAGTTAAAAAAGTAAAAATCACTGAACCCAAAGGCAGATATTTGCCAATAAGTTTCAAGTAGTTTCACTAATCCAATCACCCTCCCCCCTCCCCTACTGGAGACACAATACAGGAAGCCTGAAGTGATTGCAACATCAGTGTGCTAGATCAGGAAAGGAGCCAAGTTTATGTGTCTCTTGGTTTTTGAAAGGAACCATTATGACTAGCTCCACCCCATTCTTTGCATGACAGCACATTTGGGCACAATTTGCCTTGCTGATTGAAAGGAAGAAAAAACTGCTTTTTCTCAATACTGAGAGCATCTATTAAAAAGACATTGGCTACTATAATGTCTCCAGATATCAGGAGACACTTCTCTCTTTGCAACTAACATCTGACTTTGAGCATCTGAACTTTCCCCAGGAAATAGTTCCTAAACTAAAGAGCCCCAGAAAGTAATTTCTGTGCTTGTTTTTTTCCAGTAATACTTTTGGTCTCTTGTGACTTGTGACCTTCAAGCTGATACAACATTTTATATGACTTGAAATTTATATAAGTTTACCCCATGTTTAAATTACTTTCCTCTCAAGCTTATTATCAATCTGATTTCTGATCTTCCTTTAAAATTCTCTGTATCAGTTACAATAGCTATGTTTGTAGCACTTCAGTGATTGCCATAGTAATGCGTTATGACTGCAGCAACAAACACAATGGAATACTAAAGGATAGCAATGTCTTGGAATTTTGTCCCAGCTTTAGCCATAATTCCAAAATAATTTTGAATACTAGCAAAGGCAAGTGTTTCTGAAGAGAGATCAGTAGGGATGCAATTATCATCTGTTATTAAATAGTCATCAGTAGACTTAAGAGTTACTGAGGACATTGTTTCTTAAGACCAGCTCCTGGAGTTTCAGCATAACCTTTTTCCCGTTAATTGCAATGGAGCCATAATTTTGACATTTATTGCACTTGTTACAGTCCATTGATGCTGACTCTGTAAAACAGAACTGCAGCTATCTCATATTTGAAGATTTATGTGAAATCCATATTTTTCAGTTAATTCAGATGAAAATCCAAATTTTCACAGAAACCACTGAAACCATCAAAAAAGTGCAGCACTAGCACTTTGTCCCATCCCATATGAACTTTGATTATGGCTGCAATATGTGATTGAGGAGGGAAAGAAGTGCATACACTCTTTGTGCATGCACGAATAGGAGTTATTAGTAAGAGGGAGAAATAAGAAGGATTAATGCAAAATACATGGCTTCTGTAATAAGCCATCTCTCCTCCTTACAATGATCCCATGGTGAAAAGCTGTCAGCACTTAAGGGTGACAGCAAATACATATTCCAGGCATAAAATTTATTCATTTTAAAATAAATTCTGCAAGCCGTATTTTAATGTTAATAGCAGTAGTAATGCTCAGTTCTTTATGGCTTTTTTCTGGGATGAAGCTTTAAAAAATTTTTCAAACATTAACAGGTATGCAGGTAACAAAGACACAGGCAAGTGTCATATTTCCCTTCATATTGAGAAGTGCATAAAAATACATGTGGTTACACAATAAGCTATCAGAACAGTTGAGAACAGCACTCAGGAGCCTGGAGTGTCAGATACTTTCTAGCTGCTCAACGTGTAATGCAAAACAGAAAGCATAAGTGTTCATAGTCTATCTCCAAAACAGTGGGGTTTCATCTGCTTTGATTTGCAAATACTTGCAGTAGGGTTGGGTACCCTTGTAAAGAGAATTGCAGCCAAGTGATGAAAGATCCATTTTCCCTAATTATCCTAGAAGAATGTTGCAAACTGTCACTGAAAACTGTTGTCCTAATCCACACTAAACTGGAGGTGTGTATTTGGAGGAACTACACAGAAGCAATGCACAAATTTATCAGGTAATTTACATACATGTGGACAGCAGGAGCTAAAACCCAGTCCTTCCATTTCAAAGATACAAATTCCTCCCAAGTATCATCTAAGGAAGTTTTCAGCTACTTTAACAGTAGGGTATTCTCTCTTACTTCTGATTAAATCTCCTAAGGTCTTACGACTTTCAAGTGTGCAGTTTAATTCCTGAAGGTATACAGGAGTTCTCATCTTCCTGATCCCCTTGAAAACTTGAACTTCTTTACAAAATTATGTCCTGGTGAAGGCTGTGTGTAACTGTGGCACAACCGGAGGGTTGCACAGCATGCATTCCTATATGTGGGGCCAATGGGACTGGTGAAAGGACCACAGCTCTGTTAGCAGCAGGAACTAACTTGCCACATCACTGTTGATGGTTAAATGACTTGCAGCCTAAAATGTGCCAGGTTTCAGGGTTGCATAAATGCATGGAAAGATATGAGAGTGACAGTAAAAATATAAAAAAATTCTTACCAAGAACAAATGGCGAGGACGCCTGTTTTTGCCAGAGACTTTCATCAGTGTTCCCTCTTTAACGAAGATCTGAAGGAGAAAACAGCAGATTATAAACAGCAGATTATCCTGAGATTTCATTCCAAATCTTACTGAGAAAAGAGAGCATTTCTCCTCGGGAGGGAGCTACTCCAACAAGATTCATCAGCACAAGAAGAGAGAAAGAATCTCAACAATTATTTCTAGCCTTATTCCTTATGATATCTGGCTTAGTCTTTGCCTGGGTTAGCTCTGCTGCCCTTCATGGCTTGCATTTGTGTCAGCACAAAATGGGTTGGAAACACACTTGTCTTTAGCCCACTCTTTCTACACTGTGGACTGTGCTCAGAGGTGACTGTCACAGATTGAAATCTAACATGTAATGGGCTTTAGAAAATAATGCTTTTGTTTAAAAGTCCTCTAAAATAGACAGACCAAAGAGAAAAACGAAAACTTTGGGTTTTAGTATGCTACACCAACTTAACTGTAGCTGCATACATACAAAATTACATTGTGTAATTTTGCAAACACAATACTTTTTCAGTCCATCTTGCTACTATGTATGTAGGTAGGACTGTGTACCTAAGCAGCTAAACCAGCACAGGAGAACTTCATTGCAGCAATATTTGAACAAGTCTGCCATAACAAACTACATCAGTGGATTAAGTCATCTGCTCTTTTCAGACAGAGAACAGAATCTAGTGTACTTTTCTACTCCAGAACAGTTTATAATCAAAGAGATACATCCTGCAAATTCTGAATGCTGGGCTTCGCAGAATTTGTTAAACCATTACCTGGTAAGGGCAAATGAGAATACTGATGTTAGAGCGAAAAACAAATAGTAACTACAATATTTGGCTGAGGAGTATTTTATGCTATGAGTATGCATGCCTTGAAAATTGCTTCATGAACTTTGTTGAAAATATTGGCGGATTGAATGGAAATTCAGAGTTGCAGAACTCAAGAAAGAAATCTTTTGAAGCATAGAAGCAGGTTGGAGCTGAGGAAATTGGACAGGTTTGAAAGTCAGAAGAAGAAATTTGCATTTGATATGGATAGTAAGACAGAGCTCTCTCATGTTTCTGTTGATGTGTTGTTTAAAAACAGTATCTTGCATTAAATGCACCATGGGGGAATGGTGAAAATATAAATTTGAAAACAAATTAATTGCCCTAATTTATAAAGCACAGAGCCTTTTCAGGATGCAAGCAATTCCTGCTAGAGGTGCAGCCTTTTGCCTGGAGTATATAACAAGGAAAGCAGTAGATCCATCAAAATACACTACACTTGGGGTATCTGAGGGCAGCTGAAGTAAAAAGCCAAATGGCTGCTCTATGTAAAAGCAGAGACAAATGAATGTCTTTCCCAGCATGACCTTATTTTTGTGCACTGTCAGAGTGATGTTTTTCACATAAGCCAGTGCTCCAACTCATAGTTCAGTAAACAACATCTGTAGGCATCTGAAACATGGCCATCCACACAGAGATATTGCTGGCCAGAAACAATGCCCTTTAGCAGCATAGGTGTGTCTGCAGCACTCACCCTTCCTGGCTGGAGGAGGCCGTTCTGCCCTCTCACACTGTGCTCAATGTGTACTAGCTTCTGCAGGTTTTCCTGGGAGAGAAAAACAGCATTTAGAAGGCTGCATGGAGACTGTTTTTATACAAGCAGGCAAATTTTCCCTCACCACTTTATTTCTTTAGAACTGATATTACAAAATTAGGTTTCAGAGAGAACTGAGACCAAGGATTTACACCCAGAAAGTCTTCTTCCTGCCTTACAGATTTTACAAAACCTCATCATTTGCATTCACATGCTGTGACCTTCTACAATTCTTTCACCTGTGATTCCCCAGTTCACCTTCTAAAGGAACTGCTAATTTCATATGGTATTTATACATTGGCTTCTTTGCTGACTTTCTGGCACTGTGAAATAACAAAATAGGGGCAAAATACAGTATCTGCTCCAAAGGCCTGTGCGTTGGAGTCAGTGAGTTAGGAGATTCTTTGAATCTTTCAAGGAGGAATCAAGGTGCAGGGATTGAATAAAGCTTTTGGATGGATTGAAGTATATTAAGCCACTTACACATAAAGTAGAAGTAAATCAGTAAGTTTTAGTAGGAGCTGTAGTGCTTTTAGTAAGTAAAAGGTCTGGATTCCACAGTAGTAGCTTGAGTTCTATTGAAGGTCAAAACACACTGATATCTTCAGTAGAGGCTCCAGGCCCACAGTTGTAGACAGGACTTAGACATAATAGAGCTATAGTAAGAATATTGCTGACATTTTTTAGATAGAACAAGATATGTCATTTGCATAGTTTATACTTAACCTAGCATGCTAAGAAATTAGGATTCTAATAGGTTAAGGAGTGGTGGTCCCACCTTGCATCTTAGCTTGTTGGGAAAATCCTATATAAGAATTAGTTTTTGGGAGAGTTAGTGCTTTTGCCTTTTGCCTTTCTTGCCTCTCTGCTTTGCTGCCATTGCTTTTACAGCCATCAACACTTGAGAAGGAGATTGGAGCCTCTGGGAATAGCCTCTGCTTTAACTTGGGACTCTAAACTAAATTTAGTAAGGACTTTGATGTCTGTGACAGAGCCTTGGAGACTGATGTGCTTCTGCAATAAATAACCTTTCAGCAACTATTGGCTGCTTGCTTTTTTAAAGAATTACCTGATGAAGTTTGTGCCTAGAGCACTGGAGGTTGTAACCTCACAATGCATAAGTGCCATGACACAGATAATCCAAAGGATACTTCGATACTTTTGCTGGGATTATCTGAAGATTTACATTGGATTAATGCCTTTGCATTAATAGCGGGTCTAGAAGGTACACTAGTAAGCAGGCAATGAAGGTGCATTTCTGTTTGGGTGCTTCACAAAAACCAGGAAGTTCATGATTCATCTCTGATACTAATAACTACCTACCTGGCCTTAAAGCACAGTCAGTCAGTGGGCACTGGCACCAGGCATGAATTTATCTATGAAGATGGTAAATAAGATGAACCTAGATAAGTCTGTGCTCCCACAAAAAAAAAAAAAAAAGATGAATCTAAGAAGTAAGAAGGGATATCTGCACCTTAGCAATATTGCTAGTCCTTCCAAATCTACTTCCATTTAGCACATGAGGCTTGTGCATAGGATTCAGCTGTGGTTTTATCTGATCAGAACAGTAGAATGGGCTACCCAGCAGCAGTGAGTCATTACTGGAGTATGCCTAAAAACTAGGAGTCTCCTATCTAAATTAACCACTGTATCCTGTATCTTCAGTTATACATCCAGATAAACTACAGACCAAGGACCACAATGATACAGCTTCATGATCTGTCAGCCGTCGAATAGAGTTTTCTGCTACAACAGACAATGGTCTGTTTTTCTTTGCTCCATTGACTGGCATTAATATACCCCTGGGATTAGGGAGATTTGATTAGATCATACACTGTATCTGCCTGATACAAATCAGGGGTGTCTACAGAATCAGCTAATTAAGAAAGTTATCACAGATACCTGAAGGAGAGTATCCAAGTCAACATGATGGCATGTCAAGGCTAATTTACCCTGAATTTCAGCTAATGCAATTAATGTACCTATCTAGACTTGCTTTTCTGAGATAAGCCTGAAACACCTCCCTGTCTTACTGCCCTAGTGAAATACTGCACTTGTTTAGCATAATACTAAGTTTAGTTCTTAATCAGCAACTGGATGTCAAATGCATGGAAATACCTACAAGGCTTGACCAGCACAGGGCTGCACTGTGCCCACGCAACGTAATTGACAGTTGACACATTTTCAAGAATTTGAGCTGTCAGGTATCTCTTTTGCAATGCAAGAAGTAACAAACAGAATTTTTCAGGTCACTTCTAAAATTCTATAGGCAAATAAAATGGAAACAGCATATAAAACAATAGCATGAGAAATATCAGGGATATTGAGACAGCTGACTTTTGCAAAAGGTATTTGCAAAGGACTTTCCTGTCACTGAAGGGCATTTTAGCCTGGCAAAACTTGTCCATTTGACAGCTTCCACAATGAAAACCTGTTTTTCATCTGCAGGAAAAGCAGTGTTCTCTTGTGAGCATGCTCATGCCAGTGCTCATACGAGTTTCTACCAGAGCGAGAAGTTGCAGCAGCCCAGCTTTTCTCAGGACTGCTGGCAGAGGCTCCTGTTGAAATGCTGATGTTTGCAATATGGACACATGTTCTCCAGGAAACGGACAGAGAAGTATTGAACTCATTTCCTGAAGGAAGTCAAACAGCCGTGACTTGTGAAGGATAGTGGTTTATCGGGGAATGTGGACAGCTGACGGGGGGGAGGGGGGCATAGTTTCCTGTCAGTTCCCCAAAATTCCCAGTTTATATAGCTTTCTTCTTTTCATTCTTCTTTCAAAGATCTCTCACAATCCTACAATTAAGGAATGAAAGCAAAGCTTCACCCAGACAGTACTACAGAAGTGGGTGGCAGAAATACTGCTGTGGCCATTTTAGTGGTGAGCTGCAGCTTCCATAATTTTATCATGATGTCTATGCAGCAGGAACGCCTCCCCGAGGAATTCACCAGCTGTTAATAGCAACAGTGATTTATAGTTCTTAGTGTCTCAGGGCTTCTAACAGATTGCAGACATTCAGAGAGTGATACAAACCGTGGGATTACAGATAGACATAATACTCTGTGGTGATAATGTGCCTCGTACTTCTGTTTGTACATCTGCAAATTGAAAGTAACATTTTCCTATGTGGTGAAAATGCTGTGGAGATAGTTATGGTCATAATTTGCTTGAAAATCCTGGGTTCATAATTCCCAGAAAAAACTGCTAGAGTCTTACTGTCATAAAACAAAAAAAAGCCCTAATAATGCGTCATCGATATTCTGTAGAAAATGTAGATCCTAATTCAGTGCTCTGATGAGATTTTTGGAGTGTCATTTGATGAGCTGGTACATGGGAAAAGAAATCTTCCTCCTTCCAGATATATGCCAACCCTAAATTATTTCTTAGAAATTCAACCAGGTACATGACAACTTATTAACACTCTAAAATAAGTGGAATTGTTCAGTTTCTTCTGTAATTAGAATAATTATTTGCTTTTATGTTTTCTTTTTTTTTTTTTTTTTTAACTGAGAGAAAGAAAAGAAACGGCTTTGGTGTCTGGGATGTTAATTCAGGAGGCCAGCCTCTGAGTTAACAGAAAATTGAACTTCATTTCTCATGAACCTGCGTCTTTACAAAATCCCCTGCATTCACACAGAAAAGAAATAAGGAAATTTTGTTTCATCTCTTCCATACTAAAGTTTTGAAAAAGAGCAGATGTGTTCTGATGATATGATAAAAAAAAGCAAGTGTAAAAATCTATTTGGAATTTGTGATAAAATTATTCTAAACCAGACATTATTAATAGCAATTATTATGCAGTCTGTGACATCTGTAAGAACCAGATGATACAATGACATTCTCCAAATTAAAGCACGACCTATAGAGACAAAATTATTTCATAGCAATGCAACACAGCGAATTTGATTTGGGCCACTTATATATACTTTTAACTTCAGAAAAGTATTTACATAAATATCCCATGTATCTGACTGAAATCTAAGGAAGCAGAGGTGCCAGGAAAAGATGTGTGACCTTGATCTGTTAGGAACTGAGCTCTTAGAGTTCTCAACCTCTAACACAGATATTCCTAAAGCTCTGAGATTTTTTCTGGAAGGTTTTCATGAGATCTCTCGTTTTTGAGGAAATATTTATTTTGGTGCAAAATAATGGGGAAATATGAGTATAAATTCTTTGCCTGAGGAGAAGGAAAATCAGAATCAAACCAGTTGAAAACTTTGTTTCGAAAATCTGCAGTTTTGGAGTCTAGTTTGTAGAGGGGTCAGCTTGCACTCCTTTTTAGGATAAAACTCTAGGCTTGTTAGATACCTTCCCTGCAAACTACATCTGCTCTTTCATCTTCATAACCAATTAGTGTGTTCTTCCCTAACAATGTGCATTCATGTGCATTCATTTTTTCCGCCTTATAAGCCTGCCTGAAAACAAGCTTTTACTAAGAAGATTGATATTTCACTGTTTTCCTTCATCTGCATCCTCTTATTGTGACGATGCTACATGTGATGCTTAATCTCTTTGTCGCTTGAATTTCATGATGCCTGCATGATTATTAACAACCCTCTCACTGCTCAGGAAATGAAATGATAAAGAAGTGAGTTGAACCCCAAGAGAGGAAAAAACCCTTTGCACTATTGGCTACAGTGTCTTACATCTAGCAAAGCTGAATAAAGGGCACATACCAAGTCTACATCTGCAGTACTGTAAAACAGATCTGTATAAGCCCTTGAGTCTCACCTTGGAGGGGGCTTCAGAATTTAGCAGACATATGTATTCACTTGAACAGATGTGTAGAAAACACAGTATTGATGAGGGGAGCATGTGTCATGGGAGGACTCACCGCTTGGTGCATGCTGTCATTGGCTTTGTCCGTGATTTCAGAAATGATGAATAAGGCAGCTGAGGGATGAAGGAAAACAAACACCATATATCACACAAAAGAGTAGAAAAATAACTCAAATCCTTCCTGTTTGCAAGGGCATCCTTTGGCTTCTTTGTTGCTTTCATAGCAGCTCTGACATGGCACTCACTGCTTCTCCCCTTCCTCTCTTCATCATTCTCTTGTGTGAAACTGCATCATGCTTGTGCTGACCCAGGGAACTTATGGGGTCCCTTCTAAGCACCTAGGATGGCACTAAATATTTTTTTAATGTTTTGCAAACTTTTGTCAGTGTCTTGTGATACAGAGAGATGAATGTAACCCAGCTTTAGACACCAAATAGCATGGCAGCCTAAGCTGTTCTTCTTACTGCTGAGGGAGAGGACATGCCTTTCTGATAGAAATGTGTATGAAGTGTTGACATGAATAAACTCCTGGATTCTCCACCAGCAAATAACCTGGGCTAGGACATGTTTGCTGGTGCTGAGAGCAGTGGCATAACATGGCTCAGGTCCCTATTTCACAGCCCTTCCCCTGTGGCACAGGGCTTTCTATCAGTTTCTGGCCATAACTTGGGAGCATGCTGGCTAGGAATGGCACAAGCGTCTCCTAACCACAAATGAGATAGGCAATTGTGATCAGAGGGCTTGAGTGTCTGCCCTGCTATTGTTTAAATTACTGATATAGCTGTAGTTTTACTGTCAGTGACTAGGGTCCTAAATCTTCCACGAGTTTTTGCTCTTCGGCAGAATAAACTGACTTTCAGTCAACCACTGACTTTATTGCAATGAGTTGGTTTGGATTTACAAACAGCGTAAGAAGGGTGAAACAATTTCATTAATACAGAGTTACTGCTGCTTACTCCAGCCTGGAAACTACTCCCGCAGACACCTCAACTAAACCTTCTTTTGATTTCAGTGGGAGTAAGAGACTTCTGTTTTATCTATCTCATGTGCTGGAAAGGATGGTATTAGCAGTGTATTTCTTCCTGATTTTGCAGAACTGCTTTTTATGTAATGTCTTTCAACTTTATGTAGCCTTAAGGAATCCAGAATACAGATATGCCCTTCAAACCTCCTGGGTTTCTCCCAAGTTCACAGTGTGTACCATAGATAATGGTACACAATCAGGCAGGGGAAGCCATCCAAACTGACTTTACGGTGACCAGGCCAAATATTTACAAAGCCTAAGAGGACTAGGATTTCCTTGATGACTGGGGCAAAACTGCAGTGTCTGCACCATGCCTGTATAGATGTTTTCTTCTTCTGTAAGTGCCATCATGTCAAAATTATAGGAAGCCAATATGTTTAAAAAAAATTAAAAAGAAAAAAAGAAAAAAACTATGATTCTTCTCCTAAATAATCTGCCTAAAATAGTAATCAGTTCTTATAAATTTTACATCTAACCTATTAATGCAAAATCTTGAAAAGAATCATCTTCCATATACTACCAGTATAAAGATCTTGAACCTCTTCAGAAGCAATGTTAGCAAAACAGAAGTTTTCTTCTACCAATTTCATTTTACCTTGTGTGGCTTCATACTCTGTAGAATCAGGGCAAAGATTATTCAAGTAATCTGTAGTAAATGATCAAACAAACACAGACATCCAACAATCAGAATACAGATCAACACAATTTGCAGTGTTGTTAACTAAAACGTTAAATCCTCATCACAAAATCACACTGGGGTTGGAAGGGACATTAATTATCATCTTGTTCCAATCCCTCTGCCAGGAACACCTTCCTGCAGACCAGGTTGCCCAAAGCCCCATCCAGCCTGACCTTTGAACACTTCCAGAAATAGGGCATCCACAGTAATGTCCCACATTTGTTCCCACATAAATGTATATATAGCTTCTTTCCAAAGCAAAACTCACCTTTGATGATGATGGTATTTTGATGGCATTTTACTTTGAGAAACAATGCAAGAGCATTGATACAGGTTTGAGACCACATAACTTGGCAGGTATAAATAAACAAACAGTGTCAAAAATGTTTCTCAGTCAAAAGAATTGCTGAGTAGCACCACTTTACAAAAAAGTGTTTTTCCAGTTAATTCTGTTTTCCCATCTGAAAGCATGCTGTTGGCTATATTTACAGTTAGAGTAAATAAATCGTGTTTTTTATGGGCACAGGAAGGAGACACAACCAGGGTTGAAATAACTACTACTGAACCCAATCATAAGCTGAAAATAGGTTCTGTAAGATAGATACAATAGTGCTTAGTGTGACAGTAATTGTATTTGCATTATATACAAACCTTTAACCAGTATATTTTTGGACTAATTTTTTTTGACTACCTACTTATTCTGTGTCTGGGTCTTTATGCTTCTAAAGACTATAGTATGTAAGTGCTACAGTTTTAGACCCTAGTTCTAGACCCTAGTCTAGAAATACTTCATTCTTATCTTGCAGATTACTCCAGACTCCCAAATTCTGTATCAAGAGCTAGACCTGTGTGCTGAGAATGGTGCAGTGCATGGATGTCTGTTCCTTGAACGTCTTATCCATACACATTTCTCTTTCTAGTGCTGTGCCTTCCCTGTATCCTGAACTCCACCTGGCTTTTACCTGCAATCTGGAAAGTGTCTGCCTATACTCTGACAGGCAGGAAGGGGTTGTGTGATATCATCAGGCAATATTTAGTGTTCCTTTTCACTACTGCAAGCTCTGTCCTCAGCTATGGACTGAGTGGACAAATCCTTTTGGTTGTGGTATAGTAAGTGGTAACCAATATCCTCATAAATATCCTTCCTTATCTGATAGAATCAGCCAGTTATCACACAAGTACACCTGAGAATCTGAAAGACTGCACTGTTCCAGACCCATTCTGTCCTAGAAGTCAAAGAGGGCCTTGGTTTCTTGAGGTAAAGAACTAAAGTAGTAAACCTATTTTCTGTAATATCTTAATCCAGCAGACTTTATCTCAGCGTATACAAGAGCTTTCATTTTACCAGTGTCAGTACCTGGGACAAGGAGGAGCTCAAGTTGGTTCAAGCATAGATGAAATCCAATCACTGAAGCCCTTCCAATTTTCTCACAAAATACCATGCTGCATGTTTGCAATTTATCTTGTGGACCACAGAAATGGGAAAACAGAAGATAGAAGAGCTATTTCTGACAGGGATATGCCAATTCCTTTTGCACACATGCAGTATTTGTGTGCATGCACCACAAACACTATGGATCATGAGACACTACTAAGTACTGCGAGGTGCAAATCTGGGAAGTTGCCCTTAATGTAGACACACCCAGAGAGGGAAGAAAGTCAGACAGAAAGTAAGTCCTAGTATTGGCATCCAGTGTTTATTTGTATTGGTTTACTGAATAAGCAAACCCAAATGTGAATAATGAGCTGCATCCTTGATCAAAGTGTCCGGAACAAGATGAAACTGCTGGTAATTTGTGCTGCTAATAGAGTTTTCATATGGTCACTTTGTTCTGCTGCTTTTATAGAAGCCCCTTCTAGTAGCCATCCCCTCTTCACTGGCTGG
Organism: Erithacus rubecula; assembly: GCF_903797595.1. Taxonomy (NCBI): domain Eukaryota; kingdom Metazoa; phylum Chordata; class Aves; order Passeriformes; family Muscicapidae; genus Erithacus; species Erithacus rubecula. The sequence continues at coordinate 20,338,860 of NC_136665.1, forward strand.
ATAGGCAGGGTTTATGGCTTCCTTTTTACTGTCCCATGCATAACTAATCTTGCATTCACACATATACATATTCCCAAAATATTTCCTCATCTTTATGTCTATGGATCCTTGCTCTTTTGTGTTCTGACTAAATTACGTGAAAACACTGTGTTGCATTGTTACATTTCACCACTTCCTTCCCTAACCAGTTCTAAACTTCCCCATTCTTCCTAGGGGTCACATTCTGCAGAGACAGAACATAATCCCCCTTAGAGAGACTCAGGTAGCAGTTATACATATGGTCCTGAATGTAAAGGGAAGGTATAACTGTAAATGTAAAATCTGTAAGTGTACTGTTAATGCAAATTTGTATCTCTTCCTCCTATAATGCAGCAAAATTGGACTGAATTTTTGACTAACCACTAGCTTTAGCTGTACTATGAATAGGATTTATGGTGCAGTACTCAACCACTTTGTTGATAAGAAGATGGTGCTTGCCACTGTCATACAGGATGCAGTGCAGAGTCTCCTTGCCAAGGTCACCCATCTTCTACTGTCCCTGGTAACTACCCTTGATATAATAAAAAATCAAACCTGTTTGTTGGAAGTGAGACTGAACCCTTCCTCTCCTGATTCACAGAAAGTCAAGAAGGAATGGCTAAAAGCACCTGACTATGTTTTTTTCAACATGGCTGTCCTGTAGAAGTGCCTGCCTCTTCCCAGGTTGCCTGACACTTCCTGGATCCTGTACTAAGCATATGGAAGTTCCCAGGAAATCCCATCCTGCTTTAGCCCTGTTTTAGGTGTTATGGCATCAATATGTAGCACAGTGGAGGCACAGAACATCAGGGGAGTGTTTCTATTGGGTCATTTTGAAAGTGGTTTGACTGACCTGTGAGCATCACACGATACTGAAAGACACGGTGTACCACTTTCAGAAGCTGATGTTTCACACTGTAAGGGCTGCCACCAGAGTTCTGCTGTCCTCAGTGGAAGAGAAGAAGCACAAAGATCAGGGGGCTCAGCAGCAAATTGTCATATTAGTTATAATCCTAGTTATTAACTCTAACACATCCTCAAAGAGCTTGAGAAACCACTCCGCTGGGTTTCAGCAAAATATACTCACAGATCTTTAGATTCACACCACACACAGGAATGTGTAGGCAACAGAGAAAGAAACAAACGCATCACACAAAACTGAACTTCTCACTTAAGTTTTAGCACCAGGGCTGTGAAACAAGACTATTCTTCCATTCTGGTACTCCACACTGGTAGAGTACCAGAAAAAAAAATAAAATGCTTGAGTAATCCCCATGGCAAAGCCACATATTAGTGGATGTAAAAAAAAAGTGTGAGCCTTACCTCAAACTCTTGAATCATGGTAGCCAGCTGGGAATATTTAAGGCACATTTCATCTAGCAAAGCCAAATTCCTGTCAAACTGTGTAATGTATGCTGTGTGGTGATTTAGGCGTGATTTTCTGGAGAGAAAAACATCAGCAACTTCCTGATGTTCGTCCCTAAGGCCACAGAAAGAAAAGAAGCAGGAAATAAACAAACAAGTAAAAGTAAAGAAGTAGAACCATACTTCTTACTTATTGTATTAGACTGCACACTGTGCACCTAAAGCCTAGGCTGAACAGCAGGAAAGAGGGAGGGCTTCAGGACAGACTGACAACACCACAGGCTACTGTAGCATGGGCACCATGGGGACTGGTCCTTTGGCTGTGCCTCTGCCATAGCAGCACTGTGAGGCTTCTTTCAGGACATGGCTCCTGCTTCATGGTTACTACTGCAGCTGGAAGCTTTGAGCACTGTTTGTAGGGGAGAATATAACATTTATTGTAATATCAGATCTTCAGTTCTACTTTACTGTCTGTTTCTTAGCACTGCCTCATTGTCATCTGTCTCAGTATTCAGATGCACAGTATTGAAATATTTATAAAGCATGTACAGGGAGAGAGCAGAATAAAATCTGAGTTCACAAAAGAGGAATCATACTTAATAGAGGAATGGGAGTTCCTGTGTATGTCCAGAGCAACAGAGTGTCTGGGGAGTGCAGGTACTGGGAGCTTCAGGTGTGGTAATGACCTGGGAACCTGTGTGAGTGCAGGTCTATAAAATATCTATATCTGTTATGTTGGCAACATTTGCAGTACAATTCTCTTTTATCCCCTGTGCCATAGAGTAGTTCTGGACAGAAATCTTAGGGCATTTACAGTTGTGTTCCTTTCGTCTTAGGGAACTGGCAGCATAGAGTAGGGTTGTGGCTTCTTTAGTTCCCAAGACATTTTAGATCCCAGCTGGAAACACTATGTGTTTGTGTTCTAAGTGTATAAATCACAAATCATCAGTGACATATTTTAAGTCTTTCTGCCAACAGTCCTTTGGTGGACACAAACCAGAACGCAGTTCCCTTTAGCCTATCCTTTCCTTGTGCACTTTGCTGGGAAGTGCAGGGCTGCAAGGAGACCAGTGCCCTATATTTAGGATTGTTACTGAAAAATTCTCATTTAACTGACTTCCTTAATTGCTCTGTGGCTGTACAGAAGTAGGATTATCCATTCTCAGTGACCATTGCCTCCTGGAGTTTAGCAAGCTGGAGGTGTGGGGCCTCATGGTCCATGATTCAATAGAACCTGGCAGCCTGGCTTAAGTCAGACATCTCCTCAGCTGAATGAATTTTGGAGCATTGGCTGTTCTAGTCATGGTCTTTTTCTCTCATGGAAAGACTTTGCCCTGTAAGGATGTTTGATGGAGTCCAATTAATAGGCTGCCAGTATCATTTTGGCTTATAAGCCTGGAGTAGCAGATCCTTGCCTTGATGCTGGGAGCAAGGGGCTGCCCCTTAATGAGAGCTACACAGCTGTATGTAGATTCCTGTAAGCAGATGATCTTTAGGATAAGTTCTGATGTAAGTTGCTCCTGCTTCCCACAGCATGAGTCTGTGACCTTCAGGCCATGAGTATGAAGCTGCTTGGCAATGACTAAGAACTGGCAGAGGATAATGCATATGAAGTTGGCTGCTGTTCTCACACGGACTGCTGAGGCTGTTTCAGAGCCAGGGGCTGTTCACTGCACATATATTTCAGTATTTGATTTCTTAGCCTGACAGCCTCTACATTTAATTCATTCCTGTTTGTTTGCAAAATCTGACGAAGCAGGTCAGGTTCTATTATTTTAATTTCTGCTGGGATGGTCAAGGGAACACCAATGAGTTCACCCACCTCTTGTGGAGGGTATGTTAAGGCCATCAAACAATGCCACTCTGTACTTGCCATTTAAGGACTCTCTCTTCCAGTTCTTCCAAGATCTCTTGGTGTAATTCATAAATTTCAGGGAGTTCACCTAAACCCTGCTTGAGTTTAACTTCTTCTTGTTCATTTTCATCATTATCTCCAAGCACTTTCAAGATACTTTCATAGAAATCCTGTGAACAACAGCATTGAAATGAGGCAAACAGACGTAAAATATAATTTCTTAAATTATTATTACAATTTCTTACCTCCTAAACTATGCTTTCTAAGAATTGAAAGATATGCTATCAGCAGTGATTGTGTTCATTATGGAAAGGAGATCATAGAATATGTTTTCTTCCATCCATTAATTCATACAGTTTCAGCTGAATTCCATAATGCTATCAGCTTAAAATGGAACATTTCACCAGATCAAGCCATAAGACCCTTATGCATACAATTATTTGGTATATTTTTATTTGCCTTTCCCCCCTGCTTTTCTGGGTGTAGTTTGTTTCATTTTTACAGTGTTTCTTAACCCAAACCATAATTTTTAAAAATGAAGGACAAGATTCTCACCTCATTGGATCCAGCAGCTTGACATGAAAATTATGAACTACTACATGCCTTATGCTAGAAGTTGCACTAGCTACACTTCTGAACTTAAATTTAAGATATGGAACAAATAATTTTCTCAACGAAACCTGAGTCCTTTCTCCCTCATCTTAGAAATGGTTTTGATCATGAAGTGGTTAATAAATTATGTAGGCATAGGGACAACTTCCTCTATATTAAAATATAGCCAGTTCCAGAACATAATAGGGCATCTATTTCAGGGTGCACAGCAAAATGCTTTCCCTGGTTTGAGTTGCACAGAAATAAAATTCTGTTCCCTGAACTTTTAGATCATGATAACAATTTTCATTTTTATTAACTATATACTGGATAAAACAATTTCATAAAGATTTCTGAAAAATTATGACTATGTTTCCTGATTTTCTGAATCTGATTCCTGCAACATGTACCTACCCCAGTACCATAAATAATCTCAATGTCGTTCTATTAAGTTTCCAATTTTTTCTGATGTGAGTTAGCCTATCTAAGTTCATGTTTCAGACAATGTATAATCCAGAAGATTTTCAACCAACTAAGCCAAACAATCTGTCTTCTGGATGCTTTTACTAACTCAAAGGAATCTGCAACCTTTCAAAGTCCTCAGTCATCATAATTAATCCAGACGAGGGAAAGGGACAGAATCTAGAGGGTTATTGTGCCTGGACAAGGGAATAGCTACTGATGTATTGAAGCAATCTATTATGTTACAAAGATGTAATCTTTCCCAAATTAACATCCAACCGCTCTGTATCTCTCCACTTTCCACCACAACTGAGCAACAGGATTAATACTCCTTTCCCATAGCATATCAGTGGATTTAATTAGTTATTAATTGTCTGTCCCCTTGATTATAATGAATTCTCAGATAAATAATTAAATTTCAGTTGCCTAGATAGCCAGCTTTCTAATGATTAACAAAAACCTTGCAATATATAGTAATCACTATATACATTCATTAAAAAATAATTATGTTACTGTTGAAAATGCTGAGTGCCTGTGAAGCCATTAATCAAATGCAAACTGCTTTTCCAGTCTCACTAACTGCAATCAATCATGGCACCTGAAGGTCTCCAAGTCTGTCACAAAAGCCCAGTGTCTAAGTACAGGATGTCCTAAACATTGAGTCCATATAATTTCCTGATGGGTCAAAACTTTCTTAAAACAGCTTCATGAACTGAAGAAGTTCAGTTCAAGGCTCTGGTGTGATAATTACAAAGTTCAATCTCATCCAGAGGCAGATAAGCCTACAGATCTCACACAAGTCTTATGCCTGTACCTGCATGTGCATGGATTCCAGGATTTTGCAAACAGATGCAGAAACAGAGTTTGTGTATCATTTCTCTCCAACAATGGGATGAATGTGCTTTGGAGTCCACCTGCAAATTTTAACTGTATACGTGTCAACAGTTATTCTGCAAGATGGGTACATCCCATTCACAGTTATCCATTCTGTGGTTCAGCCCTTCTGCGGATTCCAGGATTTTGCAAACAGATGCAGAAACAGAGTTTGTGTATCATTTCTCTCCAACAATGGGATGAATGTGCTTTGGAGTCCACCTGCAAATTTTAACTGTATAGGTGTCAACAGTTATTCTGCAAGATGGGTACATCCCATTCACAGTTATCCATTCTGTGGTTCAGCCCTTCTGCTAGTTAGCCTTTATTAGCTACGAGTTAAATGAGAACATTTAACCTTGCAGGACCTTGGTGAAAGGAAGGAAAACCAGTCCCTTGTCAGCTAAACTACTTGTCAGACAGGTATTTTACCCAGGAGAGAAAACTGCCTCTCTGTACATATATACATACATATAAGTATATGCTATGTTGGGTGATTCCTTTTCTTCAATTTCTACTTGAAAATAACTTGAAGAGTAATAATTCATTCTGGATTCAGAATCTCTGTTGTTTTTTTCTGTATATAACAGAATAGGCCAAACTATATCAGTTCATCTGCGGATGAATGAATCCCTGGGAACTGAGGACTACTGCAACCAGTCTGGTAGAGGTAGTCAGAAAATGAAAGGACTGAAGTAATTTTCTACTTTTACTGTAAAAAGCTTAAGGTTCTTCCACCTGTAAAAGCAACTAGGTTAAAAGCAACTATGAATATTAGAAACTTGAGTATGCTAAAGGAGAGAAAGTTGGGATTGTGACTTATAAGTGTAGCTAAACAGACAGCTCTATTTAAAAGAAAACATTTTTCAATTGTCCAACAAATGCTGATCAGTTGCTAGGTTTGCTTGGGTTTCTTATTTTTCATCTTCTAAAGCAGTAGCATAGGCAATTCTAATCTAGTCATAATGGAAATTCTAGTCCTTGCATATTGACCACAACGGCACAAGAATGGAAGGAGAAGGGAGTACCATTCATATTGTTTTTGCCAATAGTAATTTTAAGTCCTGTGGTTTGACCAGCAGTTGCTCTGCAGGTGGGAAGTGGCTCACAGCGTTGTGTTCCTAGTATCAGGCCTGCATTTGAACTAGAAACTGTGATATAGAAAATGGTGATTGTAGATCAAAGACACTCTTTAACAGGCCAAGAGAAATATCTGAAACAAACAGTATTTCTGTGAACTAAAAGTGCACATTATACTAAAATGAATAGATTGCTAGATTGTGGCTGAATTAGAAAAGCTCTTAACACCTGCAGTCTAAGGATTATAGGTGGCCTTGATTCCAGATCTTGAAAACAAAGTCTCAACCTGCTCTTTATTGCATTGTCTCATAGGGAGGAAAAAAGATTCTACAAAGCAGAATAGAGCTGAACTGCTTTTCAGATTTTGAATTAGCTTCATGTTTTTGTTAATGAGGTAAAGAAATCTCAACTCGAAAGGACCCAATGCAATGTTTTGAAGAAGCTATTCATCTGCTGTTCTTAACTTGCCAGAGAAAAACTGTATAAATTACACCAGGCAGAGGTCTGACGTCTATTGCTGTCATGGCTGAATCAACTTTTCTGCACGTATCTCTAGTCTGTATTAAAGGAAAGGTCTGATGGGTGAATAAATTCCCCTGGGATATTTCTACAGTTTTCAAAATAGTGTGAGTTTCCACTAGGGAACAACACTGAAAATAAAAATAAAAAGGGAGCCAGTGTACAGAGCAGATGCATTTGTGAAGAGCCGCAGCTATTTTTCTCCCTTAGTCTTCACGTGGGGATACTGGCACTTCAGCTACAGAAATCACATCTGCATACAGGATGTTTACTTTGTTCATACCACAACACCGACCTGGCATCCAGACTTGCTTTTCAGCAAGTGCATACATACATCAACATACATGCATACAAAATAATTTTACATGTATATCTAGAATTATGATTACTTCCCCAGTCAAGCTGCTGTTTTAATGGACTGATACTAATGGGAAGCCATCATATTTGGTACTTTGTGAGGGGGCCAGGGAGGAAAACAGGAAATCTTGTTGCAGCCCAAATTATATAGGTAAAGTTTACACTAATTGCATAAAATGGTGCAGGATTTTACAACCACTCTCACTTTTAGAATGAAAGTGGGTTCAATAGATGCTTCATATTGCAGAATTCAAAGCTCTTTTGGACATCTAGGTATTATACTGAGGTGAGGGTGAAGAGCTCAAAGGCGGACAAGAGAGCCTCCATATTAAAACCAAGTGCAGACATGAGGTGCTGTTCAGTATTCTATGAACCAAGTCTCACTCATGGTGGTTCTTGGAGGTATCTCCATCACAGTCAGCAGCCTCTCTCCTAATGATGGAAGTGGCACTCCTGAATTAAAAAGTGGCACATCTCCTATAGCCGACTGAATGACCCCTGATCTGTACAAAGCAGTGATTTCACATTTCTCACTACTGGACTCAGCAGAAACAGATGAACAGCAGAAAATGCTATTGCAGCAGCCACAATTACTCTCTTATCCCGCCGTGCAGGGTACAATCTAGGTCAGGAACCCTGACCTCAGCACACACTCACATGCAGCCAAATAGACACATTCATCCAAAACACTGCAAATGAATTTCAGAACCAGCAGACTGTACAGTATGCACTGAGAATACTGTATCAGTGCAGCTGTTTACTAGGGAACTGTCCTGATCCAGATGTGCTGGTATGGCTTTCTCCTCCTTTTAAAAGATATACAGATTATCTGAAAGCTATTTTGGCTCAACATTCCTACTATGGAAGCTCCCCAGCCAATACATAGTTATTTTCCCACTGACAACAAACACAACAATGAATAAATAAAAGAGAAAAAACTCAGTGTAGTGTAAGTGAGGGCAGGCTATTCTTTTGTAACTGTGTGTCCTTAGGCTTTTATAAGAGCTTCAGAGGGCCTACCAGTGAGTTAGCTATTTGTTTAGCCAGCACATTGCATTCTCTAAAACATTTAATTAGGAAAGTAATGACTTGATTGGTCCAGGAGAACTTTCATCCAAGAAATTCATAGTAGTAAAAAAAGGCTCAGCAAATCATTCACTGTAAGTGTAAATAATTAGAAAGATGGAATTCTGTTTTGTCTTACATGCAGCAAGTTCCTAAATTAGGCAGTTATTTTTGTTCTTGAGAATGTGCCACCCACAAGAATTCTGAAAATAGAGTTTAATCAATGAGATTTAATCTCAAGGTAGAGGCTTGATTACTTTGTTCTTTTTTCCTAAGATTTATTTTGCAGTCATGAACATTGGGATATCCAGTGCAGGGTTGAATTCCAAAGAACTCTGAAGGCTGGAGAACCAGCATGTATCTATTCTCATCATATTCATAATCTATATCTCCAAATACTTAGGAAGCATTAATCTAGGTCTCTTTGTTTCTAACAATTGTGGTACATTGTTATGAGAAAAATGCAAACCAGGATACAGATCAATTTTCTTTTTAAAAGGAGGTGTTGGGGCTGATGTCTTTTCAGTGCAGAGTTGTCCTTAATTCAGTAAATATCTTGGAGGGAAGTAATAACTACTTCAAAGCAGTTTATGCACACACAGATGATGATTTTGTGTACAAAAGCCAAAGGAAAAATAAACATGAACATGTCCACTACCAAAAATGAAAGGCAAAATAAACGTGATACAATATCTAGCCAATGCTTGAACCCATACAGCCTGGGATCCTGAGATCACATACAGACTGGGATCCTGAAGTAGTCTGAGTCACATTAAGTTTGATTTGTGTAGGTCTTACAGTTGATGATGGCCCATCTCTCAAATTTGTTGAGGTCCCTCTGCAAGGCCTTTCTGCCCTTGAGGGAATCGACAGCTCCTCCCAATTCAGTGACATCATCACGCTTTGTATCCTTTGAGTTCTGACTTCATTACTTTTGTCCCCATCAGGGTTCCTGTTCCACTGCTACTGTTTGGGGTGTCCTCCAAGGACAACTACTTTTTGCCTTCTCAGGAAATTTCTTTCTAAGCAGCAGTGTAGGTATGCTTTGTGTGGTGGCTATTATTCCTTACTACCTTTCAACTAATAGCCAAGAAAGGCACTGACAGCAAGGCCATCTGAGCTGTGTACCCGTCTCCAGGGAAGCAGAGACAGATCTGTCAAAGGGACACAGAGTATTCCAGGACAAAGCCACCAGTCGGCTTATGCCATGCAAGAATTCTCTATCAGGCACTAAAGGTAATTATTTCTGGGTGTTCTCTCAAGCATTTCTGACACCAGAATCTGTATTTTTCCCATGCTGACTAGCTGTGTGTCCCACGTGACCCAAAACTTTTTGATATTCCATAACTATCTGAGACCGAAATTTTTACTGTCTCATTAAGACCCCATGGCACAGCCAGAAGCAGAACCAGAGGGTGCCCGTCTTTATCAAGCTAAGGTTGCACAGCTCTCTTGCCTCTTGTCCTTTTCCCTTTTGTTCTTGCAGGGCAAGATAGCTGAGGCATCGCAAGTAGAAGCTGTGCTTTGGTTTGTTTTTGTTCCTCTCTGGCCTTGCTTCTGGGTGGCAACAGTAGCAACCTGAGAGGCTGCATTTCAACATCAAAAAATTGCCAGAGTGAATTTTGCAACACCTGACTGCGGCACAAGACCAGCAGTGGTTGAGGCTGGACCACCATTCTTTGTGTGCTCGAGAGCTCGTTTTCTCCGTAGCCCCCATTGAAACAGGGACCCGAGAGCGCGGCACAGCAGCATCACCAGTGGCTTACAGGCTGCACTGGCGATGCTGGCTGGATGCAGCCAGCCTAAGGACAGGCAGAGAGGCTGGCCCTGCAGACCCACTGAGTTCTTCAATTGCTAAGCTCCAGATGCCAAAGGGCGGCAGCCTCCTTTGCCGCGGAGAGGTGAGCGGGAGGAGCGCTGCTGCCGCCTCCGTCTTCCCGGACGCGGCTGTCGGAGGATGCCGCCTTGAGGGAGGGCTTACTCTGCCCTTCGCAGCTTATCTTTGTTCCCGGGAGAGCTCAGCAACTTTGTAACTAGGTTTACTGTTATTTTTTGCCTGTTGCTGTTTATTTTGCTTATAGACTGTTACTTTTTCACGTATATCTACTCCTGTTCCTTCCTCCTTATTGGCAGAAAGGGATTTGTTAAAACCACGAGGGACGGGGACGGGGACGGGGACGGGGACGGGGCGGGGCGGGGCAGTGTGTTTGTAACTCATTTTAGAGTATCCGCCTCTTAAACTGTCTTAAAACAAAACAGTGTGACGCAGTGTGGATACCCAGAGCACACTGGCTATTACCAGTACTGCATTATCAGAAAACAAGAAATTAAAAGGAAGCAGAGTGAGTCCATTGGAAACAAATCCCCATGCTTCATAACTCCATTCCCATCTGTCTCACTCTGAAAAGAGACTATTCACCCGTGTTTATCACCATCTCTTTCTCTGCACTAGGCTTATTCTGCATCTTACACCACTCTCAGCCCCAACAAGCCCCAACTGCTGGCCAACTAGATGATAAATAATAGATTTGAATAGTTCACAGTAAGCCATTCCTCCTAAAATTCACTTAACTCCCTTCAGTACTTTTGTCTTTTAAATTGCAGCTAAATAAAAACGTATCTAAGTTTCAGTGAATTAAATTACTTACTTACCATACGTAACAACTGGAGCATTTCCACATATCTGGGGAGAGAGACAAACCTTTATTAACTGCCATCAAACGAATACTGAAGGGTGAACTGCATAGCTTCAATTTTAGAAGAGCAACAGGTAGGTTGTAAAAACAAACTCACAATTTTTCTGAAGACATTAGCTCTTGGGCAATGAGGTATGCTCTGGACTGGCCTTCTTTCTGTCAATGGAAGTCAGAATAAATTAAAAGATTTCTCATTCCTCAAAGTAAAGTAGTGTTAGAGAATTTTATATTTATTTTATATACTTATAACTTATAACTTATATATTTATTTTATTCCTATTGTAAAAATAGTGACCAAATTTTAATTCTTTGTTGTTCAGTGTCAGTTTCCATGACAGGCCATTTCCCCGGTTCAGTTACTAGAAATATAGTACAACATAATAGCTGCTAATACAGATGGCAAGTTTGAAAAATGTCTTGTTATTGAAGGAGGAATGAAATTTTCTGTGGATTTTTACAGGTCCAGAATTTGTCAAAGAAGCAGAAAGTGCTTAACTTTGAAAGCCTAGCTTCGCAGCTGTTGAGGATATACCACATGGAAAAGGGAGTTCTTTATCAAAATGGTCATATTCCAAACTGTTCTGACTGCTGCTGGTGAGACCTGCAGAAGCAAATGGGGCAAAGGGCTTTATTGTGTACTAAGCAAAGTGTCAAAACTAAATGGCCATAAATGTCTCTAGAACTAGTTCAGTACTTTACCAGACAACATGATTTGAAATCTATTTAACTGGCATCTATTTAACTGGTAGGCATCTTGGACGATACAGATAACTGTGAAAGAAGCAAACTATACGGTTCTGAGGTGTGAGTGGCTAACAGTATTTTGCTCCTACTTCATGACTCATCTTTATGGTAAGATATGCCCAAACCATGGAAATACGTACTGAAAGGAAATATGTACTGGGAAAAGTTTGACTTTTTTAGAAGTGATGAAATAGGGAGCTAAAACAATGATCTAGTAGTTGCAAAGAAAAGCAGCCCTCAATGACCTAAAGTGGACTCCAGAAATGAGTGCAGTATCAAGTCTTTGTGGCATTGCTTGCCAGACCAAGTCTGGTAATAAGAAGACCCAGTCAAGCAGAAAGGCAAGGGTCCCTATATGGCTGCCATGGCCTCTGTCTGCTAAGCAAAGGCTTGGAGCAAGGCCTGGAGGGCAGCTCTGGCGAGGGAACTGGGAGTGAGCTATACCACAGGACTGGGCACATGACTAGTAAAGAGGGAGTAAAGATCTCTAAAATGCAGGCCACTTTGCAGTCTTATAATAATCACTTGGACTTTGTTTCAGAAAGTGAATATTTGAGGGATCTGCACCCACTCCATTCCCTGTTCCCAGAAATCTGTCTACAGACACTGCTCTGTATCTCAGAGTTCATTTCCTGGTCAAACAAATTAAATAATAAATTTCCTGATTTAAACAGCAATTAAATAAGAAAAGACAGACAATGCATAGAGACACTCTCAGACACTCTCTAGACAGGCCATGTGACACTGAAGTCCCTGAATTTTGGCTAAGACATATTAATCATAAAGATTGATGGCACTTTGGTGACAGTGCCAGTCACTCCCCTCTGAGCATAGTGCCAGCTCTCAGTGTTGTGCTGACCCAGCTGCTTGTATGACTTTGATCAGAACCAGACTGGTCTCCTTAAAAAAACTGAACCAAACTGATCCAGCTTAAAAAAATTGTGGAGCTGGGGGCAAAGCTGCCTCCATGAAGCTAAAATTGAGATGTTTGACCTAAAAACAGCACAAGTAGATCACAGTCCAATTTTCTAAACCAGAAGCATTAGTATTGTGCAAGTCACTTCTCTGGAGTATTCTTCTGGAGTGCCCTCTGCATTTCAAAACAGGCCGGCTAGTGAAAACATGGAAGCAGAAGCTCCATCGCTAACTTGCTGTGCTAACATGGACAAACTGTATCTCCTTGTGCATTTTACTGTGTGCGTGTTGCACTTCGGAGACGGCTCAGTAGGTGTATTGTAGCTTGATGGTACTCACACAAGAGCACTGTCACAATCAAAGGCTCATAGCAATTTTTTAAGCTTCAGTCTCTGAGGGCCTTCATAATGCCCCTTTTGTAGTTATTACACACTATATAGTAGTTCACAGCAGTGCCAATGCAAAATGAGGCATTACAAGAACAATTCACTTTTTCTGGGAATCACTGAGAGAAGGAAAAGCAGAACAGATATGTCTTCCAGATCCCAATCCTTGAAGAGCTAGATTGCAGCTGTCCTGGAGGATCTGCATAATTATAGATATTCAAGAGCTGTCCCTTGAAAGGCATCTGAATTAGGTGCTTCATCAAGGCATACAAATCTGTGATTCTCAACTCCAGCACATTTCAGTTTTGTGTGTGTGCACATGAGTGCATATTTTAATATGTTAAAGGTTTGCAAAACAGAATGATTACCTGAGTCTGGAAAACAAGCCCACCCAGTGGAGATATGTAAGGAGCAGCAAATATTTTCTTATTATCTGCTGCTGTTGAGTCAGTAGCTGCCCTGTTTGTTTTGAGAACTTTGAGACTCTGCTTACTGTTCTCTGTGTGCAGTGCAGGTCTTCATCTGTCTTTTTTGACTCAATGTAATTTTAATTCTCAAGATTGCAACTAAATGCTTTGGAGTGAGGCATTTTTCCTGACATTCAAGTCAGGCCTTTCTTCCTGTTTAAGTTGCCTCCACGGTCTATCTTCAGATTACATTCTTTGCCTTTGCCATGTGCTATAGAGACAAATTATTCCTAGTGCTGTGGGGGAATAAAGGACTGATGGCTCTGCCATTTCTAAACGAGCACCAGACAAAAAAGCAGAGAGAGCTGAGAATCCAGGTTCTTCTGCAAATTGCTTTTCCCTCTCCAGGTTTCATGCATTAACCATTTTTATGGTTTCGTTGGAGTTTTTTTACCTTGTTGGTGAGACTGGGATCACCAAGGCTGCTCTCATCATCTTCTGAACTCTTTTGTTCCTCATCTGATGTGACAACTTCCACTGGTGTCACAGAGACTGGGCACACCTTGTAGGGCTCAGTGTATGCACTGCAGAAAACCAGAACAGAATAGCTCAGTGGTGTTATTCCCAGACTCGCTGTTGCTCAGAATCCCTGCAGAACTGCAGGGCTTGGAAAGCAAGATTTATCAAGCAGGTATTTTTTGGCTGCTACATTCAAAGGCAGCCATTTAGGCAAGCAGAAGACTCTGAAAGGAGCAATGTGAGGTTTACTGAACCTGTTCAAGCTTCCCCAAAATATTCTGCCCTAGTTTGGAGTAAAAACTTCATACTTAGTTGCAACTTGTTCCTCCTAGCCACCCCACCAAAATAGATACAGTAAAATCACACTAACATTTAAAAAAAAAAGTTAGATATTGTGACAATGGGTTTTCTGGGGAAACATAAAAAGGATGAGAAAAGTATAATGGTATTACCAATGCCATCAATTAAACTACAAGACACTCAGGTTCCAGAATCCTTGAGTTATTTCAGGGGAATATGAATTCAGCTCTAGAAATCCAGAGAAAGCTGTGCAGTAAGAGTACTGGATGTGGTGTGAAACAGAGGCCAGAGAAATACAGGCCTTTGCCTTCACAGCATTTTATAAAAATAAAATAAAATAAAATAATAATAAATACATAATATATTTTATATATATATATATATATAAATTGACAGTGATCTCAAAACCTCCACAATCTCCTCAAAATATGACTAAAACCGATTGGTATATGCCTAGCTCCAAATTCCAGTTGCTGGATCTTGTTAAACCTTTGTTAACTGGTGGCAGTCTTCCAGATTTTGTTACTGTGTACTCAAAAGCTGTATTCAAGTTGTCCCCTCATTTTGGCATTCATATGAAACAGGCAAGGATTTTGTTGTCTTGCTATGTCATACTACCCACAATTTAATAATTCTAAAATCTCTGAACTTCATCCAATTATCCATTAGCGTTATTCAATTTACCAACCATTTTAGCATCAGGTTTTCCTGCCATTCAGTTTTGATACTGGTCTTGGTGCTGCTACACATAAGTCATTACTCCAGCACTGGCAAAAGATGTATACCAAGCTGTACACATCAGCTGTAACACCCATCTATTCCCACCTGACTTTACTGAGTTTTCACATTCAAGCATCAGATTTGTTTTTTTGACCACAGTGTCATTCTAGGAGTTTATATACAGCTTATACACCACAATGGCCCAAAGGCTTTTACATCTCCAGGGCAAGGTTCCAGTGCTCAGCCAAAAGGGAGAGTCTTTTGTCTTGAGAAACAAAACCTGACATCTCCATGTGTCCAGTAGACATGCTGGCCATCCAGGTCAGTCTGTAATGTGGGCATGGATTACTCAGTTTATATTATTTCTGTACTTCTCATTTTCTCTGACACATTCACTTTCTTTCACAAGCTTCATCTTGTTTTTTTTCTTTAATCTTCCACTTGGAGATCCCAGATGTGAATAAACCCAAGGCTTCAAAGCCAATACTAGAGCAACAGAAGGCTGCACAAGGACGGGCTAATGTGAGAGGACAATGATGAGATTCCCAAGGTCACTGACCAGATTCTTATTTCCTTTCAGAAAGAAAACTCCCTACATATCTGCATTTACTTCTAAGCTGCAAACAGGGCTACGTGTCTCCCATGCAAGTGTGGCTGTCAGCCTTTCTGTTAAGGCCTCCAGATTCTTTCTTCCTCATGCACAGAGACCAGGAGTTCTCACAGGTTGCCCAGTGTACTTGTCATGGCTGGGCAAAGGGCCAAGCAGTAACACTGTTCCTCACCATGGTCTACTCTGGTTTATTAACAGTATCTGCAGTTTTTCACTGTGAGTGGCATCACCACACTTTTGAAAACCTGTTCAGCTTCAACAGGTTAGGGACCTTAGCACAAGAGCAACGCAAATACAGGAACAGCTCAGGAAACTTATTGTTAACTTAGCCAGCCTCAGTCCTTACTCACACAGTCCTTCTTCAGTTTGTAATTTTTTGTCCCAGAAGACATGAAATTGAGGTATTCCTCCCTTTTGTCTCCGTCTGACAAATGCCTGCATTATGTCTATATAAGAACACATTATAATTTGGGAAGAATGCTTCAGTCTATTAGTCTTATAATCATTATGAATGGCATTATTAAAGGTTCATACAGTAGCAGAACTTGCAATATTGCTAAACTATTGCATGGGCTTTGTTTGCAGTAGATCTGCATCCCAGTGGCACCAACTTGAGTTTAAAAAGTCTCAAGATGTTATGGATCTCATTTGGACACAGGTATACTTGTGCCACCATCTCCATTCTCCTCCTCTCTGACAGCTCCAATAGCACTCAGGTCTTTACTTCTGAGACTGTTGTGTATTGTCACAGAAGTTCCTAGGTAGTGCAGCTTTCCTGATACCCCGCACACACTTAATCAAATGAACTCGCATGTCATCATCCATCTTTTAAGGCTATGCTCCTGTGATCTCCTAGCACTCCTAGCTTCTGAAGGTTTGAATTGTGCCCAGGAATGACTAAGTGATAATTTTCTTTAGTTTATTAAAAGCATTGCTAACTGAGCATACTGGAAGCAATAAGTCTTAATGCAATGGAAGACGCAAATAGAAGTGTAAGTGTGAACAATAAAGGAAGACATAGTCTGAGAATTTGCAGTATCTCAATAGACACTGTAATCCCCAATTAATTCTCCTCCTTGTAGC
Source organism: Erithacus rubecula (assembly GCF_903797595.1). Classification (NCBI taxonomy): domain Eukaryota; kingdom Metazoa; phylum Chordata; class Aves; order Passeriformes; family Muscicapidae; genus Erithacus; species Erithacus rubecula. Next base: position 20,355,425 of record NC_136665.1, read on the forward strand.
AATGATTTGGCTGGATGAGAACAGATTGCTGGCACATTTTCTGCTGCTCCTTCAGCAATTGCCTGTCATCATTGTCAAACTCAGCCATCACAACAAAGGGAGCAATGGGCCTTCTGGGACAGTCTGATATTTAATTGACTGACTAAATGCAGGAGGATGCAGTGCAGCAAAAGTCTTTTTAGTTAGCACCAGTTACAGTATAATTAGCAGTGTTGCTAATAGATACAGAGTAGGGAGAAGTTGTATGGACGCACTCTGCACATGTATTGCTACATCTGAAAAAATGTTCTGGAGACTACAGACTCTCTGATTATCCTGCCCCTACAGTATCCTTACATTTGACCTTGTGTGATCTCAGTCACTGAGGAGAAGCTGAAGCCGTCACAGAGAGGGAAGCTGTACTAATGATTGTACTAGCACTTTGTAAATAAAGTCCAGACACAAGTCTCCACTCCCTGTGAACCCTGCAGAACACAGGCTGGAAGTTTGAACTCAGATGGTGCATGTGTGAAAGAGCACTGTGGAGATACACAACAGGAGCTCACAGAATGTGATTCACAGATTGACAAATACTGTATTTTCTCTTGCTTGAATGTGCAATTCTAAAAGAGATACATACTCTTCTTTTAATTTCACATCTGTCTTTCAAATGGCCTTGCAAATTCTAACCCATTCCTCAGCAATGATCACATCAATTTTTAAAGATTTTTAGAAGATGTTCAGTCAGCATTAGTGAGATATAAGGATTTAAGTGGATTTGCTATTTAACAGTAGCAAAAGTACCTGGCCAAGGTTAATATAATAAAGATATATGTAGACCACGTATTCTTGTTTGCAAAACTATACAAATGCACTTGGCTTTTTGTTCATCTCTTGGCCACACTCCGAAGTGATGTCGTTTCCTTTTTTAGAGTCTCCAACTCCATGAAAAAAAAACCCCAAAAACCAGACAGACAAACCAAGGAAACCAAATTTAAAAAATCTGAGTTGGTGAAAACCTAAACTTAGGCCTGTGACTTCCACTGGGGTGGTATAAATTCTCTGTACCAGAAATTGTATATTGTAATGTGATTGTATATTGTAACGTAATTGTAAATGCGATTTCTGGAGGAGACTCTATGCCTTATCATTAATCATCATCACCAGTCAACCTGAATAAGTTTCCCTGGACTAAACTGATATCTTTTGGAAGTAAGTTTCAATGTATTTCAGTCTAAAGAAGGGTATGAACAAGTGCAGCACTTAAGGAATCTCTGCTGTGTTCATATTTGAAATTAACTAATAATTTGTCTCCATAAAGCATATACTGTATAAAGGATGATCCCAGCTAATAAAACTCAAGAGATCAACAAAGGATACCTTGCTTAATGAGTTCCAAAACCAGTGTCCAGGGTATGCTGATATTTCAACCATAGTGACATCATTCAGTTAACAGGTATCTGTACAACATTAAGACACCCAGACTACCTGGATTACCTCCTTACTGCCAATCTGTGCTCTTCCACTCTACTTCCCCAGTCAGTGTCAGGACAGAGAGAGAGAGAGAGAGAGAGAGAGAGAGAATAGTTATTTTCTTTGCATCTGTTGCAAACTGCAAATTGGACGATGCAAATTAATTACCATCAATATACCTGAAGGTCAAAGAGTCACAATGTATTTTCTGAAAATTTCTTACTGTTTCAAAAATGCCTACAAGTAAAGATCATAGCAGTATTTGGTCAAAAATTTCACAAGATGAAGAAAGCAGTAGGAGACTAGAAATCACATCCTTGGTCCCATCACTACAGTGGACCAGTATATTAAAGGTATTTTGTCAGTAATTATCAACACAGGGCTCACCATATTCAATGTTTACATATAGTGGCAATAGGAAGAAAGTGAACTGCCTGGGTTTCTGAGGAAAGCACTGACTTCTGCTCTGCCTGTTGTGGGGTAACAGAATGACTTTTTGTCTAGGATGTTTCATCCATTCATTAGCGAAACCATGTTTCTGGACTACTAGAAGACAATCCTTTCAAATATTTGCTGAAGAGACAATGGCTGTGGTGTTGAGTTCATTTAGACCTAGATCTGCTAAAGCTCTGAAGTGAATGACAGTTATAACCCTAAAAGTTTTTCTGTGTGTACTGGTGATTGCATTGGCAATTATTTGACCTGAGTCAGCAAAGCAAGCTTACAAGATCTCAGAAGATGTAAACAGTTAACTCTTTCTCTGTAAAGTACATTCTCTAGAAGTATGTCTTCACTGAAGCTGGCTGAGTGGTGATGAGCTTGACACATCAACTCAGATCTCATACACTAAATTTACAAATGGCTACTAAATTGCTACCATAATCTTCCCATCCACAGACCACACCTTGTGCCCATTTTAACTCTTCTGCCACAGGAATCTTAGCTCATAACTGATTATAATGTATTGGATGCAAGACAAGAATCTCACCTGCACAGAGCTGGGTCATGCAAACCCACATATATAAAATTCACGCCATCCAGTGGGAAGGAAAAATAATCAACACCTGCAAAGACTTCAACCCTCCACTGTTGGACCAAGAGGATTGAATCCAGCTTTTTCCTGCATGCAGTATCCCTATCCCTATCTCAAGTGCCAAGCCCAGTAGTTATTAGTTCAATCTCTCAGACAGTGACATCCTTATTGCTAAAACTTAAAATCATGTGAACTCAATGCAGTGATAGCAATTTGGAAGATGCAATAGGGTGCTGAAGTACCCTGTTTTATTAAAACTGATTATTTATTTCCCTGTATCCATTTGTAAATGATTGTTTAAATTCATTCTGCAAAAGGAAGGCTCATTATTAAAGGAAATGAAAGTCCAAATGCATTTAAAGCCAATAAAAGAAATGCCTATTAGTGCAGCATGTGTCTAGATAGTCAGTTCCCTATGGCATATCATCAAGGCGAATATTGTATCTGAGGTCTGAAAAGGGCAAGAAAGACATCATGTCTGCTAATAACATACACAGCCGGTCAAGGCAAGGCAACACAGGGATAATCACATTTCACACTCTGAGGCATAAGCTTGTTTGCCTGCCAAAGCCAGAAAGGTGCTCTTTCAAATTCCACGTGCACTTCAATTTGAATTTTGTCCTTTCTTGCATTGTTGCAGTGCAGAATACAGGGGAGGGGAAGAGGACTTTTGGATAGGTGCATAAGGCTTTTGCTATTTTCCAGACAACACTAGGGGCAAAACTCTCCCAGCTTCAACCAGTGCTCCTGGAGATGCTCACAGAACAGCAGCACTGATGCAGGTCTAGTTTTGGAAGGGAATGCAGGAAGTGAGGCCCAGACTGGGGTCCTATGAGTAGAGAAGGGATAAGAGAAAGCCTGAGAGTGATGTCCCACGTCCCAGACGTGCTAGGATGGATGGCTTTGAGGCACCTGTGTAGCCAATCCACACTTCAGGCTCAGTGACATACCCTGGGATGCACCACTGTCTGCGAGCACCATTAGTCTCCCCAGTCCTGTGGCTTTAAAACATCAGGTGAAACAAAGCAGCAGTAAAAGCTGGACATGCCTGAAAGCAAAACAGAGTGTCCTTGGGCTTCGGACAAGTGGCATGCCCCCTTCCTTTTCTCCCAGGTGTGAGGGAGAGGCAGTAAGCTGTGGTGGCCTCATCTTGTGCTCAGCCTGGCCCTCCGGCACTTGTCCTGCATTTCCTATAAACAGGGAACAGTTCCTCCCCAGAGATGACCTGGCAATGAACTAGCAAGGACTGACGCTCAACTGCACCACACCCAGCACTCCACCGTGCCAGAAGGTACAATGGGGCAGCCGATAATACATAATGCGTTATTAAAGGCAGCTCTACCCTTTAGAGACTCATTTGAACATATTATTTACATCACATGTCAGGCACATCAGAGCTTTTACTTTCAATAAATCATTAGACTCACAGGCACCCCAGAGCTTTTATATTCAACAGCCCCAGCAATTCTCCTTAAGATTCTTTTTATCCTTGTCTTTTCCTTCTTTCCCTAGCTAAAGCACAGCCCTGTTGATCTCCATCACCCTGTCATTCCCCATCTGCTGTAACCTTTTGCTGTGTTGAATCCTTGCAATGCAAAGGAGATGAGCATAATGAAGACCTGAATGCTTGGCAGTGACAGTACTGGGCTATGAAACTCCTCTTCCTTCCCAAACCACATGCAACATACATCTGCATTATGTTGAAACTCCACTCTGCATTTCTGTCAAGGGACAGAAGATAACAAGGAACACATCTACTAATTATCAGGATGGGTTTCAAATTATTTACTGCATAACCCTTAGTCACAGCACAAATGGCCTCTGACTGTGGAACCTCCCAATACTTTTGCCCTATTCTCCTCTATGAAATTACTTATCTCAGTGACAGTCTGACATTGGATACAATGATGCAAAACTGGGGAGGATTCACCCTGACTTCAGTGGAGTCACATTGTATATATACTTGTGATCTTTGAGCAGCATAAGACCCTCTGATTTCACTCTGAACCCTCTGTAAGACTTATGCCTCCCTATAAATCAGTGACAGAATAAGCCAAGAACCTACTACACTATTAATAAAGAGAAGGAAAAGATATAAGTAAGAAGTGACTTTCAGCGGTCACCTGATGATCATCTCAGAATATGAGGAGTGCACCTCTCTGGGGAGACCACTGCCTGGGAAGCAAAGCTGAAACTGCTGCTCTACAACAAATTCTTTGGTTTGATCTTTGGCACATTTCTTAACTTTGTGCCTTGTCAGTCAGTTGTGTAAAGTGGGTAATCCCAGAGCAGTGTCACATTTAGAATATAGGTTAGACTGAAGGCTTTGGATGCTCTGAATTCCTACCAGGGTCTAAACCTGAACTGCTTTGTCTATCTTCCTTGAGGCACAGTTTTACTTCCCTTCTTCCTGTTTACTGCAAATTGAAAGGGATTTCACTTTGTCCTTAAGACAGAGGGATGAGTACCCCAGGATTATGCCCATGCTTAAGGCACAGAATAATGCTTTCATTTTTGTGGCCAAGCTGAGATACAGAAATCTACTTGGAACTACTTAACATCTTGCTAGTTTTGCTGTTTTCTGCTGGCAGTGAGAGTTCTTGAGTTACAGGCTATCAGTGGCTTTCAGGCAGCCAAGCTGGTGATTTCTGCACAAAGGCAGAAGGAGAAGGACACTGGAGAAGGACACCATAATGAAAGATTTAAGCAGTACTACTTGCCCAAAGAAATAGAATTCATAAAAACATTGCAGATTGACACTTCAGAAAAAGGTCTGCATCAATCATTGTGTGGGAGTTTCACAAATGGAGACAAGCAGAATCAAGGCATGTTAGTTACACACAGGGCTCACCTGGAGATGTTTCCATGTCGGTGGATGGTTCTGCTATCTTACAAGCATAATAAATAGATTTAAAATTTTATATAGGTAAGAATCTGGTCCATATGTATTTCATAGCTGCACAAGGAGTTTATTGACTACAGTGAGTTACACAGAACTAGAACATCTTTACAAGTCCTCTTCCTTAATGTGTCTAGCTTCTTATGCTACAGCAGTTGCTCTGTATTTTGCACACATAGTCCTGAAACTCCGACTGTTGATTGTACACAGTTGATTCTGCCTGGATGAGATGTGATTAGGTGTCAGTTATGCGAATGTGATCATCAAGGATGCAACTCATTATAATCCTTTCAGAATATCCAGTTTAACGTATTTGTAAGTGATAATAGTAGTGAAAACTCAAACGAGAAGGTCAGCTTGGAAATTGTGTCAGTGAAACACAGATAAAAAATCTGAACTTGAATTAATTATGATTTGCTGCAGAGACTTTTTAGTGATCTATTTATTAATAGAAATCTGAATTATTGGAATCCAATTCCAAAAGACTTCGGAACTGGTGGAAGACAGAGATGTTGGTTTTTGGGGTAGAGAACATTGTCTTTTTTTAAAGCTGTTTAAAATTGTATTGGAGAAAGACTTAAAATTAGTATTAATTTTAGAGCCTTTTAGATTACAGAGAAAATGATACTTCCAATGCAGATAATGAGTTTTTGGGTTTTTTCTTTCTTTTAAAAAAAAGCATTTTGTTTTTTTTTTTTTTTAATTAGGAAAAATAGCAGTAACACGACACCAATACTTTGCAAAGTCTGAATCTGCTAATACTAACTTCTTGCAAATAGTGCCTTGCTTAGAAGTGAAGTTGCAAACACCTCACAAAATAGTGAGTCCTAATAAAACAATTATCTCTAAGCATTGTTATAGTATTACTGAATTCAATTTCATTCACGCCTAAGTAGAATACCAGTTGGTTATGCACATAGCAAAGTAACAGTAGAACATGGAATTTCAAAACTGGTATTAGGAACGGTAGGACACCCTTGGTTCATAATTGGCATTTACAAAATGGAAATTATACCAGTAATGTATGGTTCTAAGAGATCCCCTTCAATGCATTAACATCAGTCTGTCAGATCCAGTAGAAGAAGAGTGCCCAAGAGTGCAGAATGTAGAACGCAAAACTCCGATTACTGTGAAGTCTGGACTGTTAGCTCAGTTTGTACAGGACTTGACCAGGAGATCACTGTTTTTCTGTGCTGCAACATCTGAGGTATAGGTAATTTTTGAACCACAGACAATTGAAAAGAAATTATTTCAGATGTTGTAGAAAGGAACCAGGACTGTGTGCATTTTTTCGGTTTTGAGACCAAGACCTGTGGGTATTTCCTTCTCCCTGTGGCTGGTGTTTTAGGCATTAGGGTTGTGAGAAACTCAGAATCTAATTACCAGTGCTGACTGATTCAAAGTCATCACTCAAAGTGATCTGGAAAACCAGATCTGCAAGAAGCAGAGACAAGGTTTCTATATTTTAGGCTACAGCATATAGGAGCTCCTTGAAACTCTGTCCAAACCGATGTATGGTTCACATAGAATTCTTTTGTGAATGTTTCCCTTTTGGAAAATGTTTCAGCTCATTCTAATTACAGATTCTAGTGTAAATCATCAAAGCAGTCAAATCACAAAGTGCTGTTCGCATCCTCAGAGGTACCCTAAATGAGCATCTGACATAGTATAATTTATCATCCAGATTCCACTTATATAGTTACTTTTCCAACTATGACACATGTACTAATGTTCTTCTGATAATGAGTCCTGGATCCTCTTAGAAAAAGATGATACATTTCACAAAATGAAACTGTCTGTTAACATGGCACATATCATAGATTGGAGATTAGGGATATGCTCCTGATTATTACTACTTTTTTTTTTTTTTTTTGGCAATGTAATTCAGTCACTAAAACTTGGTTCTAGAGTCTTTGTGTTCTCTTTTCCTTTTGTTGCCAGTTTGTTATTCCATACTTTCCATGGAAAGTACTCACAGTAAGTTCAACATAATGAACTACATGCTGCCCTGCAGGACTCTTGAGATGGAAGATGAGTTGTTATTTCCCTCTACTAGTAGGATCAATTGCTTTATCCACACCATGCAGTCAAATCTGGGGACAAACCAGGGGAAAAATGCAGTGAAACTAGGATCAAGTGAACTTAGTTTTCCTGCATTTCAGAGACTCACCCAGTTGTTAAAACAGAGTATTTCCAGAAGGAGAGAAACACACCTTAACTGCTAATCTGGAGGGCTAAAGGCAAGTGCTCTCCTCTGTCCCTCTGTCTTCTAAGAGGTCAGGTTCATTTCCCAGATTAAAATTAGAGCTGGCTGTACTTTTGCTTGGCTGAGGTTTTTTTTTAAGTTGGAAAATCAGGTTTGGATTGATTTGTAATATTTGGCTAGGATGAGTCTATTAAAAAATTCTGGCCTCTCTCCCAAATAATTGTGGAAAATCAAAACCACCTTAATTCTGCTACTCAAAAATATGGTTTCATTCAGAATTTACTTCAGTATCTATTTTTTTTACTTGCCAATGAAACAATCAGAAAAAATGTCATGAACCACAGAATTTCTTTATTTTGTTTGGGTTTTTTTCTTGGACTTTTCAACTAGGCATGCATATTTAATCTCTCTTGTAGCCACTGAAGTAATGTTTTTTCTTAAAACTGTAATCAAATGGCAAGATAAATTACTTGTCCAGACAACTTAATATATGTCACTCTCACAGTGGCTCTTTATCTTGGATGTAGTCACTGTGACGTAGTTTTATCTTACTGGCATAGTCTGGACTTTTTAAGCCTAGCAATGTGAAAGCAGAAAGAGTGAAGGAGAAATTTTGAGGTGCCCAGTTTTACCTCACATACTGCCTGCCCTTTTCTATTTAAGGACCAGAAGATTTGACTTCAAAGATGTGTTGTACTGTATGCAGTCCATTACTTCTGTAGACATGTGTGCTAAGGAGGAGTCTTTTCTGAGTTCTTCTAGCCAACTCTCAGAACTAAGAATGCAGACTGATACCTGAAATGTAAGAGGACAAGAAATTTTCATCAGAAACACCAAACTAACTATCCTTGATGAGGTCCACCTGCCCAGAAGGCCCATCGTGGGATGCAGTGGGTTAATATCCAAGTTTAGTATATGTATTCAAGGCATAAAGACAAACTGCCAGCAGACTGAAGAGGTATTTAATTTGGGACAGCTGAGAATAGCTGAATGGAGACTGTGGAGTAGACATATGCAAATATCCCTTGTCTCAGTTCATCAGTATCTAGCTGTGTTTCTTTTGAGAAAAGCGTCTCAAGGTGCTCACTAATGATAGGTCTAAATCTGTTTGCTCTAGAACTTTCATGGATAGCATCTAATTAATCCAGCCAGTTACTCGAGTGAAAGGATCCTTTTATTAGCTCTTTAAGAAGGTTCTTGGCAAAACAAATAGCACCTTTTAAATATGTTCTTCCATCCATTAACTCTAATTGGTCAATTAAGGTAAAATTAGTTGTTGTATTCCACAGAACACCAAATTTGTAGAGGGAGTTTTTACATTAACCCCTCTTTGGGTCCAATAAAAGAAGCATACTTGTAGGATAATTAAAAATGTGTTGTACACTATAAAAAACTTTGCTGGGTGGCACAAAAAGCCACCAACTACTAGACTGGATTTGCATTTAAAATGCAATAGTATTCTGTTGCTTTTGTTACAAATCTAATCTAGAGATATATCCTGTGCCATGGAGCAGTGGATTCTGGAAAGGCTACAGCATTCTAACTTGTAATCTCTCCTTCAATAAATCTTCTCAGGCTCCTGGTGGGGGTGGGAGAGAAGAAAGGCATGAGCAGAGCAAGGCATGATATGACATGTCATGTTTCTTACAGTAAAAGGCCTGTTCATCACCCTGTCTTGCAGCACATGCTTTCTTTCTGCATGCTGCTAGGAATGCTTAACTCACACCAATATCACTTCTGTGCTCCCTAGTCATCATCCAGGACAATTCTGCAACATGCATCAGACTCTCTTCTCTTGTGTAACCCCACTGAAATGTATTTCTGGTTCATTTAATGAAAACAGGGAAGACAGAGAAGTAGGCCCAGGCATAAAACCTCTCAGGATATGAGGAGGGTGTTGCATACACATTCCTTCTTTTCTGCACTGTAATTTGATCATTAAATATCCATCACAATGAAGTCCACCTACTCATAGAGCAAACATCTGCTGAGGTCTTTGGACCATTTCCTGGGATGTATATGAGATTCCCATAAAGAAATCTAGCATGTTGTGTCTGAGCAGCTGCACCCCTCTGAGACTGTGCTATGTATGCAGGATGGTGATGTGCAATGCAAAGCTCTACTGGGGGAGCACACTGGCTTCCTCACAACATATACTGACCCCATACATTTCTATCCCCAGCACGAACCAAGATAAACAGTTCCACAGATATGAGGAAACAGGAGAGAGGTCATGGAGTTGCTGAAAAATTGATACCTGCATGTGGGCAACATATCTTTCATTCTTTGGTATTATATATGACATTACTGATACTGTCTACAGACACTTCTCAGAGGTGCTTCTTAGAAAAAATCTCCTATCCAAGAGCACTTAATATCTTGTTTTTCTGTTCCTAATGCCTGACAATGCAAGATGAAGCATGCCTTGTGCATAGCTCTCAGTAGTAGCAGGTTATCTCCCGCAGACTGCTCCTTGTCTGTGAGCAGCTTGAAGTCCTGCATTAACTGCTATCACCTTCTAATTCTTTGCTGTAACTCAGACAATACTCAAGTAAACAGAAATAAAAACATTACTCATGTCAGAGCTGGCTATAGCTGTTGTCAAGATTTTCAATAGGCTGTGCATGGCCTGAAGTCAAGTATAGTACCAAGATCCCTTATTCTGCAATGAACTTACAAAGGTTTCTTTCAGGTCTATGCTGCAAAATACAAGAACTGGTGAAAGGTCATGAGATTTTATTTTCCATCATGTTCATCACGTCACAAGTGACAATGTCTTTCTTTTGTCACTAGGCACAGGCCCTGATCCTCCTTCCCTCTGTGATAGCAGTTTTATGGGACCTTCTCCCATCTACAAGATCCAGAGCACAGCATGTTTCACACTGATATAAAGGAAAGCTATGTAGAGATTCCTATAAGTGATTTAAAAAAATTATATTCCTTTAAAAACCCTCTCACAATGCTCATGATCACTTTGGTTCTCTTCAGCTTAATGACTGTCAGCAAAATTCCATACAACTGATCCATATGGGTCTTCAAAGGAGATAAGCCCCACTAGTACAACACTTCTGTGCTACTTCCATGACAAACATTAACATAACACCAGCACTGGGGAATGCTAGACCTACAAGGCCAAAGTTCTGTCTCTCGTCTCCTCAATGCTATAGGTGCCTGCTAGATTAGTGTAGCCACAGAGCAGGGATTTAAGAAGCAGAGAACTAGGAACTGAGCAGAATCAGCAGCTGGAATCTGTTTTCCTGTGAAAGCAAGAAAAGGAAAGGATGAGAAAATCTTTCCCAAAACAACTATCTAAAATCTATGCTGAATCTGTAGTTCAAAGTCTGCTTTGCTTAGATTTGTCTCCATTATAGATATACCTTCCTTCTATTACAAATGTAGGGTAATGTCAGCAGCATTGCTATTGTCATACATAGCAGTGAGCCAAAAGACAGTTTGAATTGTGTTGAACATGTGAATCTTTTTTGTATGTCCTCTGATAGCTATGCCTCTACTGAGCAGCTCTAGTGAGGACAAGCAGAAAAACAAAGCATGAGTTGATTTTATCTTCTTGGCAAAATTCTCCTTTACTATAAACAGGAAAGTATGGTAACTGGACTACCCATTGGGATGAGAAGTCTTGATATGGTCAGCATATGGGCAAGTCATCGAGAACAAAACCAGCTAACAAACTATGTCTCTTTTTTCTGCCCCTTTCTCCTAGAAAATGTCAGAAAAATCTGGAAATTTGGTGTTTCTTTTCCTTTCACAACTATGCCTTGTATGTGAGGTTATTTTGATTATCTCTAGAATGCTTCCCCCTCCTTTGCTCTTTGTTGGGACAGAATCAACTATTATCAACAAGCCTTATGGTTTTCTTTGGGCCACAGTTCACCTGAATTAATTGTCATAGGAAAGAGCAGGTTCAATCTGTATAAAAAACAGTCAGGTGCTTTAGCTGTACCTATTTCTTCAGCTGGATTTTTTTATCCAAGGAGTGAAAGGCTTCAGGAGTTTCCAGTGACCATTCTCTGTGCCCATCTGATGCAATACCACAGCTGTATTCCTCAGAGCTGATTAAAATCTTGTTATTGCTGTTACAATTCTCCTGCTAGCTACATAGCAGCACACTCCAAATGTCTGCCTTTTAAGCAAGGCAATTAAACATTGAATCTTCTCATCAGAGAGTTTCTGTGAAGTCCCCTGCCACCCCACTGTTCCCCAGTCATATATAGTAGGGAAGTTTCCTGGTTTATAATAATGTTTTATAACACTCACATTTTGTTCTCTGAATTTTGATAGAAAAGTTCCACTTGGCTATTCATCGACAATGTAGCAATTCTATTAATAATTTTTTATAACACTCACATTTTGTTCTCTGAATTTTGATAGAAAAGTTGCACTTGGCTATTCATCGACAATGTAGCAATTCTATAAGGTATCACTACATGCTAAATACAAGTGCTCTACGGGCAAATGCACAAAAAAGAAGTTAATAGGCTCAAATACCAGGTATTGCAAGGGTTTAATCCAACACACTTGTACTTCCAAACAGCTGAAAAAAGCCTCTGAGCAACCTGCAGTTCAAAGAAATTCTTTTCCCTGTGTGGTTGTGGTAGAGAGGTATGTTTGGTAGGTATTCTTACTAGAAATCTTAAATCCATGGCAATGTATCTTTAGGCAAAACTACTTTAGCAGCAAATAAAACATCTATGTCCATACATCATGTATGCATGTGTAAATAGGTGCACCTACTTGTACAATTAGCTTTGCTTTACAATTAGACCATATCCTGTTTCTTCAGGTTACGCCACTGGATGTGTATGTACATGGGATGTGTATTTACATTTCATCAAAGCTTTTCAGGCATGTCTTTGTCCATGCTAACAAATACAGTAAATTATAGCCATATCAGCAGTAATTATGTCTGCCTGGTGCTCTTCCCCTTCACCCTGGTTATCTTGATAAAGGGGCTGTACAGGAGCCTAGCCTTCACTTCACCTCCAGTGGCAAAAACTGCATGCACAACAAGCAGCAGGCAGAAGAATTATGTTAATGCCTTGACCTCGAGACTTCCTGAACCAGTTTGGATTTACTCTCCCTGTGAAACTTCAGGCTTCCACAGGAAGTTCATAAATGGGCCCAAGTCATAGCAATTGACGTAGTCCTAATATTTTTAACTTGGTTCTTCAAGAACTATCTAAAATGGGTGGTGTTTCATGGACACAAAGAACTGGCTGGCTTTTTCAAAAGCAAATGTCAGTGTGCTGGGTAAAATGCAAACCATTGAAAGCAAGTGAATAATGTTGCTTTTGCTGCTCTGGGGACGTGGTGGTGTGTTTTGTGAAGCTGCACTGCACTCCACCATGCCCCTGGGTCAGCATCACTGGAGCTCTCCAAAGAGCTAAACCACAGGCCTGTGTTCCACATCCCTCAGCTTCAGGTGCATTTGGATCCACTGCTTAAGCCTTGATGCACTCTCTTTTCCGATGTCCTACTCACTACCCCACATCATTTGTGTCTTAGAAATGGTTTGCAAGACTCATTCAGAGGTATTAAAGCAAAGTTCTTTTACTCTCTAAGTCTAAAATATCCTAAGAGGGGTTTGTGAAATGCCCATGGTTTGTTCCAACCACAGTGACAAGAGGGATGACCAGAAAAAAAAATGTTGCAAAGAAACACAAGTATTAAATATTTTGGAGAATGGTGAATGCAAATGGACATGAAAACCTTACTTCTAAGATTTTTATCTTTTTCACACAGCTCTGACAAAAGACAACTGCATTAAAGATATTCCTTTTCATTAATTTGCTTTGTTTTCTCATTACCCGTTAAACATGAACTTAATGAAAAACACTCTTTTTATTTACATCTCTGCACTTCCACTGATTGTATACTATAATTTGACACGACAGGCAAATTCAAAGGTGTTGAGTACTCCTATATTCCTATGAAAAAGACATTTTCTTGTTTGCAAATAACCTAATGGAATGGAATGAAAGATTGTTATTAATGTTAGCACTGCATGTGATTTCAGAACTATTTAATTCATTTATAAGTTAGCAGCTCTGTCCAAGGGCCATGACAGCCCTTAAAGCAACCTCTAGAATTCACTGTCTAGTCTGATTAGTTTATGATTTGGGATTTTTCTGGTCTATACTTAACTGATGTACTTTGAAACATAAATGATTTATATATTATTGTTTTGAGAAATTGACAGGAACTTTAAAAACAAGCAGGACTCCTTCCAGCAAATATACACTCTTTTCATTTAGTCAAGAAGCCAGAAACCTTTCTTACTGAAGAACAAAGCAAGCTCTCCTCATTTTCCCTGCCATCCACAAAATTAGATGCACTGGATAAACAAAATATTTTTGAATATTCTTTGGTTTCTGCCTGCAAACCATAGGTTCCAGATCCGGTATTCATTTACAAAGTAAGGAGTTAATTTGATGTCTTTTTTGTGTGTGTGGTTTTTGGTTTTTTTTTGTTTTCACTGATAAAAGCTTATCTTGTATTCTTCCAATCTTTCTTGTAAGCATTTCCTGAGAGGGGTATAAGTCAGCCAACATGGAGAATCTGCCTATAAACCTAGCAGGGAGGGTCTTGCTTGTTTGGCCAAGGCTAGCAGGTCTTACATAATAATTTCTTACAGTACCTTTCTGTCTCCTGGTCTCTGGTTTGCTGCTTATTCTCAAAGCCAGTGAAGCTGCTCATATCCACGTAGCCATCGTTCTCATTAGCAGCAGATAATGCCCTGCTCGGATCTTCAAAGAATTCAGTAAAAGTTCCTGCTCTGGTGGATCTCCGAGGAGGAATCTGTATGTTTTCATAGTCAGAACTCACAGCAGGAATGTTCTCATAGTCAGATGTGTCAGCATTGGGAAAAGAAATAGACCTAGGTTTTGTTAATGGGAGTGGCACAAAAGGAGGTCTGGACCGATCCTCAAAGGACTCTACCCTTGACACACTCCTGCTGAAGGACTTGGGCGTTCCTTTTCTTTTACCATCCTTATAGAAAAGAATAGCCGAGGGAGACTCAGATGCACGGAGCTTCCCCACATGCGATTTCAGCTGAGGTGAGTTACTTAGGCTCCTCCCTTCCAGCTCCATCAACCTGGGAGGCCCATGATAGCTGGACTCTGATGAGGACCTTGAAGAAGAAACATTAACATCTACATGAACTTTATTTTCACTTTTCTTCTTGAACTTTAGAGTAAGAAACCTCTTAAAAGAAGATTTCTTTTTCTTGGAATACTTAGCAGGTGAGTCATTCTCTATCAAAAGAGAAGGTGAACTTTTAGTGATTGGCTTTTTGGTGATGTAGGCAAGTTCAAATGGAGGTGGTATATCAACAACTGAGGATGGAGTAGATATGCCACATGATGGGAGATTATTTTGTTGGGAAAAACTACCTGAGGAACCATTGACACAAGGCAAAGACAAGTTGTCATCTGTCCTTTTTATTCTAACACCATCCAGTACACAGACATCACTTTCTCTGTAAACAGAGATAGGTATCTCTCTCCCTTCAACAGAATAAGATCGAGGATATAAAATAAAGTGTCTTGACTTGGTTGGTAAAGCTCTGTTGGCTTCCACTGGTTTTCCTTCCAATGACAAAGAATTATTGCTTAAGTCTTCTGTCCCAGAGCCATTTCGGGAAAAGGGTAGATCAGTTTCAGGTCCTGTTTCTTCTGGAACAGTTTCTGGGACATAGCCTGGCATTCTCCCAGAGAGAGATCGTGTTCTAGTGACAATACTTTTATGATCAATGGGCAGCAAATTGTTTTCATCATCCATGCCTAATTCACCCCTTTTACCATGATTAGCTCCTAAATCAGTCTGCACCTCATGGAATATTTCATTTTCTTCAGGAAGCACATAAGGATCATCTAGGGAATCATTTCTAGTTTCTTTTTCCTCTGATTCATCACTCAAAATGACCACTTCAGGGACTGCTAGATTTTCATGCAAAACATGTTTGGTCCCACATTCTACATTAATTTTGCCATGGTTACAAATTTCTAAGTCTTCCTTGAGAGGTGAACTTGGGGCACTTTTGCTGAGGCTGTTTGTTTCTACCTCATTGTTTTTGAGTTGCAACTCATCTGACTTACAGGCTTCTGCAGTATTTTCACTGTGATCTTCAACAGTCACATCTTCTAGCTCTGGCTTCATCCCTGGACTACCAGAAATCATACCACCTTCATGCAGAGAGGGCTCATCTGTTTGAAGATTCTCCTCTGAATGCTCCGTGGGTATTTCCTCACCACATTCATTCTCACAAGGTGCAATCTGACAGCCATCATCCATATTCTCTGAATTCACAGTTTCTTCTTCCTCTTTCCCAGAGTCTTTGTTTGCTTCACAGGCTAGCTCTGATGTCTTCTTACTTCTCCCCTCAGTGATCTGCCAGTCATCACTGGCATTTCCTATGTTTGTATTACTGTGCTCATTTGGGTCTACTTCCTCCTCTTCAGCTGCTGTTTGATGGATGAACTCTGCTAAACCATTTTTGGCACTAGGTTCATCTCCACACAGTTCTAAGCCAGGACCTGTTTCTTCACTGGCCTCCTCGGGCAGCATGTCAAGGCCTGCACAGTCATCATTTTCTAAGTCCTCTTCCATATTCAAATCAAGCTGTGAATGCACACTGTAGTCATCATTATGTGCTAGACACCCATCTGCCATTCCTAAAATCTTAGGCAGTTCCTCCTTTTCTTGCCCTGCCTTCTCACAAGCTGGGATTGATTCATCGGCAGGCAGTGGCATTGCAATGATCTCTCTACAGATATCATCCATTCGTTTCTCATCTCTATTCAAAATGCTCACACTGTCAGTATCACAATCACTACCATTCTTGACCAGTTCCAGATTGTAAGAAGTTTCTTGCCTGTTTTTGGTTTCAGTACAATCACTTACAACATCCTCATCTTCATCTACATTCTTGGTAGCATCATTATCCCCCACTGGGGCATCTAAGGACTCCTCATGAAGTGCTCTGGACTGGCCACAGTCTCTGGATGACTCCTCAGAGTCTGGTTCCCTTGGTTCAGCAGTATCTGAAGAGTTACAGTGCTCATCGTCAACGACTTCCTGATTACTGGTATTGTCATCACTAGTAATGTTATCCTCTTCCTTCTCTACCTTTTCTGGAGTTTTTGAGACTGCATTTTCCACAGAGGAATCTAGGTTTTGATCATGCTCATGTTCCAAATCATTGCAGTCTTTGCTGGGCAACTGAGCTTCCGGGACTACAAAGTATTCATCATCTGCCTTGGATTCTAGGCAATCAGTATTGCATTGGTTTCCTTCACACAGCTCTCCATCAAGACACATCAGTTTCCCATTTGCACATTTGCTTAAATTATTGTTGGTAGAAACACAGGATTTGCCCTCAGTGTCAGCTGAAAATTTTGGCTTGGGAGCAATAGGTGGTTTGGGACCCCTAGACACAGAGTTCTGATAATGAAGATTATCAGCTCTTGGCAGTGAAGGAGAAAATTTGGAGACAGGTGCTGGAGAAACATGACTGATAATCTTTGGTTTTGGTGCTAATGGTGGTTTTGAGATTTCTGGAGAAAAGAGACAAAAGTCATGTTAGTCATCTTGGTTTCTCATTAAAGCCAGCAGAATATATCCTGCAATACACTTTATCAATGACTTGAAATGCAGAAGTAATCCAGCCAATGAAAGGCTGAACTCTGTAAGGAGAACTGAAGGAGCAAAGCATATGGACTGTCCTTCCATGTGGCACTGTAGCTATTCCAGTGAGCATAGTTTAAGGTCAAAACTTAACTGAACTAGATGCAGCCTTAACACATTTGGGGAAAGATGTACAGCTGCAGAGCCAAGGGTGTATCATTCTTCAACACAAAACATGAAGAGAGTTACTGGTTTAAGCTCAAATTCTGTTTTCAGTGTACAGCTTCTTCAGCCCTTTTAGTCAAAATATCCTCCATTCCTCCTGCAAATGCCAGGATCCCTTGCAGGCACAAACTTTTCTAAACAACAAAATGTATTTTAAAAAGTTAATTATCTTGCAGTGTAAAGGCACCCTTGTATGTCTAGTGGTAGTGCTGTCACATTTGTAGGGGAAATCAAGCAGACTGGCAATAAAGTAGGCTGAAGCTACGTGAATTAAATCATATCTATATCACTATTTTATTCACAGTAGTTTGCCTGCCACAGCCATTTCCAGCTCTCTTGGTCTGAAATTAATATCCTTCAAAAACTAAATGAAATGCTGAAAGACTGCATAAATAGGCAGCAATAGGGATCATCCCTTGTGAAATCTTTTGTGAGATAAAATATGTAGTGTGCAGAAGCCAGCATAACAAATGGCCACAGATGGTAAGAAGTAGGGAGAAGTGGTTTCCTCCTATTGCTATTTCCTAGCCATCAATAGATAATTACACAGTTAAACAATCAGAAATCTCTAAATATTTTTATAATTTTAATTTACACATTGTGGTGGGAAAAGGAGGGCTCTCCATTGCAATGAAAAGCACAGGACAAACTATTTCATCATGACAGAGACAGAAACAATTCTTTGTGCATAATCTTCATGCCCTACTCACAAGAAATAACAGAACAGTACCTCAAAAGTTGGGACACTGCTCCTTTGTGAAATCCTACCCAAAATCATGATATAGGTTTCAGAAAGTGTAGCTGCTATGCTGTTGTATTTAGAGTATTTTGAAATGCAGACTTTAGTTATGTAGAAGTGCATAGAAGTGCTCAGTTAGAACTGAGCTGTGCATGGTACTGAGAATAAAGGAATACTGAATGGAAACTGCTTGAAAAGGTTTCTCTGATTGTCCTGATATTTGGTGGCATGACACTTTCCTTATTGTTATCCTAGTATAATTGGAGTAATTTGTACTAATACTGGCCCATTTGTTTAGTTAGACTCTGGGAGACATAAAAGGCTGTTTCTTCTGATATTCTTAACCTTCCTGAAATTTCTTCTGATACTCAGAAAGAAATTGACAATTTGGTATTCTGATTAAATCAGAAAACAGTCTTTCTAGAGTTAAAGGATACCAGAGAGATTTCATCTAAGTTAAAAACTGAATCAGTGATCTCAGCCAAGAAGGAATGAAGAGTCTGTTCTAAGCAGGCACCTTATCACATATTCTGCTTCAGAATTATTCTGTATCTGGAGTTTTATCCAATCCAGCCTCATGTGGGAGACTTAACTCATGAAAAAGGAGGGAGAGAGAACTGTGTATTCACCAGTCTGCAGTTACTGTGGTGTTTTGCAGTATCCACTGCTGCTGGGTGTCTCTCTAATCACAGAATGGGTAACTCATCTTTCACTCCCCATTATGAAATTTTATGTGTCAAACACTCCAGCCCTTTGCTGAATGTTGTTTCTTTTGCAGGCAGCAGTTGAAGGCTGCAGAGTACTGAAGACTGTTGCCGGTTAAAAAAAGGGAGGCAATACAAGTATGTTTAGAATCTTGCAAACCTGGTGCTCCAGTGAGATCTACTTTTTGCATTTTTAAATCAGTTATTGAAATCACTGAACATCCTAAACTCACTTTCTGGTTGTAAAATGAATTAATTTTTTATTAGCTAAAACTGAGTCTTCACACCTTTACCACCATAATAAGACACTTTTAGGACTAACTCCAAGGAAAAAACCCATCACTTTGGAGGTACTACAGCACTTTCTGCAGTACCTGGCCTTTCCTAGGAATGTGTATCCAAGAGTAGGATAGAAATACTAGTTCGCTCCTGGAATGTGACAAAGCTTGAAGTTTCTACATTCTCATCCTTGCTATTGTCAGAGAGTGTCTATACTGAAGAAGTAAATAATGAAGAAAAGACTGGACTTCAGAGAATGCCAGGACCTTCCAAGCTTTGTCTTACAAACAAATTTGAAATAAAATAATGACATTAATTAATTTCCTCTAAGTAAAATAATCATGGAGACATCCACTTGAAATACAGCTTAAATGATTACTCACTTTCTCTTCAGTGATAATTTTCTACAGCAAAAGGATCAAATAATCTTGAGTTTTTCCTTCTGCTACCTTCAGTAATACTGCTGTTGTAAGAGAACTTATGGTAATTGACCCTGTTCACAGTCTGG
The DNA here is from genome assembly GCF_903797595.1 of Erithacus rubecula. Lineage (NCBI taxonomy): Eukaryota > Metazoa > Chordata > Aves > Passeriformes > Muscicapidae > Erithacus > Erithacus rubecula. Next base: position 20,375,115 of record NC_136665.1, read on the forward strand.
TAATAGGCACTGTCACGTCCTTCTCTTACCCACTTGTGCCAGCTACTGGTCACTACTGTTTCCTTACACAGTTTTTTCCCTAACTGCTCTGTCCAGTGAGCTTCCCTTTCACAGTCCTTAAATAATTTTCCTTTTTCTTTGCTGGGGATGTGAGGAAGAGGCAGCAGGAGGAGGGCAAATGTTTGTTTAAAAAATAACCCAAACAAAAGAAAACACAACGTCTTGCCTTTTATCACAACAATTTCATTCTGCTTCAATTTCTCCTTTCTTTGCTGTCTGAGCCACTTGAAAGGTTCTGGCCGTAATTTCTAAATAGACACAACGCAACATTGCACCGTAAGAAATGTGTATGCTCACAAATAATTGTGCGTGTTTATTTTTGGATGTATTTTATGTTGGAGGGAGACACACCCACCTTGTGCTTAAAAGGAAACACTAGGGGAATTCAAATTCCTTTAGCCTGCTCCTCCCCTTATTGTTCAGTGCTTCCTTGTACTGACAAGGACCGCTTCCTCTCCTTACCCACCTTCCTTCAGGCAGCCCTGCACAGCTCTGTTCCTGACATGAAACATGAAATTGCATTACATTAGACTCCTCCCGTCCAAGTTTCTAAGCAGTCAACAGTAGTCTAGCAGCTCACCTGGAATAGTTCTCTTGGAATAGCAATCAACCCATCCAGCCTTCACTGTTCAAGTGTTTCTTTGAAACAATACACATTTTGTAGTGCATATTACCAGAAATACTGCAACTACCCACTTTCAAATGTTTTCAAAATTAGGATTTCAAATTTAGCCTAAAATTTAATTAAGGCTTATAAAGGACCATAACTACAAAACACCACCACTGAGGACTAATTAAACACAGTTTTCACATTTGCCTGGACATATGTAGATATGTCCCAGGGCCATAGTCTTTGCTAGTGGCTCCACAGTGCAGATACTGGTTCCAGCCTTGACTGGTGCTGCAATCTGGTTCAGGCTTCTTTTAAGAAGCTGAAAGTAGGTTTTAGGGCCAATTAAATTTTGTGGATAATGTTTCCTTCATGCTTTTGGCATTAATTTAACTCAGACATATGATAAAATGGGAAAGGCACTGAGGACAGAGGGCAGAAATGCATTGTTCCAGGATTTGCAGAGCTTTTGTGTGGAAGTGACAGGGCAGACGAAGGGACAATATTGCAACAGTGGGATGGGACTGCACTGAATCCAGAATCCTGGTAGAAACCAAGACTTGTCTGCCACTGCTTCTGCCCAGGAAGAAAGCATTGAGATCCACAGATGGAAAATGTCTGAGAAACAGGAGGTAGACAGAGAATTTCCAGACAAGGACATCAGAAAGTCTTATTCAGCTCTGATTAGGAGCTTTGTAATTTCACAAAGCTATATCAGAATGAAGTTGGCACTCATTTTTGGAAGGTTTTGGTCTAAAGTAAGGAATAGGTGGACTATACACCTTAGTACCACTGTATTTTAATCTTGTAATTAATTGTTCATTTAAAAAATGAAGCCTTTATTTCCAGTTAGTGCTGCCTTGCTTCTATCTCCAGCTGTATCTCCAGTATTTATTATTGTTTTTTCCATTAAGGCATCCCATTTATTATTGTTTTTCTCATATCATTAATTGTGCAACATTTGATGCAGGAATAGTTCTCTTTGCTTTACAGCATATATTTCACACTACTGGAGAAAAGTCTGAGATTCCAAAAATTACATAAGAAGTGAGAAGATCTGCATGGGAGTCACTTGAAATGGAAAAGGTATATTTAGACTAGGATTTTCAAATGGTGTAGAAGTGCAAATCTTCCTATCAAATGGGATTTCAGTCCAGATTCAGGTACCAGTTTGACTTGAACAGGTGTTAGATACTTACATAGCTTTTGAGAATTTGGACTTCAGGAACTTGAAATACGAGGTCCTAGTCAAAATCATCAGGCTCCTAAACATCTCAGACATTTACAAAAATGGTATCTCATGTTTTTCCTAAGTCTGATACTTTTGAGAAACATCCATTCTCTCTTATTAGTATACGTTCTTGTGATCTAAGGTACTCTATATATAGCAAGAGAGCTCCACAGTGTGAAGACAGACCTATAGTCAGTAGTAACTGTCCCAACAATTCCCATTGGAATTTTATCATCTTGAAAGTCATGACTACAGTATTAACAGCTGGGCTGTCAAAGCACATCCCACCCTGCAGAACTAAAATGCTGCTATGTACAGTTACAGGAATACATCCTCTATGATTAGATCAATGCATTATGACTCTAGGATATCAGGTCAATGCCTTACAAATTTCTGCTACTTATGTAGCTTTACTGCAGTCATCTGTAAATATAATACAACAGCATAATATCCCACAGTGAAACACTGTTGGAGAAGGGGAAAAAATCAAAAGGCAATTAAATCAGGAAGAGGTATGTTTCAACATCAAAAACATCTTGATCCTAAAAATTCCCCTATGTTTTCACTGTCTCTAGCAAACTGTACATATAAGTCATGCTGGTGGGCTCATGAAAAACCACATGTATATGACAAATAATCTTGGTTCTAAACTACTACCACATATTAATTTTTAATGTAATTGTACATGTTTGCAATGTTGCCAGTTTGGCTGTTTTCACAAGAGTAACTTAACACTGAGGCAGACAAGGTATTGTTTCATATCTTGCTTCCTAGGAGCCAAAGAAGATGGTTAAATTCTCTGTCAAGTCAGCATCTTTTCCTACACCACTTTCAGCAGCAGCTGAAAGAATATCCAGTCTGCTTGTATCCCTGAACAATCTGGAGTCTAATGTCTGTACATTTTTCCTATGGGCAGTATCATTTCAGCACCTGGCAAAAAGAATTACTGTAGGCTGGAAGGTCCTGTATATGAGGCTGGTCTGGTCTCTTGTCTGTGGCCTTGGGTAGATTGCTTCATCTTTCTTTTCATATCATTTCTGCATCTCTGAAGATAATCCATGTCTCCCTTCCTGTTCTCTGTCATTGTTTTAACTTCTATGGGATCATGGCTGCCATATATGCCTGCCTATATGACTCTACTTACTGGTACTATGCATTACTTCAATAAAAAGATAGCTAATGCTGGAGCCCAATTGAATCAGGTAATAAATATCCCTCTCCTTCAGATTCAGTAGGAAGCTCTGCTTTGCACTGATGGGGAAGACATTCCTTGCATTGTGCAAAACAAAGGCTGAGAAGGGATATGAGCACTCTATAAATACAACCTGGAGGTAAACAGCAGAAGAGGAAAAGAACTATTTTTAAGCAAAAGGACAATGTAATCACAGGAATAAATGGTGTTGAATCTGGTCGGGAAACCAGGAATAGCAGGAGAGCTACCTGAAAATTTTTGTTTTGGATATAATCGGAGGAATGAATAAAAGCAGTAGTAAAAATGGGTGCCGCTTTTGATAATGAAGGCAGTCCCATCCAGAAAAATAAAAACTGCTAATAAAGTTTAAATCTTTACAGATAGATACATCTGATATTCCTTACCCTGCAATTTCACTGACAACTGGGGTAGATTAGAGCTGGTCTGTTTTAAATAATGGAGAGATGTAGGAAAAGAGGTAGGAGCATCATTGCTAAAGGTATTTTTGGCTGGCTTAATTTTCAAATGGATTTGTCCCCTGGGAGGGACAGAATCTAGTCCAAACCAGGATCAGAAAATAGAATGGAAATATCACTATATTTTAAGGAAGTGTCTCACTCCCTACTCCAAGAGGAAAGAGAACCTTTTTCCTTTTAACTCAAAGGAATGGCATACACACTGATACAACAATGTAGTCCTGGGTTTCACCTAAAAGAGGTCTTCCAAGCCTATGTTCCAGTGCTTTGGCAAACAATAATTCACAGTTTCCCAACACAGAACAGTTGTAGGGCAAAGTATCTAGCAGTAAAATCTCTGGGCTTCAGGATGTACCCATAATTGCAAGTGAGGTGCCCAGCAATATACACCTGGAGCAAGGAAACACAACAGAAAATTTTAGGGCTAACAAAAAAGAGCTGTTGCTCCTCCTCTTTCATTCTAGAAGCAGCTTTAAATGTTTCTAAATAACTCCAGTTAGCAATAATTGTTTTCTGCATTGTAATGTTTTTCATACACATGCCTCACCCCTGAAAATCAGAAAGTCTTGGTGAACAGTTAAAGTTTGACCCAGCTTTCCAGTGCCTTCTTTTTTATGCTTTAACTGTTGAATGTCTTGTTCTCTTATTCTGTCTCTTTCACCTTCCCAATTTCCATCAAGGAAAAATTTTGAAAAGTTAACAAAAAGAAGAAGGAAGGGTTTGGATTTGCCTTAGAGAGCAAATTCGGCAAAAAACATTACTTTCCCCAAAAAATATACTATTGGGAAAAAAAGCACAGCAAATTCCATTGTAACTTCGTGAACGGTTGAGTGTATCCGAGGGAGTAGCGGGCGCACTGCAGCCGTGTCCCCTAGCAAGAGAAGCCCTGCCGGTCTGCCAGCCTGGCTGCCTCCGGGAACACCTAACCTCGCCCGCCCGTGATCCCTCTTCGGCTGGGCAAGCAGCGGGACACTCACAGCCTCGGGGAGCCACTGAGCACCTGCTCGGTGGCGGGGCAAAGGAGGGCCGGCCCTGGGCGGAGGGTGTCCAGGGGAGAGGTGCCAGCCCCAGCGGCACGGCTCAGAATCTGCCGACCCCGAAGGAGGGATGCGCGGAAGAAGGGTAATGCGAGCGCCGGAGGAGCTCTGCCCGGGGCAGGGGGTGCCACCCTGACGATGGGATGTGCCGGCCCGAGGGAAGGAGGGTGCCAGAGGAAGGAAGCCCGCCCTGCGTTTGCCGGCCCCGGGGAAAAGATGTTCAGAAGCAGAGACCCTTCCCGACGGGCCCGCGCACTTACCGGCGTTGTTCATCTTCCACCCCAACTTCGCTCGCCGGCTGTTTCGGGCGCTCAGCGCATGGCCCCGGGGCCCCGCCGCCCTCGCCCCTCGAGGCCGCGCCCGGCCCTACTGCCCCTGCGGGGGCACGGGAGCACAGCGGGACGGGCCGGACGCGGACGGCGGGCTGGGCGGGCGGCGGTGCCGGCCGGGGGCGGTCAGTGCCGCGCGCCTCCGCCCTGCCCCGCGCGCGGCACGTTGGGGGGCGGTGGCGGCGCCGGAGCCCCGCACGGCCGGCGGCGCGCGGGGCCGGACCGGGCGGGGCAGGACCGACTGCGTGCAGGCAGCGCCCGCAGCGGCGGGAGTCCGCGGATCCCCACAGAGAGCGGAGGACACGGATGCGGCACGGATGCCGAAGCGCGCGGGGTCCTTCGACCTCCTTTTCGCGCCCCCCCTTCGTGTCCCCACTCCCTTTTCACCGCCCTTGCTCTCTCTTTGCGCTCTACTTGGTCCCCGTCACCCCTTTCTCTATCCCCTCTCCCGCCTTCTTTCATCCTTCCATATTGCCTTCATCCCCCCCCCCCCCTCCTTCCATCATTTTCCCCCTCGTCATCCTTTTCCTCCTGCCCATTCTTCCTTTCTCTCCATAATTTCCCCCCTTCCATTCATCCTCCTCAATCTGTTAATTCACATACACGCACCCGCTCCATTCCCCCGAGGAGCAAGACCGCCCGAGCACAGGATCCTCCAGGGAACGAGGCTCGGAGAGGCCCCCGCCCCGCCCCGGGCGTCTTTCCCTAACCGGTAGCATCCCTGCAGAGACGACAGCACCTGCTGCTGGAAGCGGGATCTGAGTGCAGAGGAGCCAGGCACGGTCCCTCGCATACAAACCACGCTTGCTCAGAGCAGTTTCAGGCGGCTGCGGACTGCTGTCTGCAGCCCTCTCCCATAAGCCAGCATCTAGCTCAACGAGGTTAATGCAGGCACCTAGTTTTGGGGCTGGTAGCAGCACTAACACCCAAAGAAAATGGGATCGCCCCCTTCCTCTGAATGGAGGCATAATATAGCCTTGCTACGTTTCCCAGTGGGGCTGGTATTGCTCACACAAGTAAGCACAACTTGGCAGATTTCCCTCCCCTGGCAAAGAAATCCCCGGAGGGCTGAGCTGACCTCAAGATTTGCTTCCCTAGTCGGGGAGGGACCTTTCCTTCCCATAGCAGGAAGGTTGTTTGCAGCAAGCCGAGTCCTGCAGGCCAGCAGGCTGGGTATGGGAAGTAGCACATTGTACCTGCCCCATGTCCGAGTGGGGGTGCGAAGCTGTCAGTTCTTTGACATTTTGAATCCACCGGGAATCATGACAATTGCTAACACCATTCAGAAAAACAGAATTTTAAATTACATTTTGTTTTTGCAAAGGAACTAATAACCAACATCATCCTGGCAGGTGCTCTGTAGTATAGGCAAAGCTCATTTCCTTGACCTTTCAGTGTGGTATTGTTGTGGCTGATGGGATGTAGGGTGCCTTGCACTGTAGTGCACAGGTCTCTCAAGACAGAAAGCAAACAGTGAGGGAAATGTGAATTAAACTCCTCTTTCTGTGAACTTGAATGTCTCCCACTGAGAATGTTATTCAGGAATGCTGGATTGTGGTTCCCTAGAGGACCCTGGTTGTGTCACTATGGCTCTGTGCATGCTTTGGAAATCCTGTATGGTTTTGGAAATAAATTCACAGTAGCAACTCTTTCATTACTACTCTGACTGACATAAAGGCCTATATGTTCCCTCATAACACAAGGTGTCTGGTCTGTGCCCTGGTGCAGGGAACAAAATGGGTTTCCCTGGTCCACCTGTGACCTGCAGTCATACAGCCTTCTCCCATCTTCATGTATTGGTCCCTTGATTTTATTCTTGCCACCTGCAGCCTTGATGTCTGTGCCAAGCAACATAAATAACATGTCAATAGAAAGCAGCATATGAAATATCTTCAAGAACACAGATTTAAGATCCTGCAAAAGGTGGGGAAAAGTTAATGGGACACAATGGAAAAGAATGCACAATTTTAAAAAATCAAGCACAGAACAAGTGGTTTGGGAATATATTCCTTCAATATGTTTTCCAGGAGAATAAATTTTGGTAAAACATCTGCAAAAAAACTTAACAGTGGAGAAAGGGGCAGCAGTGTCATGGGTTATGTTTTGACTAGCTCCTCTCCCTACCCCCCACCATGGAGCTGCCGGCCCCTCCCCCGGGCTGTTTTATCTAGCCGGGTGTTTTTCGGCTTTTGGGGCTTTTTGCCGCTGCTTCTGCTGCTGCTTCTGCTGCTGCTGCTTGCCGCTGCTTCTGCTGCCCCCCTGCCCCCCTTCCCTCCGCTGCTTCAGCTGCTTTTCCCCCCCCCGGCTGCCTAAACTGCCCCTCTCCCTTCCCCCCCCCCATCCCTAAGATTTGCACCGGCTCCAGAGGAAACGGATCTGAACTTCGGAGACCACCTCTGGAAGTCTGCCAAAGAAGCTCTGCTGCCCTTCCCGGCGAAGATCTGCCGAGTTCATCTCAATCTGGGTCTGTGCTGGGAAGTGTTTCTTTTGTATTTTGTTAATAAAAAAAGTTTTTTCCACTTTCCCCTGAAGAAAATTCTTTCCGAGCTTGGTGAAGGAAGGAATTGTAAGGGGGGGAGGGGACCCCTTGGAGGTCTTTTTCCTAAAATTGTCCCAAACTTGGACAAGCAGGAAGGCAAGAAACATGGTTTCATAGAAGAACTGAGAATGTTGGCTGCAGAATTTGGGGGAGTTCCTAATAAACTGAAAAAATATAGTCTAGATGGCAAAGTTTGCTCATACCTAGATACTTAATGGAAGAGTGGTTAAATGTGTTACTATCAAAACAAAACCATTGTAAAAGAGATTTTGCAAATAGACTAGACGGTCTTGTAATTAATGTACTATTTCTACAGTGCTCTTTACACAAAAATTTTTGGTGTGCTGTAGGACAAAGAACCATGATTTTTCATAGGTTTTGGTCCAAACAATTGATTTGTGAAAAATTTCACTTTTTCTGTTTAAGTAGCTGAACACTTCAGCAGAACCCTATCCTTAACAACAAAAAGACAACTCCTGCTCCTAACGTCATGCCATTAGCTCAAAGCCTGGCTAAGGGGTGGGCATTGCCCAAGATTTACTTTTTTGTGACCTGACTCTGAAGAGGCCGAGTGCTTCTCGCAAGTTTCTGACTGCCTGTGCTCAAATCTGCTTCCTAAAGTGAAGGGCAGGGCACCAGGTTACCTCCACAGTTTCTGACACCTTTCTTTTGCCAGATCTGATTGGTTTGAACTTTGAACTGATTTGTGGTTATTAAAAATGTAACCAATGCACTGCTACAAGATATTATACTCTTTGCCAAGGAATGTGTTCTTGAGCAGTTCATATGAATTTTGGGCTCTAATAACTCCTGCACGGGCAATTAGACTACAATTTGGGTTCAATGGGGAAAACCCCCAAAAATCTGTGCAACTAAAGTACACTTAGTAAGCAAAAGCCTGATATTCTTTTTATTATTAGCCTAAAAGACAATCCAGGGTGTAATTTCCTGTGCTGAAGTTATGAAAAGCTGTGAGGATTTTGTAGATAAAGCAAATAAGAACCATTAGAAAACTGCTTGAAATTTGTCTGTTTACTCTATAATCCTCTTAAAAAACAATGAGGAATGATCTGTATTACAAATGGAAGAATGGGAAGGTGAATGCATGTGAACATGTTCAGGAGATACTTAAGGATCAAATCAAATTTCTGCAGCCAGAAGAGAAATATCTGCTTTTGCAAGCATATCCTGCAATTAAGGTTTTAAAGGGTGGAGTCCAAACCACATAAGACGTTCCTTGAAGCAAGCAGAGTTCAGAACAGAAAAATCATTTTCCCCTGGGAGAACCCATGCCTTAACTGATGAGAGGTGAAATCAACACATCTAATTTCTTAAGTCATCTATTGCAATAAATGAAGCATACATTTAAAAGATAATTTTGACTAATTTTTAATAATGAGAGATCTTTTATCAAATGATTATATGACATAATAAGGATTAATATAACGCAACTATCCATTTGACAAATTTTATTAATTCAAAGCTCAGATGAATGAGTTCTAGGCCTATAGGTCCCCATTCAGCAGATGTTTTAAGTACATGTTTAAATGTAAGGAAGTGCATATAATCTGTTTTAAGGAGGGTTACTCCATATACCTAACTGCCCTGTTAGAGCTATCTAGTATGCTGGAATCTTATTTTTTTATCATTGTAATGTAAGCTAGTGCTCTTTTTGTCATTTTAATGGATCTCTATAGAGTCTGTCTATCATAGTATGCTATCTATGCATCATGATTGTTATTTTTAAGCCTCTTTATGTTATTCCATAAACGTGTTTTCCAAGACGAAGTCTGCTTCTTTATAAGCAGTCTTTCAGGGCATTGTCCATGAATTTTCATCCTCCTGTCCCTTTTTTTAGGGTTTATAGGTTTGGATTTCAGGATTTGGAGTTTCTTTTTCACTGTTTTGGTGACAGTGGCCTTACTAAAACAAATTTTCTGGCATTGAATTAAAAATACTGGGGGGAGGGAGGGGATGGATGTGTTTGATCTCAAAATGACATTGGGCTTCTCAGTTTCTAGTAGGTAGAATTTTGGAAACCAACATTGCTTTCTACATCTTCATATGTATATGCTCTCAGTTGCCTGAAAAAAAATTACCTATTTTCATATTATTTTTATATTGTCTGGTGCATTCTAGCTGGAAGTATGCTACCCAAGAAACCACAAGACAGAGAAAGTGGTGACTCTGGGTGACTTGGCAAACCCAAGGGTGTAAATCTATAGTACAGGATACATGGGGTAGCTAATACCCTGTGTTTCTCCCAGGTGTGCTTGGAACATCTGAAAGACTGAATGTGTAGGGGAAAATTTTTATATTGGCATGAATTAATGCTGATCAAGCCTATTTAATATTATTCTACAAAAGCATTTCTATTATTGCAGTAAAGTGGTGCTGCATGTTGCAAAAAGTGAAGTCATTTGCTAAAGCAGGATGAAAAGAAGTGTAGATGCTTTAATAACTGTGAGCATTCCTTGGTATGTCAGATAAATTTAAATGTAAAATATGGGTAGCTGTGATGAGCTGGGTGTAGCAATAGGCAAATATGGTAAATACTGGTAGGTAAACACTTTTCAGTTATTTATCTTTACTGTGATGTAGTAGCCCTGGAGGCAGATGCCATTGCTAACTGGTAATAAATTCCTGTTTCCATGGAACTTTATATCCTTCGGTGCCTGTCATGACAGACTGAGATGACAGGCATGTAATCTCTCAGACTTCTTTGTTTTCTTTTTCCTCTGTCTGCACAAAAGCCTGGCTGACATCAAGTCAGGCTCAGAGACGGAATAGTAGGGAGTGCTGCAGTGAGAGTCCTGACCAGCCAGCACTCCCCAGTGGCCCGGGGAGCCACAAGAGATGTGCTGTATTAGAATTGGAGTTTCATTGGCAAAATGTGTCTTAAATTTGTAGTTCTTCAGCACTCCAAATTTCTTCAGTGTACACTTAATACTCTCTTGAGAGCTCTTGGTGCAGAAGGAAGTTGAAGATAATATCTCAAAAATTGGTGAACATTTCTTTGAAGGACAGAAATTAAAACAAATGTTGCCATGTCCCTTGGAGAATGAGATTAAATCCTTCAGCCTGAAGGAGGCCACTGCCTGGCTATAATAGAAGTGTCTGAAAGCAAAGCTTGTTCTTGTCAAAATTTGACATTATCTGTTCATCTCAGCACAATTCGGTACAGTACTTCTTGGCATATAATAATATTTCTTTTCTATTTTTGAGCACCAATGTACCTTTTATGACAAACATTTTGCTGCCTTCATTCTACATTTGTGTTCTTCTTTATGTCAAAACTGATTGCAAAGGCTATGATGTCATAGCCTTGGCCCCTGATTTTACATCTTCATTTGGCAAGAGAATCCAAATGAAGAAAAAACATGAAGGGAGTGGAAAGGAAAAGAAGAATGGGAAAGTTATAGCTACATGATGAGTATTCTATACCAAACAAGCAGTTTGTTACTTTGCAGCATACCTTTTTTCACAGCACTATTTTGCAATAAAAGAGAAAGGATTAGTTACCAGTTATTAATGACTGACACCACAAATGTGCTGTTACCTAGTTTAGAGACCTCATTTCAGACTAGAGAAGATACTAGATTTTGAAAGATAGTTGATGTGTACAGACCCTAGCATGCTGTAAGAGAGGGAGCTACAAGGATAGTGGCATCAGTTAGTGGGAAACTAATCTGTGTTTTTATTCCTTACAAAAGAATACTATTACAAAATACTTCAAAAATACCTTTGACTCTCACTTGATCAAACGAACATCTGACTGCTTCACTCCCTATTTTCAGTAAAGGGCTCTTAGCAAGATCACCAGTCCTCTCAGGATGGAGATTTATGTGTTTCCATTCAGGTTCATGGTGCCATAAAGGTTCCTCTGGTGCATCAAGTTTATGAGCTTTTTACTGCCTAGTATAATTGTAAGAAAAGAATATTTGTAGCCAATAGTGCAAAATCTGAGAAACCCTGTATTTGGGTCTACTCATTTCTTACTGCCATGGAAATTTTCTTTGCTACTCAACTCACAGATATCTAATTCTCAATTGGCTCAGTTTTTGCCAATGTCTTACCCCGATATGACTTCATTTAATGTAACATTGCTTGGGCAAGGATGTGTCCAGTAACATGTCTATCTTTACTCAATGGCACGTGACACTTCTGCACTCCAAAGCACTTGGTGCCTTCATTTGGAAAATGTCAATACAGCTCTACTGGCAACAAACAGAGAAACAGTTGAAAGTACACTTTTATGGACTGGCTTACTGCAGTTACTTGCTTTCCCCAGACTTTCACACCCTCACAGATGCTGTCCATTACATAAAGCACAAGAGGAAATAGCATCACAAAGAATCAAATGGTGAGCAGGGAGCTGAAGGATGGCAGACAGGTGCTTCAGACACCATTCAAAATAACCCAGTGTAAGTGAGGAGCAATATCATTGAGGGTCAAATATTACGCAGGTGTAAAATTTATGTAAAATAAAAGTTGGTCACCAAGTCAAAAAGGCTGAGACTCGGCTTAAACAAACTCATCAGCACAGGGGATAGAGCTGAATTTTTTACTGACTGAAGTCAGTAAACACTCTTGCTGAATTTCATTTGGAAAAGTGGGGAAAGAAACCTCACCCAGCTGGAGAATTTTTTTCTGGTTTTCTGTATGTGATGGGACCACGCATTTGATGCCCCCCAATAAATGCAATGGCAGTGGGTCATCAGTGAGAGAAAAGATTACAGCAACGATGGTTGCTCTGAGCATTGTTTTGAACCACAACAATTAATTACACGCCTCATTTTATCATGGCTATGTCGGGAGTGCAATCTGTTGTATGAGAGCTACATATAGGGAGGAAGACAAACGCCCATTTCCTCTCAGTATTTGGATTTGTTTTGGTCTCACGCCAGTGAAAGACTCAGTCTGGGCACCTTCAACCGCAAATCCTCACTTTAACTGTGCAACCTACTTATCACTAGGACCTTTTCAGCTGTGGTAAACCTTGCCTGCATTGATTAGCACAGCCACTGACCCAGAGTGGGGCTGGCAGCTGCATTCTCCATTTCCTGCCCAGGCATCTGCTGCCTGATTGGAGGAAAGCAGTTCTTAAACCTTCTTCAAAACAGGAAACTTCTCTTCTCCCTGCTTCCTGAGATACAGGAACCGTCTCCGAAGCAACCTGTAGACAAAGACTCATATTAACTAGTGGGGTGCCATAACAGATATAGTGGGAGTTCATAATTCAAGTGATAACCTACCCTGAAAGCTTCAAAAGTGATTCCTTATGCATCACTGCTCGCACCTCTCTGTGCCTACATTACCTACATTAAACAGTGTGGATGTTAATCAGCAGGTGATAATCCTATCTATTGGCAGCATTTCTAAACACTTTTCATCTTCATGATTAAATATTGATCTTGTGCCACCAATCTCTGGAACATAAATTTGTAATATTGTCCCTCTGACTTTGCATTGGAGAGATGACTGAACATGGCAAAATTGCTACTTTCTCTTTTTAATTTTTTAATGACAGTACAGGTATCATTGGACTAAAAAATATTGATATCTCGTGCTTTGCTCATTGACTAGTTTCCCACTTATGATCAAGCCTCATTTAGAAGTCAGAATTTGAGCAAATCACTTGCAGTTTGAATGTTTGTAGTGCTGGAGAAAATTACATGTATGCTTGTAATTTGCAGTTTGCATCACTGAAGGCCTGTTACTAGCAGATCCAATGAAGTACAGCTGAAATTAGTATAAACTTCTGGAATTCTGCATTCTATATCAAAAATTTAACCCAAAGTTCTGATTTGGTGAGTACTTTTGAAAGAACCTGCAGTTCAGCTGTGTCTGATAGGGGGTTAAAGTGCACTTCAGAGTGTAAAAAGAAATGCAGTAGATGAAAATGATAAATAGTGAGAAATCTTTGTTCTTATTGTTGGGTTTGGACATAAATTCTACCTACATGATCTTCTTTCCACAGCAAATGCAAAGCCCCTGTCAGCATAAAACTGAGCAATTTGGATGTCTGAGTAATTTTTCCGGTGTTAGGCTTAAAGGAATAGAGCAGTAGGATAAAGCAACATTCAGAAGTCACTCTTTCCTTTGCATTCAGCTACTTTCTCACCAAATACTTCCTGACAGTAGAATGGAGAATCCCCTAAGACTCTCTGATTTCCTGTCAGCAAGATATGCTGTTGATCCTAGAGTGGTTGCCTTCGAAATGTAGACTGAATTTTTTGCCCATGACTGTACCTCCGCTAACCAGCAGGTAACAGGGGAAGCTGTAATGTACTTGTGGTTCATGCCTGCTGTAACCCAAGCCACCTGAATTGCCAGTAGTGGGTAGAGATGCCTTACAGCAGAAGGGTTTCTCTTTGTTTCCCGTGATTTCCATATTCACAGAAACCTGTCCTTTCACTATGAGTGATTTTTAAAGGGAGAAGCAAAGTTTGCCAAGAGAAGTGATTTATCTTCGTTAAGTTGACTGATCTGCGTCACAAGGCAGACAAGCTCACCTTCAGTCCTCTCACCAAATTAGGGAAGAAACCAGTATGTTTTAAGCTAAATACAAGCTACATGTAACTTTTCTTGGTTTAGCCTGGTCATAAATGAGAGAAGAATGGGTTAATGAGACATAAGCTTGCTGCTGTGGTCTTACCAGTTCATAGGTGTTTCTATTGATTGTTCTTTGGGGGATAAAACTTAAACCTAGCTCTTAGAAGGTAATGTTATGCTGCATGAGGAGAGGTATATACAAAAGTGGTATGATAAGAATATGGAAACATTTTTCTTAGTGGCCTGGACTATGGGACAAACTGCTTGTCATGCATCTATCCCCTGTGGCCAGTTGTGCTGGGATCCTCATTTGGGATGAAAAAGTTGTGAGATGCCCAAAATTTCCTGTTTTGAGCACCTCCCTCCTTGATTCTTCAGTCTCTCTCATAGGCAACCAGGACCACTTTTTTTCTGTTCTTCTGTGTCTAGAGGAGGCCAAGTGGTTCCAGGGTGTTATTCCATGTCCTGGCTGCAGTGCAAGTCAATGTGCTTCAAGTGGAAATGAGGAAGGATGTGAGGCATTCCTGCAGCTCTGGCTGACTTCTCACCAAGCCAGGCAATTAAGTTTTTGAGCTTGCTCTTGAGCATTGGTATGGATAGTGAGAAGCTTCACTAGGACTGATTGTAATTTGGTGAATAAGCAACACAGGATGCATGAAAGCCTTATGGAACCAATGGACCCAGGAATGCTCCTCAAGTGGAGCATCAAAACTGAAATCTCTCTCTTTTGCCTGGCATGGTTTTGCCTCTAGCAAGCATTTATAAGTAATTACAGCTGTTTAAGTGTGTAAAATCCCTTTCATCCCTAATTTTGACATTAAGTTTCATTTCATTGAAATTTCTCTGTGGAAGGTACCTGAGCAGCCTACTTTGGAGCACTTCTTTGATGTCCTCTTGGAAGAACTGCAAAATAAATATTTTTCCTGAATGGATCAGCCCTCAGTTTTATATTTTGAATCTTTTTAGACATCACCAGGAGAAGAATGTGTACACAGCCACAAGGAAGCGTTTACATCACCAGGAGAAGAATGTGTACACAGCCACAAGGAGGCGTTTGTACAACCATTTTGTCAAAGCAGAGCAAGAGTATCTTCTGCCCATTTTGTGGCAGTACTTTCTTTCAGAAGCATTGATCCCTGGGATGAATGAACCTTGACTTTTCATAAATTTGTGTCATTCATAGCTTCCTTTCAAGTGGAACATGGTGTGAAGTCTGAATTAAAGATCTTGCCCGTAGCTGGGCTGTAAATAAAAAACTTCCTGAACTCCCTAGTGTCTAATAAAGAGTGGACTGATAATGCAGTTTCTCCTGTAGTGATTCCTTCTCTTTTGTCTACATGTCAATCCCAGACTTAGATCTTCAGTGAAGAGTATCAAAAAGAGAGTAACAAAGATCAGCTGAAGAAATTTTCATGTAGAGGACTGAAGTGACAAGACACACAACAATTGTATATGTGGGTGGTAGCATTTATGCACCTTTAAAGCTTGGTCATAGCTCCTAGAGTCCACTTCTGATCCAAGCAGAGAAAAAGGGATAAAATTTAATCAGGTGACAATATTTAAAACTGTTTCATTTTTTAAGTGTTTTGATTCATGAGAACAGAAAAGGCTCAATAGTACATCATTATTCATATGCCTTTGAGGCAGCTTGCCTCTCCCTACTCTCTTTTCTAATATATTCATTAACGTAATTGATTCTAATAATGAAGATAATGTCATTATCTCAATCCTTTCTCAGTGTATGTAACCACGAGACTTCCACAGGTTTTCAGCCTGCACCATTTTTCAGATTATTTGATCAGAGCTATGAAGGCACAGGCTTACACACCCTCCTTGTGGATAAAACTACTTCCCTAAAATCAGGATAGTGTTTTTTTTTTTTCTTTCTTCAGGAACCTAGAAAAAATTTTACCTGAGTTTCCATCACTCCAGGACATTTCTATTTTTGCTTACCTGTGGCAGAATCATACACTTGCCGTGACTTTTGTATTCCTTAGTTAATACAATAATGATAAAACCATTTTGTACTGGGGTGATTATAGCCAATTATTTCCTATAATTAAAACAGAGATACAGAGGCCTCTTTAAATTTCTTACTTTGCTCTGCATACCTTTTCACCAATTAGAATTCAAATCATACTAGTTCTGAGGCTTTTCTTGCAGCTCTACATATTTTCTAAGTGCCCTTCCTGTCGTGTTTTCTAAGTGTCCTTTAAAGTCTTGTGAAGTTCTGCGGTTTCAGCATAGTGGGCACTGAAAAATGATGTGTGGAAATTAAGAAGGTTTTGTACTAGCTTTGTTGTTGTTGTTGTTGTTGTTGTTGTTGTTGTTGTTGTTGTTGTCCTCCATGGGCACCTCTTAGTGGGAGCAGAGTTTAAATCCATTTTTGCAGATCCTGTTGAGCCCTTGAGCCCTGGTGTGGAAGGACTCTGAAAAATGTGTGTTTCCTCTGGGAGGAACTTTCTCTGTTGTGAGCTGAAAAGAGAATGGAGACAGGCTGGGAAGAGAGGGCTGTTGCTAGAGGTCAGTCTGAGCTGTGAAAGGGGTTTTACTCTTAGCTTACAAGACCTTCCTGGACCCTGAGACCTGCCAGTCCACTTGCATTAAATGAGGGAAAGGTTGGCTTTGACTGAACTGTGCATTTGGTGTATTCTACTGAGACTTTCCCCACTGTGGATCCTTCACCCTCCAAAATCAGGACCTTTCTGGGGCAGTCTGCCAGGGCTCCTATTGCTCCAGCTACTGTGAATGCCGTGCACACAGCTTGTCCTTGCCTAATCATCCTTGGCTGATTATCTAACCATTATTTACAGCACCTGGATAAATAAATGGGTTTTTAAATTATCTTCTCTATGGCTAGCTTTGGTGACATCCATTCATAAAAAAGGAAGACTTTGACCGACCAAGGGGCAAAAATGCACTGGATAATACCGCAGATCAGAGTGGCAAAAGACCTAATCAGCTTTTAGGGAGCAGCAAAAAACCCCACCAAATCAGCAAATTAAAAACACGGTATTGATTTTTCAGTAGCAGGGACTTAAATGCCCTCCATTTTTCAGAAAAAAAAAAAAGACCTATTTGCTCCTGGTTAAAAAAAAAAAAAAAATATTTTGTATGTGTTTTGCCAACAGCTGATAAATATTTCTGCAGATGGACTTTCAAAGAAAAACATGTTTTTCTTCTCTACCAGCTTTTTACTTCCTTGCTTTACACAATTGCAGGAGAGAGAGTGAGCAGTGAGGAAGGTGGGGATAATTGTGCCTATTACTATATGTTGTTTTTTCTCATATCCAGTTTTGTTTACAGTTATAAGACATGGCAAAACATATTTTTCTTCATCAGGAAAGTAAGTTTTATTTTGCTACTGACTTAAAAAAAATTATGCATATATAAATATATATATATTCCTGCTCCCCCTGCCCCCTCCAAAAGCCAAACTGATGTCTTGCATTTAATTTGTAAGGAATATTTTGAGACCTGCTGCCATTTTTCAGACTGACTGCAGAATGAGTGCTTGTGAGGGCTTGTGAGTTTGAAGAATAAGTGACAAAAAATATTCTAACTATAATTATAATTATAATTATTCTAATGAGGCATCTGTTGTATGTACCTTACCCATACTGATAGGTCTTTGCAAATCCAAAATCCATAATCTGATTCTGAATTCAAAAATGGACCTAAAGTTTTCAGCATGGTAAAAGCTAAATAACTAGGTAGTATTGGCTGACTTATATTGCAATTATTGTAGATTATAATTGCAACAGTGCAACAAACTTGTAACAATCACCTTGGTTCTTATTAAACACATGTACAACATCAAGATGAGTTTTTCTTAATATAAGTGACATAGATATACCAAATCCAACTATAATTAGAGATGCTAATTATAGCAGTGTAAGACCTTATTGGATCTTAAGTACTGCTCATGACTTCACATTCTAGAAAACTAGTATGTAAATGTATATATTTATATATTTAAATATAATGCATATATTGTTGTGTATGAAATTTTCAGATGCAGTTAGTGGACCTAAATGCTTCAATTTTATTCCATCCTGATCTGCAGAAATGCAGTCTTACAGTTATAGTGGCAGCTGTAGGCGCTGTGGATGTTAATGGACTAAAAATCTTTAATTTGCCTAATGAAGAACCTGCATTTTAGAGACCACTTTGAAAATCCACTCTTTATGCATGTTTTCTGCTGTTTTCTGTTTTTCAAGTCCTTACTTGTATTTACATATATCTAATTAAAAAATTTTGGCCTCTTGGTGGAGTGATATGAGTGAATAGAAAATAACATTACTCTAGACAAAGCTATTGTTTTACATTTCCCTGGAAAGTCATATGTCCACAAGGGATCTTGGGCAGATAAAACATGGCTATTTTGAATTTTAACAAAGGTGAAAGTGAAATAAAATCTGGTGGTTTAATAAACCTGTTGATAGTGTAGTAGGTGTTGCTGAAATAAAAATACTTGGTCTGGCTTAACAGTTCGTCAACAGCACTTCCAATCTGTATTAAACATTGAATACTGTGTTAAATATCATTCCCGGTTACCTGTCGGGGAATTAACTGTCATCTGTCCTCTTCAGGTGATTATTTGTGCCAAAAATGACAAAATTTAAGTGTTGTTAGTGACATCATTCTGGCCAGCGTGTGCTATACAAAAGGAAAGCCTTCTTTTAATTTGGTGTTGGAGGAACCAAAATTTTCATGTGGTCTGTTAACCTGGAAGCTGCTGTGAGTTGCTTCCTGTCCAGCTCCATGTTGCAAAATGTGTTTCTTCCAGCTGCCAGTGGAATCTCTTGGGATGCTGCATAACTGCACCTGGTGCCACTGAATGGAATTAAGGCATTTTTAAACTACAGGAGAGGAATGGCAGGCCAGCTAGCTCGTGACCATCACACATATTGTACTTTTGCCGAGGATTGGCCTTGTAGCCTTCTCAGTTTGTTCTGTAGGGAATGTTACTGTGATGGACAGGTAGACAAATTCTTTGGATTATGCAGAATGTGTCTGAGCAGGTCATCTGTTATTTTACATAACTCAAGTCCATATGCTGCACATCGGCTATCACTGACTTCTGTCTGAGAGAGCTTACAGACATCATTGCTATTTTCTTGAGAAGGTCAGCTGTTCATTTCAATGAGCCCATTTTCTGTGGGAAACATTGCATCTTTCTGCTTATTTTCATTCAGGTTGTCTTCCTCTTACTTGGATGCTTTTGGGAGGGCTGGAGGTGTCTGTACCAATTCGTTAGTGCATGGTCTGCATTACATGCAAGACACAAACATTTTGGCACAGATTTTTCCACTCAAGTCAATAGGGACAGGCAGAGAAAAACAACTGTCATTCCCTGAGCAGGTAGGTGCTACTCAGACACATACTACTGAATAAGTAACCGCTGGTGAGCGCTACAGTAACGTAACTGTTGTCTTTATGCACTAACTTAATGTCCTGCTTTTTTAGCTGGGGGACAGTTCTGGGAAAGCAACAGAAGTCTCCTCATGCAAAAACCCAGCACTTCCGTATAATTATTTCCTTTGAAAAATTAGCTTCCCATTTTTAGCCTCTCTGCAAAAGAGCTTCCAGATCCCCCTGTGAAACTTTGGCTTTGGCAGGCTCAGGAGAGCACGCCAGTATAGCTTTACCCTGGTTGCTGCAGAGGGCCCTGGGTCTCGTGCACACCCCAGCAGTTCATGCTCTGCGGGCATTTACCCTTCAGGCTGGTGCCTGGGAACAGCAGCCCCCACCAGCAGCAGCACCAGCTGTGCTGCTCACCAGCTGTGGAGAAAGGGCTACAACTGCTTCTGGGGCTGGCTGACAGGGCAAGCCTTCGATTTGGGAGCGTAGAAAGAGCCACTGTCTGTGTTAGCTTCAATGTAGGAATACAGCTGCTGTTTATTGCCTTGTTTTTCAGGGGAAGCCTTCAGTACGTTCAGAGACTCAGGGAATTTCCACTATTTTTCTCAGCACTTCCCTCACCCCCTTGGCCTTCAGACACACACATTGTGCTGTTTTGACGTAATTTCAAGCAAATATTTTGCCACCGAGAGGCAGTGGAGGGTCATGAAGGTCCTTCAGGCTTGCGCTTCAGGCTTTCAGCCCTCCACAGTAAACAATAGCTCTATAACTCATTAAAACTCCCTTTTGATTACTTTTTCCTGTTTCTGATTGTTTTGGAGCAGCAGGGGTGGATTCCACACTCAACAAACTTCTTTTTCCTGCTGCTAAATTTAAATGTCTCTGAACTGAAAGAATTTGCTAATCTCTTTGGCAATAACTTCATCAAATAGAAATTAAACTTTAGACAAGATTTAGACTATTTCTGAATGCTGCAAGGGAATTGTGACTTGGTTTTGCAGAATAACTTTCATGTGTAGTATTTTTATTTAACAGTCCCTTTTTTTTTTTCCCCTGACAGAAAAGTTACTCAGATCCTAGCACCCTCTCTGTTGGTTACTGTACCCTCTTCATTTTCAGATTTAGTAATAGTCATGTTTTCCCATTGTAGCTTGCATGAAACCAAGCTGGTAATCTTGCTTATCTCCTATTTTCTTCAAATTCATTCATTACCTTCTTCTTCACATAATTGATTCAGCACTCCTATTTCTGTCTCTATTCTCTGAATACTTTTTCACTGCATGTTTTTCTCCTACTTGCAAGTCACCTGATCTACACTATCTACCAATAAAACTCTCTCGTCCAGCTGACTTTCTTGACAATTTGTATATTGCATCTTTTATTTATAAGGGTAAACTCCTGAATTGTTTACAGCAATCTTTAGTTTCCTTGTAGGCTGGATTTAGATTCATAAATTTATAATTTTCTTTGATGGACAGCAAAGAGAATTTAGGAAAGTCAATTGTAAAAAATCCAATTCAAGGGAAAAATATGTGCTAATTTATCCATCCACATGCTTTTATCACATACACTGCTTACACATACCTAGAGACTAATCTGCTCAATTTGTACTAGTCTAGCATAAAACTTGCTTTATAAATATAGTGCAAAAAGTGATAAAATAACCAATTGAAATGTAATCTCTATAGCACAGGTCCCTATGTGGATTTAATTAGCAAGACAGTAATTTATTTCTGTCATTTTTAAACCCACAACTAGGATCTTGGGGAGAACAAAGTATGAACATGTATAAAGATGCAGTGTGTCCTGAGAACCTCCTCCTTGGAAATTTGCTGTTATTATTGGTTAAGTATGTCAAGGAAAAAAAAAAATTCCTGCCCAAAGAGGGGACATCTTAAACAAAATTGAAACAGACTGCAAAAGCAGATAAATACTTTTGGGTATCCCATCCCTCACTTCACAACTCCCCCTCACTTCTCCTCATCATCCTCCCCACCCTGCTAGTTTGGTTTTTTTGGGTTTTTTTTTGTTTGATTTGCTTCTCTTGCCATTGGCTCAGTTTTAAGCACACTCTGAGCAGAACAACTGTAAAATGACAGTGTAATAAGTCCTACAGCAGACTCTATGCCTAAAAGGCAGAATGACAAAAACACACTTCCTGGGAAGAATTACACAACTTTGTCTTTTAACAGCCTAGCTACTAAAATTTTTGCAGGATAATACAGAGCCAGATACAGAACTGTTCTGTCTGTAGCAAGTGCTGTGTACTCCTTCAAGGTTTGCTACCCCAATAATGAAACAATGGTATCTGCCCATAAGGACTACAGATTGAGGTTTAATAGACAGATTTGTTATCATCTGCCCTGAGTAAATCCTCTCTGGAGATGTGCAGCAAAGGACTGAATAGCATGGAAGGAGAGCATTTATAAACTCTATAGCTCTTTCTCCCAAAATTAAGATGGAGCAGTGAAGGGGGTGGTTGGGTTTGGTCTGGGAATCTTATTCTTTGTGCAATTTTTAATTATTGGACAACATACTGTACAGTATCTTTTGAACAAAAGCGGTCAGAAATTTAGGTTAAGGATTAGAACTTTCTCTGTGAAACACTTCAACTCTTTTGTAATGTCCATTTAGAGGTGGGTTTTGGCAGCCCAAGTCCAGCCAGGGTTCTAAGCGGCGGCATCTTTAGTCTGAGAGAAATCCGGAACAGTTCGGAAATTAAGCAGGCAGAAGCCCAGTCTAAGGCTGCATTTCACAGAGAAATAGGCCCCTGTTTGTGTCCACTGCCCAGTTAATTAAACGTGGCTGCTGCCTGCTAAAATTCCAAACAGTGCAGAGTCTCTCACAAGCACAATCTGGTACCACTTAGAAGCCTGGCTGTTTTTTGAGTGCCAAACACCTGCTATAAACTAATATTACAAAACTGGTGAAGTGAGCTGTATTTCACAGAGAAATAGGCCATTATTTGTGTCCAGGTGCCAGTGCCCGATACTGGGCTTCTGCCTGCCATAATCCCGAACGGATCAGAATTTTTCCCAGGCACAACCTGTCACTACATAGAACCCTGGTAGTTCTCTGAGTGCCAAAAGCCTCCACTAAATAGACATTAGAAAATTGGTGAATTCAGCCATATTTCGCAGAGAAATGGGCCCATGTTTGTCCCCAGTGCCCAGTGAATTAAACACGGCTTCTGCCTGCTAAAATTCCAAACAGTCCAGGATCACCCACAGACACACCACATAGAACCCTGACAGTTCATTCAGTACCAAAATGCTCCTCTAAACATACATTACAAAAGTGATGATGTGAGCTTTATTTCACAGTGAAATAAGCCCCTGTTTTTGTCTGTGCCCGAGACTGGGCTTCAGCCTGCTCATATGCCAAACAATTTAGGATCTCACAGACACCATCTGGCACCACTTAGAACCTGGCTGTTCATTCATTGCCAAACACCTGCTCTAAACAAATCTTACAAAAGTGGTGAAGTGAGCTGCATTTCACAGAGAAATAGGCCATTATATGCCTCCAGTGCCCAGTGAATTAAACATGGCTTCTGCCTGCTAAAATTCCAAACAGTTCAGGGTCTCTCACAAGCACAATCTGGCACCACTTAGAAGCCTGGCTGTTTTTTTCAGTGCCAAACACCTGCTCTAAACTGACATTACCAAAGTGATGATGTGAGCTTTATTTCTCAGGGAAATCAGCCCCTGTTTGTGTCCAGGTCCCTGTGCTCGAGAGTGGGCTCTGTCTTCTGCAAGTATTAACAAATCTGGTGTTTACCCAAACCCCAGCTGCCACCACTTAGAAGACTTGCTACCTTTAGAGTGAAAAAGACCTCCTTCAGACTGGTATGGGAAAACTGGGAGGGTAAGTAGTTTTTCAAAGTGAAAAGTGCCAATGTTTTTTTCCCAGGGCCCTGTACCTGAGACTGGTTCTCAGCCTGCTAAATTTCCGAACGGATCAGAATTTTTCCCAGGCAGAACCTGTCACTATTTAGAACCCTGGTAGTTCTTTGAGTGCCAAAAGCCTCCTCTAAATAGACATTAGAAAAGTGTTGAATTCAGCCATATTTCGCAGAGAAATGGGCCGTTTTTTGTCTCCAGTGCCCAGTGAATTAAACACGGCTTGTGCCTGCTAAAATTCCAAACAGTTCAGGGTCTCTCACAAGCACAGTCTGGTACCACTTAGAAGCCTGGCTGTTTTTTGAGTGCCAAACACCTGCTATAAACTAACATTACCCAAAGTGTCGAAGTGAGCTGTAATTTACAGTCAAATAGGCCCCTGTTTATGTCCAGGTCCCTGTTCTTGAGACTGTGCACTGTCTTCTGCAAGTATTAACAAATCTGGTTTCTCTCCAAACCCCAGCTGCCACCACTTAGAAGATTTGCTACCTTTAGAGTGACAAAGACCTCCTTCACACTGGTATGGGAAAACTGGGAGGGTGAGTAGTTTTTCAAAGCGAAAAGTGCCAATGTTCTTGCCAAGGGCCCTGAGCCTGAGACTGGGCTTCTGCCTGCTAAATTTTCGAACGGATCAGAATTTTTCCCAGGCACAACCTGTCACTACTTAGAACCCTGGTAGTTCTCTGAGTGCCAAAAGCCTCCTCTAAATAGACATTAGAAAAGTGTTGAATTCAGCAATATTTCGCAGAGAAATGGGCCCATGTTTGTCTCCAGTGCCCAGTGAATTAAACACGGCTTCTGCCTGCTAAAATTCCAAACAGTCCAGGATCACCCACAGACACACCACATAGAACCCTGACAGTTCATTCAGTACCAAAATGCTCCTCTAAACATACATTACAAAAGTGATGATGTGAGCTTTATTTCACAGTGAAATAAGCCCCTGTTTTTGTCTGTGCCCAAGACTGGGCTTCAGCCTGCTCATATGCCAAACAATTTAGGATCTCACAGACACCATCTGGCACCACTTAGAACCTGGCTATTCATTCATTGCCAAACACCTGCTCTAAACAAATCTTACAAAAGTGGTGAAGTGAGCTGCATTTCACAGAGAAATAGGCCATTATATGCCTCCAGTGCCCAGTGAATTAAACATGGCTTCTGCCTGCTAAAATTCCAAACAGTTCAGGGTCTCTCACAAGCACAATCTGGCACCACTTAGAAGCCTGGCTGTTTTTTCAGTGCCAAACACCTGCTCTAAACTGACATTACCAAAGTATCGATGTGAGCTTTATTTCTCAGGGAAATCAGCCCCTGTTTGTGTCCAGGTCCCTGTGCTCGAGAGTGGGCTCTGTCTTCTGCAAGTATTAACAAATCTGGTGTTTACCCAAACCCCAGCTGCCACCACTTAGAAGACTTGCTACCTTTAGAGTGACAAAGACCTCCTTCAGACCGGTATGGGAAAACTGGGAGGGTGAGTATTTTTTCAAAGCGAAAAGTGCCAATGTTTTTTCCCAGGGCCCTGTGCCTGAGACTGGGCTTCTGCCTGCTAAATTTCCGAACGGATCAGAATTTTTCCCAGGCAGAACCTGTCACTATTTAGAACCCTGGTAGTTCTTTGAGTGCCAAAAGCCTCCTCTAAATAGACATTAGAAAAGTGTTGAATTCAGCCATATTTCGCAGAGAAATGGGCCGGTTTTTGTCTCCAGTGCCCAGTGAATTAAACACGGCTTCTGCCTGCTAAAATTCCAAACAGTTCAGGATCTCTCACAGACACACCACATAGAACCCTGACAGTTCATTCAGTAGCAAAATGCTCCTCTAAATATACATTACAAAAGTGATGATGTGAGCTTTATTTCACAGTGAAATAAGCCCCTGTTTTTGTCTGTGCCTGAGACTGGGCTTCTGCCTGCTAAAATTCCAAACAGTTCAGGGTCTCTCACAAGCACAATCTGGTACCACTTAGAAGCCTGGCTGTTTTTTGAGTGCCAAACACCTGCTATAAACTAACATGACTCAAAATGTCGAAGTGAGCTGTAATTTACAGTCAAATAGGCCCCTGTTTATGTCCAGGTCCCTGTTCTTGAGACTGTGCTCTGTCTTCTGCAAGTATTAACAAGTCTGGTTTTTCTCCAAACCCCAGCTGCCACCACTTAGAAGACTTGCTACCTTTAGAGTGAAAAAAACCTCCTTCACACTGGTATGGGAAAACTGGGAGGGTGAGTAGTTTTTCAAAGCGAAAAGTGCCAATGTTCTTGCCAAGGGCCCTGAGCCTGAGACTGGGCTTCTGCCTGCTAAATTTCCGAACGGATCAGAATTTTTCCTAGGCGCAACCTGGCACTACTTAGAACCCTGATAGTTCTCTGAGTGCCAAAAGCCTCCTCTAAATAGACATTAGAAAAGTGTTGAATTCAGCCATATTTCGCAGAGAAATGGGCCCATGTTTGTCTCCAGTGCCCAGTGAATTAAACACGGCTTCTGCCTGCTAAAATTCCAAACAGTTCAGGATCTCTCACAGACACACCACATAGAACCCTGACAGTTCATTCAGTACCAAAATGCTCCTCTAAACATACATTACAAAAGTGATGATGTGAGCTTTATTTCACAGTGAAATAAGCCCCTGTTTTTGTCTGTGCCCGAGACTGGGCTTCAGCCTGCTCATATGCCAAACAGTTCAGGATCTCACAGACACCATCTGGCACCACTTAGAACCTGGCTGTTCATTCATTGCCAAACACCTGCTCTAAACAAATCTTACAAAAGTGGTGAAGTGAGCTGCATTTCACAGAGAAATAGGCCATTATATGCCTCCAGTGCCCAGTGAATTAAACATGGCTTCTGCCTGCTAAAATTCCAAACAGTTCAGGGTCTCTCACAAGCACAATCTGGCACCACTTAGAAGCCTGGCTGTTTTTTCAGTGCCAAACACCTGCTCTAAACTGACATTACCAAAGTATCGATGTGAGCTTTATTTCTCAGGGAAATCAGCCCCTGTTTGTGTCCAGGTCCCTGTTCTTGAGACTGGGCTCTGTGTTCTGCAAGTATTAACAAATCTGGTGTTTACCCAAACCCCAGCTGCCACCACTTAGAAGACTTGCTACCTTTAGAGTAACAAAGACCTCCTTCAGACCGGTATGGGAAAACTGGGAGGGTGAGTACTTTTTCAAAGCGAAAAGTGCCAATGTTCTTGCCCAGGGCCCTGTGCCTGAGACTGGGCCTCAGCCTGCTAAATTTCCGAACGGATCAGAATTTTTCCCAGGCGCAGCCTGTCACTACATAGAACCCTGATAGTTCTCTGAGTGCCAAAAGCCTCCTCTAAATAGACATTAGAGAAGTGTTGAATTCAGCCATATTTCGCAGAGAAATGGGCCCATGTTTGTCTCCAGTGCCCAGTGAATTAAACACGGCTTCTGCCTGCTCATATCCCAAACAGTCCAGGATCTCACAGACACCATCTGGCACCCGTTAGTACTTGGCTGTTCATTCATTGCCAAACACCTCCTCTAAGTACATCTTATAAAAGTGGTGAAGTGAGCTGTATTTCACAGAAATAGGTCCCTCTTTGCCTCCAGTGCCCAGTGAATTAAACATGGCTTCTGCCTGCTAATATTCCAAACAGTTCGGGGGCTCTCACAGACAAATCTCTTAGAATCCTGTACCTATACATCGAGCCCAGTACCAAAATCCTCCTCCTAGAACCTAGAACCTTAGAACCTAGACATTTCAGAACTGTTGAAGTGAGCTCTATTTCACAGAGAAATAGGCCTCTCTTTGCCTCCCGTGCCCTGTGAATTAAGCATGGCTTCTGCCTGCTAAAATTCCAAACACTTCAGGGTCTCTCACAGGCACAATCTGGCACCACTTAGAAGCCTGGCTGTTTTTTGAGTGCCAAACACCTGCTCTAAACTGACATTGACAGAGTATTGAAGTGAGCTTTATTTTACAGTGATGTAGGCCCCTGTTTGTGTCCAGGTCTCTGTGCTTGCGACTGAGCACTGTCTGCTGAAAATATTGGCAAAACTGTATTTTACCCAAACCCCAACTGCCACCCCTCAGAAGAATTGCTACTTTTAGAGTGATAAAGACCTCCTTCAGACCGGTATGGGAAAACTGGGAGGGTGAGTACTTTTTCAAAGTGAAAAGTGCCAATGTTTTTTCCCAGGGCCCTGTGCCTGAGACTGTGCTTCGGCCTGCTAAAATTCCAAATGGAGCAGGATTTCTCCCAGATAGAAATGGGAGCTACTTAGAACCCTGGTAGTTCTTTGAGTGCCAAAATACTCCTCTAAAGTGACATTTCAAAAGTGGTGAAGTTAGCTTTATTTCACAGTGAAATAATCCCCTGTTTTTGTCCAGGTCCCTGTTCATGAGACTGGGCTCTGTTTGCTAAAAGGATGAACTAATCCAGATTTAGTCCAAACCCCAGCTGCAACCACTTAGAAGGCTTGCTACCTTTGTAGTAACAAAGGCCTCCTACAAACTGGTATCAGAAAACTAGGTGGGTGAGTTTTTTTTCCACAGCTAAAAGGCCCAATGATCTTATTCATGTCCTTTTGCCTGGGACTGGGCTTCTGCATGCTAGAATTGTAAATCAAATAGTATTTCTCCCCGACTAAAACTGCCATCACTTAGACCCCTGGAGGTTTTTCCAGTGCCAAAAGCCTGCTCTAAATAGACGTTACAAAAGTGGTGAAGTGAGCATTATTTCACAGTGAAATAGACCCCTGTTTGTGACTAGTTCCTGTGCCTGAGTCAGGGCTTCTGCTTGCTAAAATTCCAAACAATCAGCATATTTTGCAGATGCAAACTAGCACCACTTTGAACCCTGGCTGTTTTTTGAGTGCCAACCACCTCTTCTAAATAGACATTACCAAACTGGTGAAGAGAGCTTCATTTCACAGAGAAATAGGCCCCTGTTTGTGTCCAGGGCCCTGTGCTTGAGACAGGGCTTCTGTCTTCTGAAATTCCAAAGAGTTGAAAAATCTCCCATATACTAACTGGCACCAGTTAGACGCCTGGCTGTTCTTTGAGTGACATCACCTTATCTAAACTGACATTACAAATGTGGGGGCGGGGTTTTTGTTTCACAGGTTAAAGGGCCAGTATTCATGTCCAGTGCCCAAGGCCTGAGGATTTACTCCGCCTGCTCAAACAACAAACAAATCAATCTTTCTCCCAGACGCAAGTTGTCATCACTTGGAACTATGTCTGCTTTTGGAGCGACAAAGGCCTTCACAAAACTGGTATTGAGAAACTGGGGGGTGAATATTTTTTCAAAGTAAAAAGGCCAATGTTCATGTCTGTGATCCTGTGCCTGACTGAGCTTCTGCATGCTGAAATTCCGCACAGATCAGGATTTCTCCCAGACTAAAGATGCCAACCCATAGAAGCCTGGCTGTTCATTGAGTGCCAAAATACTCCTCTAAGTAGATATTACAAAAGTGTTGAAGTGAGCTGTATTTCACAGAGAAATAGGCCTCTCTTTATCTCCAGTGCCCCGTGAATTAAACATGGCTTCTGCCTGCTAAAATTCCAAACAGTTCAGGGTCTCTCACAAGAACAATCTGGCACCACTTAGAAGCCTGGCTGTTTTTTGAGTGCCAGACACCTGCTCTAAACTGACCTTACCAAAGTGTCGATGTGAGCTTTATTTCTCAGTGAAATCAGCCCCTGTTTGTGTCCAGGTCCCTGTGCTCGAGAGTGGGCTCTGTGTTCTGCAAGTATTAACGAATCTGGTTTTTACCCCAACCCCAGCTGCCACCACTTAGAAGACTTGCTACCTTTAGAGTGACAAAGACCTCCTTCAGACCGGTATGGGAAAACTGGGAGGGTGAGTACTTTTTCAAAGTGAAAAGTGCCAATGTTCTTGCCCAGGGAAACTCTTGATACCGGGTTGTGAGTTTTATTTCACAGCGAAATAGGTCACAGTCTGCGTCCAGGAGCGGACTTCTGCCTTCCAAAATTCCACACGGATTAGGATTTCTCCCAGGTCCTGCCTGCCACCATTTAGAACCCTGACTTCCTTTGGAGTGACAAACTCTTCCTCCAAACTGGTATCTGGAAACCAGGAGAGTGAGTTTTGTTTCACCGGGAAAACGGCCCAAGTTTATGTTTATGGGTCTGTGGCCACATACAAGCCTCCACACACTAAAGTTCTGAACGTATCAAGATTTTCTCCCAGACCAAGCTGCTACTGCTTAGAACCCTGGCTGCCTTTGTAGTGTGAAACAGCTCTTCTCGACTAATATCATGGAACTGGGGGGGGGGGGGGGGTGTAAATGAGTTTTTCTTTATAGAGAATTTATTTTTTCCCTTTCTTTTGGTACCATAGCACTAAGTAGAGTTCCCTGTAAGACTTACACAGTTTTGTCA